>NC_090266.1:1084632324-1084949199 GCF_040414725.1 Anabrus simplex | reverse complement strand
GTTTTTGTCGTAGTTAACAATAAATGTAATAGAAAGGAAGGTTATAAAATTAGGACTATTAGGCAATACCATAAGGTTGATAAAAGAGGCATGGGGAAAGTTTTAAAAAGCAATTATTTTCAATGGAAAATAAAAAGGTCAACATCCTATGAGGTAGGTTTAAAACAATTATTCAGGGGTGTGAAACAGGTATTTATCTTTAAAAGTGGTAAGTAATGGTAAGGGCCCATTATATTACAACAGGGAAATATGAAGATTAAGAAGGAGGTGCAGATAACAGAGAAATAGAGTTAGGAATGGTTGCAGGAGTAAGGAGAGATTGAAGGAACTGACTACGCAAATGAATTTAGAAATAAACCTAAGCTAAGGATAACGTGATGGAAAATACAATTGGCAGCCATATAAATTTTTGGGAGCAATGGAATGATATGCACATATACTTCATGGAAGAAACAGGTTCCAGGAAGGACATTCCACGGATCATTAATGGGCAAGGGGAGTGTGTATGTGAGGACAAACAGAAAGCACAGTCAACAGTATGCAAAGGTAGTTGGATATAAGTATAATGTCCAGATAGACGAGGCGACTAATACTGGCGAATTACTGAAATTTACCTATGACTATAAAGATATTTACAAAAAGATACAAAATTTAAAATTAGAGGAGCAGCTGGGGTTGATAAGATTCTGGGTATATGTTAGAGGCAATTGGTTGGGATATAGTGCCGTAACTAAAATACATATTTTATTACTGTTTGCATGAAAGAGTGATGCCAAATGAATGGAGAGCTGCAATTGTAGCCGCAGTATGCGAGGGAAGGAGTGATAAAATAAAGCGGATAATTACACGCCATAATTACATGTGTTATTTGTAAGCTATGAGAAAGAATTCTTTCTGATTATATTAGAAACTTTTGCAAAATTACAAGTCTGTTCGTGCTTAGGAAAGGTTGTTCCATTGATGCTCAACTTGTAGAATTCCAGCAAGTTATAGCAGATTATTTAGATTCTGGAGATCAAATGAACTGTATCGCTATTGACCTATCCTATGATTTTAATGGGGGTAGGTATTAGGATATTACTGACGAAAATGAGTGTTACTGTACTAGACAAAAGAGCGGTTGAAGAGGTGGCTGCATATCTAGAAAATAGAACTCAGAGAATTAGAGTAGGTGAAATGTTAATTGACCCTGTAATAAATGAGCGGGTGGGGAGGTCCACAGGGCAGTGTTGTTAGACCTTTATGATATGAATAAAGAACTGGAATCACAGCTAAGGCTATTTGCGGATGATGTTATACTATATAGAGTCGGTAGTAAATACTTTACAGGATTCTGAGCGACTGAAATAGGACCTAGACAATGTTGTGAGATAGAGGGGAGACAATAGTATGATAGCAAACGGGTTGGTGACTATGCAATTACTTCACTCAAGGCGGCCATTGTCTGTGGCATAATATGTAACCATCATGGTATGTTCAATTATTATCAAAATTTAAATTATGAGTTTTATTTTCACAAACAATCAAGTCCCCGTGCATTAATTGAATTATATTGTCCAAACAGAAAACCTTAAGCACAAATAATAAACAAATAATAAACTGCATCCTACTCAATTACTGATTAGATGATGTCTCCAAAACGCTTGGAAATCATTATAATTGAAAATAATTAAACATAGCAAAATCATGCTCTGAACATTCACTTAAATTTGCATGGTATTAAAAATGGTCATCAAAATTTCATGTTATTGCCCCTGTTACGGTTCTCTGCACGGGTGTATTCGAGTTAAGGAATCGGTGTGTGCAAGTGAAAAAGTGAGTTCTCCTTTTGCATGGCTACTAGCAGAGAGAAACTACTACATTCCGGCGTTCTCTCTGACTGGATGCGCCATTTTCCAGACTTATAGGCGCCTCCCTACTAGCTCGGAGCCGAACAAGCCTAGGCCTGGTCGCTCAGCGATTAGGGGCTTGCTTTGCCTCCTACTACTGGCTGGAGATTTCCACTTAAACCCCGGTCCCACCACTTGTGAAATGAAAACAGACATAAACATCTATTGTCAGAATGTGCAAAGCCTAAACAATAAGTTGTCTGATTGTGAGCTATACCTGCCAGACCTAAGAGAAGTTGACGTGATCGGACTTACTGAAACATGGCTCTCGTGGGCGGGCTAGTGACAGTGAACTACCACTCAGTGCTAATTACAGCATATTCCGTCGTGATCGCGCTACTCTAGGTGGTGGAGTGATGCTAGCAGTAAACACTGCGTTACCATGTAAACGAAGGACAGATCTCGAACGGAACTGTGAGTTAGTGTGGGTGGAGCTACTCTTTCCTCGACGCCCTGTACTTGTGGGATGTTACTACAAACCACCAAACAGCCCATTCTGTGACCTTGAACAGTGCCTGGAATCAGTCATTGTAGCGCTCCCTCATGGTGAAGTAATTTTAATGGGCGACTTTAAGCTGTCTATAAAGTGGTCTTCTCCAACTACCGGACAGTCAGCTAACAACTGTGACACATACTTTATAGACAGTTTTATTAATGGCCTCGGACTGAAACAGTTTAATATGTACCCAACCCGTGGACCCAACACCTTGGACTTCATACTCTCCTCATTAGAACTTAAAACAATAACCCCAGGCAGAAACCTTTTCCTGTGCGAACACCAGTCCCTCGATGCTCCATTCCTCCTTCCCCACCCCTCCTCAAAGCCTCACAGCAGGACATCCTACCGCCCTACCTACATCTGGCACCGTGCCGACTGGCCTGCAATGTGTCGTGCCCTGGAATGCCTTCCCTGGAGTCTGCTCGAAATAGCTGATATCGAATCGGCTCTTGACCTGCTGTACGACTGGCTGCAAGCTGCAATTAAAGACTTCGTACCTGCACAACGGGATACTACTAACAAACATCAACACTGGATATCACAAGAGACCAGACTGATACTATTTAATAAGAAGAGAGCTTGGCGCCTGTGGAAAGACTTCCCTAACCCACACACTCACAACACCTTCGTTAAAATCCGCCGCCACGCGAGATTTATGGTCAGAAGAGACTACAAAACACACGTAGACACTGTCACTGAAAACGTCCGCAGCAATCCCAAGCGCTACTGGAGTCTCATCAACACACGAAGAAGGACGGAGCGGATTCCTGACAGCGTGAACCACAACGATGCAACAGCAGATGGCGCCGATCGCAATGAACTGTTCAACAGGTATTTCTTCTCCAACTTCTCCCCTCCCTTACAAAACCAACCGCTCCCTCCCGTTGGTACAGCTTCAAACAGAACCCTATCAAGCATAACTACCACACCAAGTGAAGTTCATAACCTTCTTCAAACTCTTCGTACCAACAAAGCTACCGGTGCCGACACTACAGGTCCTCTTTTCCTAAAAAATACAGCCAGCACTCTTTGCGTCCCTCTCTGTAAATTATTTAACAGATGTTTTGCCGCGGGCTATTTTCCTATTACATGGAAACAGGCAAATATTTTTCCACTTCTCAAATCAGGCAACAAATTTAATGCTTCATCTTACCGACCAATCTCTATTCTCCCCACACTATCCTTTATCTTTGAAAAAATTATACACCAGTGTCTCCTCGCATTCACTTTGCCGTATATCTCAACCATGCATCACACGCCATTGCAGCTAAATCACAGCTGGATATCTGCTACGTAGACATTTCGAAAGCTTTCGATTCTGTAGACCATACTCTGTTGCCCCATAAACTCTCCGAACGATTTAATATACATGGCAGTCTTCTGACCCTTCTTGCTGGCTTCCTACATAAGATACAGAGGTGACTAAATGAGAAACATTAAATATCAAAAGGGTGTTAAGAATTTTAGAGTATAAGAAACTTTAGTCGCCCCATACCAAGTTGAATGGGAATCAACAGAGGGTAATAACTCTTTGTTCCCTTACAATACTTATTTCCCATTAGGGAATAAAACGGAGTCCTTAGACTGGCCGAAAAATGTACGTTTAAACCAGGTTTAGAAATGTACATAAAATAAAGGAGCCGTGAAACCATCCCCTCAAGCTATCTGCCGTAGCTATCACATGTTAAGAAAATTCTGCCATTACCTTCAGTTGCTGGGCCTTCCGAACGCCGACCGCGGCCTCTGCCACCGATGAACACACCGCGCTCACTAAACTGGAGCGCGAAGTTTCCATAACGTTTTACAGATAGGCTAAAATTCAGTACAGCCCCAAATTTTAATTGACAAGCGAAAATATTCACAAATTTTTGATTGGTTGATAGCTATTGAAGTAGGAGGCAGCTAAGCTATTGACAAGTTTGATACATGAACAAAATAGTAAATATCAACCTTCCCTTAAAAATTAATTATCGTTGATCCCTCCGAAGGGGGCATTTAGACCGGTGGTAGAGACATCTGACATTCGAAAATCAAACTGTTTTGCATAATGTCAGATGGCCTTATAGAAGGCGCGCAGTTTAACTGCCCGGATAAGGTGTACCCCCGGTACAATTGTTATTTCCAAAAATATGTAACAACGTTAGAATACTTGGCATCACCGTTCAGCCTGTAAGAAAAGAAATCGAAAACGGACCATAATTGTTACTGATTCATTTCTATGATCATTTCAGTTTGAATAAATCCGAACAAAAATCAAATGGACATGAAATCAACTAATAATATACATATTGCCGACATTACTACACACAAACATTATTATAATTTCCAAACGAATAACAACTTGCTTAGAGTTTAACATATGTTAGAGTACAGACATAACCTTTCTTTTCTGTCATTTTTCGTTTTCTCTTGATTCGTGTTCTTTGTCCACTAACTCGTTCTTTTGGCTGTAAAATTTGTTCCACGTGTTGAATTATTCCAACAATTTACTACTCTACTGCACCGCAGCAAGGAGAATGTACTATTCACTGCAGATCCCTTGTTGCATGATTTTTATCACAACCAAGCGTGAACTTGCCTTGTCAGTCGTCCCATTCTAATCATGTAAGAATCAATGTATGAACACAGAATAGACTCTTCTCCTGTATTTACGCCTTTCGGCCAAAACTACTTTCATTCCCGAAGGGTGAAGCTTAGCGGCGTTCTTATTGGCAGATCATTGGTTCGAAGTTTACACTCAGGCATATTTCACATCGCAAATGTACACACAAAGACCTCAGGTTCACAGCAACTATAAAAGCACTGACGTGCGTTCCTACTAATACCGTATATCTACCGGCGAAGACACACAATAATGGCTCCAGTGTGAGTCACGTAGTTGTAGCTAAGACACCAAAGTACAGTACGTCGCACTTGTTGAAATGAGTCAAACTACCTTTTCATTAATCTTTCTGGATGGTGTAGAAATGCACGTAATTAGAAGCGATTTTTTAGGTCTTGAATTTAACATTAACTATTGTCTATAGTTAACCCTACGAAGTGCCAGATTTATTTTCTGTTGTGCCAGCATATAAACCTGCAATTTGTAGCCTGAAGTAAAATGCTAACAGTTACCATTAATGTTATCAGAAAATTACATCACTTATGTGATTTTAGAGCAGATTATTTAGTTGAATTTTATATACCTTTATTCAAGAAATTGAAAGTCGTAATAAGAACCTGAAAAAATAGAAAAGAAAATATAATTTATAACAATTCAAAATTCTAGGCAAGTTTTCAGAAAAAAAACACTTATGTCAGTTGAAAAGTCTAATATATACAAATTGTTCCTTGATATGCTCTCACCGGGCGAGTTGGCCGTGCGCGTAGAGGCGCGCGGCTGTGAGCTTGCATCCGGGAGATAGTAGGTTCGAATCCCACTATCGGCAGCCCTGAAGATGGTTTTCCGTGGTTTCCCATTTTCACACCAGGCAAATGCTGGGGCTGTACTTTAATTAAGGCCATGGCCGCTTCCTTCCAACTCCTAGGCCTTCCCTATCCCATCGTCGCCATAAGACCTGTCTGTGTCGGTGCGACGTAAAGCCCATAGCAAAAAAAAAAAAAGATATGTTCTCAGTCACCAGAAAAGTATGGAAGTTTAGTTGCAATATTTGCTAAATTGGGATGATGATGACGATGGTGATGATATTTGTTGTTTAAAGGGGCCGAACAGCTAGGCCATGGGCCATACTTGCGGTCACAGTAGAAAATAATATGACAAGTTAGGATAGGTTCAGTTACTTGAGTTTTATGAGGGTATTACTCTTACTTTTTCCTCCTTTACCTCGGCAGTTTTCTGTCCCTTCAGTCCTCTAGACCTGCAATAGTGTTCTAGTTGTCGCCAGCATTATAGGCCTACCTTTTTACGCAATAGCAGCAACAAAAATTGACCATACATTTTCCTCTGAATCGCTATTTTCCGGCGTTTGTGTCTGTTCTGGCCCACTATCACTGTCACTACCAGTACAAAAAAACCAATTCCAGTGTCTTCCATATCAATAAATCACTTCCTTCATATATTAAGTGGATATCGATAGCGCTCTTGACATCTAGAAGCGCCATCTTCACCCTATGTAAACAATGAAATTTAAAAAAATGAAGAATAAAAATATATAGAAAATATGGTATATATAATGGTACATTGACAGAGATACAGAGCTCCTTAGAGCCAAAAACATAAACTCAAACCATGCTTGATGACTTCGTGTGTGTCTTACGTCAATAGATGTCACTTAAGGTACCTTTATCGAAACTTTTATGAACATCGACTTTATCGACATTGGCTCTGCAGGAAAGCGCACAACATCGCAAAATATACTTTTGGAACTTCTAGGGTTAAAAAAGAACTGTATAGGTCAGGCCTGTATCATTAGACAATTGAATATCGAAATGTAATAATAGGTTAATATTTGAATTTTCAAGAACACATTATTCTTCTTTGGGGGAGTCGATATATCTTATTTCTCACACACACTTTCGTTTCTCTGACACTCTTCCTGGATAAATGGCTAGCGTGGCATCCTTTGGTCACAGGGGCCCCGGGTTCGATTCCTGGCAGGGTTGGAACTTCAACCATAATTGGTTAATTCCACTGGCACGGGGACTGGGGTATGTGTCGCCTTCATAATCATTTCATCCTCATCATGACGAGCAGGTCGCCTACGGGAGTCAAATGAAATGATCTGCATCTCACGAGCCGAACTTGTCTTCGGACACTCCCGGCACTAAAAGCCACACGCCATTTCAACTTTCACGGAAAGCTCCCGTGCTTACTTTCATTTCATTTGCCTCTGCAAACACTTGTCAGAAAGAACAGCAGATAGATCGTGCTTTAGAGTGCTTTCAATCAATCAATTTTGTTCAATCTGTTTAGGATATGGGTGCAGTAGCTAGGTGTTAACATGAGGAATTATCTTCATTGGTTTAATCCCATTAACGAGGTTTTAATTAAAGGATGCAGATCTCTTCACATGGTTATGAAGTTATTAAGGGTTTGTAGTATGGATGTAAAGAAAGGGACATACAGATCTCTGGTTAGACCCCAATTAGAGTGTGGTTCCAGGTATGGGACGCACACTAGGAGCACTTGATACGTGAATTGGAAATGATCCAAAGGAAAGCAGCGCGGTTTGTTCTAGGTGATTTCCGACAAAGAGGAGTGTCACGAAAATTTTACAAAGTTTTTTTTTTTTTTTTTTTTTGCTAGCGGCTTTACGTCGCACCGACATAGATAGGTCTTATGGCGACGATGGGATAGGAAAGGCCTAGGAGTTGGAAGGAAGCGGCCGTGGCCTTAATTAAGGTACAGCCCCAGCATTTGCCTGGTGTGAAAATGGGAAACCACGGAAAACCATCTTCAGGGCTGCCGATAGTGGGATTCGAACTTACTATCTCCCGGATGCAAGCTCACAGCCGCGCGCCTCTACGCGCACGGCCAACTCGCCCGGTTTTACAAAGCTTGGGCCAGGAAGACTTGTGTGTAATGAAACGAGCTGCTCGACTAAGTGGTATGTTCCTAGCTGTTAGTGGAGAGATGGCGTGGAAAGACATTAGTCGAAGAATAACCTTGAGTGTAACTTTAAAATCAGGAATGATCTTGGTATGAAGAAAAAGTTGGTATTTAAGGGAAGAAATTGGGGCAAAGGAGTAAAAGATTGGCATAATTTATCAAGGAAAAAGTTAAATAAATTTCCAGGATTTTTAAAAACATTTTGGAAATAATAGGTAAACATTTTTTATTGTTAGTGGCTTTACGCCGCACAGACACAGATAGGTTTACGGTGACGATGGGATAGGAAAGGCCTAGGAGTTGGAAGGAAGCGGCCGTAGCCTTAATTAAGTTACAGCCCAGCATTTGCTTTGTGTGAAAGTAGGAAACCACGGAAAACCATCTTCAGAGCTGCCGACAGTGGGATTCGAATCCACTATCTCCTGGATGGAAGCTCACAGCCGCGTGGCCATTACCGCATGGTCAACTCGCCCGGTTGGCAGGTAAACAATTAATAGGGAATCTGCCACCTGGGTGACAGTCCTAATTGAAGATGATTGATTGATTGATTGATTGATTGATTGATTGATTGATTGATTGATTGATTGATTGATTGATTGATTGATTGATTGATTGATTGATTGATTGATAAATGTAAAATCTCTCTGTTAATATTATAAGTTGAAAAACGTTATAAAATAAGGTTAGTGTATAAAGGAGGAAATTGGCATTTCCTTTTTTGCTATTTGCTTTACGTCGCACCGACACAGACAGGTCTTATGGCCACGATGGGACAGGAAGGAGCTAGGAGTGGGAAGGAAGCGGCCGTGGTCTTAATTAGGTACAGCCCCAGCATTTTCCTGGTGTGAAAATGGGAAACCACGGAAAACCATCTTCAGGGCTGCCGACAGTGGGGCTCGAACCCACTATCTCCCGAATACTGGATACTGGCCGCAATTAAGCGACTGGCATTTTCTAAAATATTAAGAAATGTAATAACCACTGATATAATCAGCATTCTTGTGCATGTACTCTAGGTCTACGTTAGCAGAAATAGATATTTTTTACTCGTATTATTTACTCCATGGTCCAGCAGTAGCAATCCTAGCACGTACTGGTGGCCTGGGTTCGATTCCCGAATATATCAAGGATATTTGCCTTGATTTGAAGACTGGTTCGAAACTACTCAGCCTACATGAGGACATTTAGGAAGCTGTCTGCCTGTGAGATGAGTGGTCCGGTCGAGAGAACTTAAAATAACAGTCAAGAGGATTCGTAATGCAGACCACGCCTCACCTCGTAATCCGCAAGCATATACCCACTTGGGCTGCAGCACCATGTTATTGTATTATATTAAGTTATGGATTTAATTTCAGGATGAGGTGATTACGTTAAATTCTGTCCAAATTAAACTGCTAATAAACTGATATTTTGCATTACCATATTGTTTTGGCTGTTTCACTAGATGGATGGATATTACATTTTTAATGTTTCTATCCAGAGGTGATAACTAATAAATAAATAGCCGTATTTGAAATAAAAAAGCTGTATATTTATTACCACCGATTTCTAGAGTATAAACCCAGTGTACCGATCGGTCAAAATTTACCGAATGGCATTATTCACTCTCTTATTGTTTATTATTGTTATTGTTTTCAGCGTTCATTCCGCTATACCTGTAATTCAAGCTCTTGTTCCGTGGCTTATCCAAGCAATGAGTACAACAAGTAACTGTGGCGTTAACTCAACTCCTCTTACCACTTTAGCGAATTCACCCTTATCAGAACTATCCCACTGCTTCTGAAAATGATGGTGCGGACATCTTCCATAATATACGATAATTATAGCAGGAATTAATTAGCGTAGCCTTAACTTTTCGCATCATATTTAGGAAACTAATTACATTGTTTGGAATTATTATCCTTACTTAACTCTACCGCACTGCAATGATCGAAGATGTTGTTTACACTTACTACCTCATATGGTGCATATTGACATCGTGTTCGTGCACTCCATGCGTTTACATACATACATACATACATACATACATACATACATACATACTATCCGCACACTTTATCTTGGTGCATTTACATCCTAGTGCTGAATCGGTCGACCTCGGCGATCTTCGAGATTCATACCGGCAACCTCTGAAACACAAACTATGAATCGCTTAAGCATCGTTGTGCGACATCTGGCGTAAACTTTACGTACTGGTACTGTTGTTGTTTACACATCAAAGTCAAAGTATAGAATTCATGCTAGGAACAAGATTCGCATCGAGAGATATGTTTTATAATGTTATATAATGTGTATGTGACATAGTTGTTGGCTTAAGATGATAACGGTTTAGAAATTTCATATCGATCGATCATCTTCTCGATTCAATTCAGATTTCATTTTCATTCAGTTGGCAGCACCAGGCAGCACTATCGATACCGGGACAGCTCCCTCCTTACTCCTCACCCCGTACACAAATGCATCAAGATAAAGTGTGCGGACAGTACATACATACATACATACATACATACATACATACATACATACATACATACATATATACATACATACATACATACATACATACATACATACATACATACATACATACATACACACATACTACAACCTTTCAATGGATTCCGAGTCGAAGATTAAGGAATCATTGTTTATGATGGTATGGAAGCTTTTTGAAATCATGTGAAAGTATACGTCCAGTCAATTTACGTCCAAATACATTGGTAATTCGAAATAACTCCTCAATTGAGTGGTAAGCTTTAATAAAAATTAAATATATGTGAATTTATAAGCTTAGAATCACTTTCTATCTGACAAATTCGCGTCCAGCAGTTTAATATTGAAATACAATCAACTACTGTTGAACAAGAAGGACTATATCCGACGGGAAAGTAAACTGATTTCTTATGCGCAACATTTAGTTCCGATAATAGTTTATACGATGGAGGCCATGGACTGAATGACATATTATGCATGATACATGTGAAGTTCACCTTCATTTGCACCAGTCAGACATTATCCGACTACTATGAACATCTACAAGTGGTCGAGAATTCGTTTATGAAACGATAGATCAGGACACAATTGAAGAAAAGATATGAAACATTAAGTACATACCATTGTTAGCATTTTCGATCGTGAGAGTAATTTATGTCGTGGAGAATGTTCCACGAATGTCAGAAATATTAAAAAGAAGTTTATATGGCAATGATTTATTCTCGAGTATAAAAACGTACACAATTATATTATTGTTATTATAGAATAGGGTTTTGTTTTCATTAAAACAATGAGAGAAGGAGAATGAGCATCGTCATTGATATACATACATGAATGAGATGAAAGCTGGTTGAAGACTGATTAAATCTGTATAGTTATTATATGCTAGTAAGAAACATAAAATGTAAAGATATAAAGCATAGCTTTTAATTTAAAAAAGGCGAGTGTTGTATCAAAACATTAATATACCTGGTTTGGTGTGTGATATTCTACTAATCGTATTATATAAGTAGCAGGTTCCATGATGTCAAGTTGGACGGACAATTGTTGTACTGAGATATCCGCCATTATGGTCATCCAGGCCTAAACCAGGTTGGAATCCCGGCAGGCCTGGAAGATGTTTTGAAACAAATAATATGATAATATTTCAACGACCAGAATGATGGAGGTATGTCTTCAAGAATTCGTCAGATACGATGAATACAAAGGACTTGTCCTTTTTCCTATTCTAATGGAATTGTACATTACGTAGATGTATATTTTCTTTCACGTTTATAAGTGTGACGTGTTGTATTTAAATACAACTTGAGTGACGCTATAAGATCATCTCTAAGCATCTTATTACCGGGCGAGTTGGCCGTGCGGTTAGGTGCGCGCGGCTGTGAGCTTGCATCCTGGAGATAGTGGGTTCGAATCCCACTGTCGGCAGCCCTGAATATTATTTTCCGTGGTTTCCCATTTTGACACCTGGCAAAGCTGGGGCTGTACCTTAATTAAGGCCACGGCCGTTTCCTACCAACTCCTAGGCCTTTCCTGTCCCATCGTCGCCATAAGACCTATCTGTGTCAGTGGGACGTAAAACCAAGAGCAAAAAAGCATCTTATGGTATTCGTGGAGTGCGATAATCCTCTTAAATAATGGCGTAATTGGAATCATAATTTATAATGTGCTATTTCATCTGGTTTCTAGCACACAGCCATGGATTATGATACGGGAATTTTAATAGGAATTAATTGATCGTTTTTGAACTACGATCTTCCTAACTAAATGTTCTAATGTGGATAGTTCTTATTGGAATAATTATTAATATTTGTTATGTGTTTCGAGATTAGAAGTTTCCTTGTAAAGCAATGTTTCACATAACGCGAATGAGTCTTCATGAGAAATACAGTACTTTATGAAACCCCGTTGATGTACATGGTGAATTTCACATTTATTTGGAACCGAAATAGTCTTCTTCGGCAATTTTGAAGTTGTGTATTTAAAGGAAGTATTTTGAATAAGCATGATGCGTAAATGAAATTATATGACATGGTTGAATGATAGGGTCGTAGAAGTAAAATTGACTTGATGTTATGCGCTATGGTTATGTTGTAATATTTTTTTCGGAAATAAGCAATACATGTAATGTAATGTCGTATTCGAAGAATCCCAATAATTTCGATATTGAAGGTAATGGAATAAATGCTCATCATGCGAATATTAAAATGATATAGAGGAATAGACAAGCGTTTAGAATTTGATAATTATATTTCAAAAGTATTGTTTCCGAAGAACATTTCCTTATTGGAAAGTGAATAGTCGTCAATTATATTAATTCGGGATGTGGTTATGAAACGAATGTTATACGAATGAATAGATAAGTACGATAGAAGATCTTCGACCCAATATTATACCAATGAGACGTACGAGTTTTATGACTTGAAATGAAATTAGGGCCATATTATATATTGTACAACTTAGCATTTCCTGTAGAATAGCAATTGTTGTAGTACTCCTATCTTGTAGATATTAGTAGAATTTCAGATCTTTGGGGGAAAACCTATGGACGGATCCAGATGCTGTGGTGTCTTAATAATATCAAATCATGATTGTTTATGATGGTATTATGTAACATTGAATGTGTACTTTATTTTAGGTGCATCGATATGAGAACACCATGCTTATGTTCTTCTTTATCTCACAGTTCTGGCAATTATTTATCTGAGATTAGCTGCGGATCTTATTTTGAATGTCCATGATTGTTTTATTTTAGATTCCACGACGTTGTACACATTTACGTAGTGAACACTCAAGTTATTAGTTATAGTTCGTTGATCTACGAGAGGATTACAATATTACATTAATAAAATGTTAAAGGACAAGGTTTTGACCTATAAATGAATAGATATGAACGATTAAATATTTTATTTATTATTTTGCAGCATACAATAAAAATAATTTAAACAATTACACTGTCAATTGTACATATAAGCCTTCAGAAATTTTTCATGTTTGCAATAACGATTCGTCTTCTTTGTTTAATATAATGTTAGATTGGTTTGCCGACACATTTGTTTGATTGTATAAAACTGTAGCTTCTTACGAGCGAGAAATGACAACCAACAAAAGTATATTAGTATTTATTTTTAACTGCGTTGATTACTACGTTCAACATTTGACTTATCCATGCATGTTGAAAATTTTATTTATTCTTGTTGTTAATTATATTTTATCAATGAATTGATTTGATTAAAGGGGAACATCCTGTCAAATAAAATCGATTCGTAGTATTGTCATTTGTAGATTAGGAGTTAAAATAAGCTCAGATAGTTATAAGATAGAGATTCTCATAATGACTATGATAACGTGCTAATGATTGCCATAAATTATAACCAGTGCCTGATTGAACCTGTACGCCCGCGAGTGGAATCTCATGGATCACCGTTGAGTAAGGCCGAGGCATATCTACAACACTTATTCGAACCCCTAATTATACTTATACTTGAACGGTTACAATACATACTTACATACATACATACATACATACATACATACATACATACATACATACATACATACATACATACATACATACATACATACATACATACATACATGCATACATACATACTGTAATGGTTATAGCGTCCGCCATGCCAAGTCGCTACGCGCCCGAGGCGTAACCGTATCGGCCCCACCCCCCTTACGCTCGAGCGCGCCAATCACGAGCAACACTTGGTGCAAGGACGGCCCTCTCGCCTCCGTCCGCTGTCTCACAGCAGAGGACGACGGAAATTACTCGACTATTAATCTGGAGTCTTCTATCTCGCGAGGTTCCTGGATACATCTAGCATCCGGACTGTTCTGGAAGGCCCAGAGCAGGTATATCAGGAGAGGAGTAACTTGGAGTGACATTCAGTCAGTGAGAGACGGAGTTAGTGAGTAGGAGTGAGTGACAGCGAGACTGAGTTCGCTGGAGCGCAGTCAGTGATGGCCTGGGAGTGTGCAGCCTGATGGAGCATCTGCCTGTTGCAGCCGAGGGCTCGTTCCTGTTTCCCTGATGTCGTGTGTGTGTGTCCCTTGAGGCTGGCTGCTGGAGGAGAACCTTGGGTGTTCTGGAGCGGCGAAGAAGGGTACACTGGGTAACGACGTGTGTAGACTGCGAACGGGATTCGACGGATTGAGTGAACAGCGGATACTATCCCGACCTGCGAGACTGACGTGTAGGCTGTGGGCCGTGACAGCGCTAACGAGTGTGACTGAGTGGCTGAGTGAGTGTAGTGTACATAATCGATGACTCTGTGTGTGTGTGTCATTGTAGATGGAACATGAGAGAAACTAAGAGAGAGAGAGAGCGCGAACCGTGTGAGTGTACTTGCGTAAGTTGTAATCTCGGCTATCGTCTGTGTGTGTGTGTGTAAACCTGTAATTGTGGTGCTAAGTTAATAAATCTTAGAAATAGGTTGCTACCTAGTTCTGTACTCATGTATTCATTTATTTACCCCGCCAACACGTTACAACTGGTGTCAGAAGCGGGATGGACAAGTATGATAAACTGGTGGATAACTCTTACGTAAAAACTGGTGTCAGAATCGAGTAACTGGTAGCTTATTTTGTAGGCGGCAGAAATTTCTTCGTGTGAAATGAATTCCGAACAGCTTCAGATTTTTCTAAGCAAATTTAGTGAACTTGAAAATAAAAGTTTATCTGGTTATGGCGAACTCATTAGTGAACTGAGATCTGAGCGGAGGTCAAACCCGGACCAGCTGAAAACATATTTAAATGAACGGAAGGGTGAGCAGTTAAAGTCAGGAGACGAAGTGCGCTCTCTCGAAACCGAGGTCGACAATGACGCAGTGCGGGACGACAACGAACTGGACGAGAAGCAGTCCGAAGGGATGCTCACGGTTATGGAGTCCGGAGTTCGAGTCCCAGCGGTGGAAGTAAGTGCCCTGCGTGCGGAAACGATGGCTGTGGAGACGCGAATGAATCCTGCTAGCAGCGACGGCGGCTCCACCATCGTGAAGTTGGAAACTCCACGGGACGACGGGATTACTTCCAAGAGAACATGCCGGACCCAGTTCGAGACCGGATCGAGTCCAAGAAGAGTGCCGAAAATCCGATCGCCGGACTACGTATACAGAAGATGACAGTAAAACGTAGCCCCCAGCCAAGTTCTACCTACGAGGAGGTTGTGGGAGTGCTCGACGTGCGCTGGGGTTTCCAGCAACCGAAAGCCACCTACCGAGTCCAGCTGCTTGAGAGGACTCAGCGCGCCGATATAACGACGCGGGAATTCGACGCCGAGATCGAGCGACCAGGAGACGTGATTGTGGAAGAGTTATCGCGAGGTGACACCAAGCTCGAGGCGGTTGACGCCTGTGATAAACTACGTGGTGCTGAGATCCGTCCAGGGAGGACGATCGGCAGGAAACAGAACTACGAAGAGGCTCTGACGATGGCCCACGTGACAGAGGCAGCGATTGCAACGGCACGGCTGGAGAGACCCCTACTAGGAGACGGAGCAGCAATGGAGGACAAACCGATCACCAACGAACGAGGATGCCACCTGACCAGGACACTTGTTCCGGCACGAAGCTGCGTGCCGGTAGGAACATCAAATTCCGCACCCCGGAAGAAAAGGACATTCAGCAGGGCTAAATCTGGGGCGAGAAAACCAGTCCCGGGCATCACATCAGAGGACTGCGAAGGCGCTCAAGCCCTGAAATTAGACGTGGGTGTGGACGAAAGGAAAGCCGCCGAATTTCCGGCTACCGCGCAAAGACTTGTTGATCGTTATCAACGGGAACGAGGACACCGTCGACCGGACCCAGCGGATCCCCATGGGAAGGTGGTGGGAGCAAACCGTATTGCAGCGTATCGCGGAGCAGCTCGGGACGAGCAGCCTCAACGAGGGGGCAATGTAATGGTTATAGCGTCCGCCATGCCAAGTCGCTACGCGCCCGGGGAGTCATCGTATCGGCCCCACCCCCCTTACGCTCGAGCGCGCCAATCACGAGCAACACTTGGTGCTAGGACGGTCCTCTCGTCTCCGTCCGCTGTCTCACAGCAGAGGACGACGTAAATTATTCGACTATTAATCTGGAGTCTTCTATCTCGCGAGGTTCCTGGATACATCTAGCATCCGGACTGTTCTGGAAGGCCCAGAGCAGGTATATCAGGAGAGGAGTAACTTGGAGTGACAGTCAGTAAGTGAGAGACGGAGTTAGTGAGTAGGAGTGAGTGAGAGCGAGACTGAGTTCGCTGGAGCGCAGTCAGTGATGACCTGGGAGTGTGCAGCCTGATGGAGCATCTGCCTGTTGCAGCCGAGGGCTCGTTCCTGTTTCCCTGATATCGTGTGTGTGTGTCCCTTGAGGCTGGCTGCTGGAGGAGAACCTTGGGTGTTCTGGAGCGGCGAAGAAGGGTGCACTGAGTAACGAAGTATGTAGACTGCGAACGGGGTTCGACGGATTGAGTGAACAGCGGATACTATCCCGACCTGCGAGACTGACGTGTAGGCTGTGGGCCGTGACAGAGCTAACGAGTGTGCCTGAGTGGCTGAGTGAGTGTAGTGTGTATAATCGATGGCTCTGTGTGTGTGTGCGTGTGTGTGTGTCATTGTAAATGGAAAATAAGAGAAACTAAGAGAGAGAGCGCGAACCGTGTGAGTGTACTTGCGTAAGTTGTAATCTCGGCTATCGTCTGTGTGTGTGTGTGTGTGTGTGTGTGTGTGTGTGTGTGTGTGTGTGTGTGTGTGTGTGTGTGTGTGTAAACCTGTAAATGTAGTGCTAAGTTAATAAATCTTAGAAATAGGTTGCTACCAGGTTCTGTACTCATGTATTCATTTATTTACCCCAGCAACACGTTACAATACATACATACATACATACATACATACATACATACATACATACATACATACATTCTAATTTTAAAATGTTATGCCTTTCAGTCTGAAAGTCTCTGCAAGTCTCTCCACAATCCTCGATTTGCTACCTGCCTGTTCATTTTTACAACTAAATCATTAAAACTCAATCGACCAGTGTCACCTTGGTATATCTATACATCTATTCCCCTCGACGGCCGACTCCATTATACTTCCAGGTAACTTATCTTCCTCCGTTCATACAGGATGACCTCACTACCGAAGCTATTTTATTAGCACAGCTCCATCCATCGTGTTCATTCCACAACCAACATCTACCTCCCCATTTCAAGTACACTCCTGCCATTGTTCGCAACTGTTCGTACCACAAACTATTCTCATCACCTTCATGTCCATTACTTTCAACTAGTGAATAAAATATCCTGAGTCCATCCAGCGTTTACTCCCGCATATAAAAGTCAGTCTTAAATCAGACCGATGTATGTAAAAACAATTTAACCTGAGAACTCATTCCTTTTCCAAAAAATGCTGTTGATTGCAACTGTCACTCTTCAGTTCGATTTAACGTTCGGTACTGCCATCCTGAGAGAACGCACAACCTTAGTATACTTTAAACAATCTGCCTGTTACAGTTTTGTATTTGATTCCCGACATTAAATCCTTCTCAACTGACTTTAATTTCGTTATGGAAGTGCTAATTTTCCTGTCATATTCGATGCACACCTTTCGAAGTTCAAGGATACAGTATTAGAATACAGGCTTTCAGCATAGTTTACAATTAAGACCAAGTCGTTGGCATTTGCCA
The DNA here is from genome assembly GCF_040414725.1 of Anabrus simplex. NCBI lineage: Eukaryota > Metazoa > Arthropoda > Insecta > Orthoptera > Tettigoniidae > Anabrus > Anabrus simplex. The sequence goes on along the minus strand of NC_090266.1, from coordinate 1,084,931,097 downwards.
ATATGATCATTACATTTCCAACCGTTCACTCCCTTCCTGCCATTTGTACCGTTCAGTAAATATCTACGTAAGCTATGAACAATGAAATCCCCTGTAACAATTTACCCTCAGTTACCAATTGTCAACGTAAATATATATGATTTCCTGTAAAAAACATACCTCTGAACCCACTGTATCTCAGTATGATCAGCATCGTTCCCCACGTTTCTCTAAGCATTACTCTTACTGAGTTGAAATCCATCTGTTTAGAAATCATAGGCACAAGCAACGGGAATGAGTCTCGTAAATTTTTAGGTAGTTTATTTTGTGCAATAGTATAAATTCATTATTGTAATTATGCATTAACCTTTTACGGTGAATAATGCAAGGTCATTGATTCTAAATCGTGTTTTTTGAAAATATTACAGCGTCTGTTACTCCCTATCAATGTACGTCTATTTTACAGCTAAAACCATTGATGTCTGTCGAGAATATAGTAGTATATGTGAAGGAGGAATTATAACCATTATAAAATATCAAGCCCATCTTAGTAAGCAGTGCTTATGGTAGTATTTATTATTATCATTATTGTTATCACAAACAGTCGCATCAGCACACTATTTTAATCCATAACCGGTTTTCGGACTCCAAGGTCCATCATCAGTGTTAAAATTATTTACAACGTTTAAGTTTACGTGAGTGTGTCGTCAAAATGAATTTTAAATTATTTCAAATGATTTTGACGATGCGACGAATTTTATTTTAATTCACAGTTTGCCACAAGGACATAAAAAGGACTATATATTCCCTCGTAATACGGGAATATACCTAGGGGTTCGCCTAGGTGGAAAACGGGTTCTTTCCGCGTGCTCCATATGTATGCAACTGAGGGCGTGAGGTCTAGGTAGTGGGAAGCGTGCAGTAAATTAAAGGAAATCCAATGTGTTGTTACAGAAGGCCATGGTCTTGTTTTAAGAAATGTTTTAAAGAAAATCAATGTCCTCACATCAAACATAGGTATGCATATCCGAAGAAATATATATTTCTGAAGACTTTTGTGTGGAAGTTGGCATTGTCTGCAAGTGAACATGAACAACAACTAGCTCAAAATGAAGGGAAATAGAAACTTTTGAAATATGATGTTACATAAGAAAGTTAAATTGGAGATGGGTAGATCGTGAATGAAGAGACACTCGAGCTGTTTGAAGGAAAATCGTCTGGCAAAATCTGACTATAGAGCATCCAGCGTTAAGAAAAGACTACAGGCCTTATGGGCTTTTACTTCTGTTGGTGTTACCCACTTTAGTTCTACATGTATATAAACATTATAATGAATTCCTATCAAAATGTATACTTTTTCTTATGAAACAAGGATTGGTTGTGCCATACAACACTAAATAAGACGTAAAATCATTTTGATATCTTTGAGTTTATCCTTTTAAATATCGTATATGCGGTTCAGTACACGGAACAGCCAGCCATGCTTGTCGCATTGCGCGCCACATTTCAGCGTGTAGTACGGAAGTGTGTACAGTAGACAACACGTGTAATAACTCAGCTTAACCACTGCGAATCATCATTGGTGAGGTCAGTGCGGCATGTTTCCCTTTTTGTGTGTGTCACTCATTACAATGATTGGGAGATATTCGGCAGAGTGAAGTGATCGTCTTCCTGGGGCGCATAGTGTTTTGTTATAAATACAGTATAATTTATTGTGTTTCATTTTTCATGTATTGCATTGCTTTTGGTTGTGTGTATCGTGTATAGTTTTTGTCTGTTTAGTATTTTTTATATAATCAGTCAGCGAGTAATACATTTAAATTATAGCTGAACATGTGAAAAGGATAAGTAGTGAAGTTGTCAGGAGAAAGGAACGGCAAATGGTGCTTAATTCATTTTCATATTTGAAAACAAAGCATCCAGGACGAAGTGTAAACTGGGTAGTAGATAAAGCCGCAAAGTTTTTAGGAATTTCGAAGACTTCCGTCTTCAAAATAAGGAAGGAAGCCAGCGAAGGGCACTCCAGAGTCCCAGCAAGAAGCGGGAAAGTAAACAGTTAATTCGCAGTAATTCCAGACTCATTAAATACCATGATTTTGTCAGAAGTGGAATACGGCGCACTGTTCATGAATTATATTTTAGAGATGAACCGCCAACTCTGAACACAATCCTCACTTCCGAAAAACAGCAACTCCGAACTACCTGATTTTAAGAAATCATACGAATAGGTCATTCAGCATTCCGTATTTTATGTGGCGGAAGAATATTTACGTTATCGTATTTGGTGATAAACATGAAGCCCTTGCATCTGTTGTCACTTACGAATAAATTTATCTGAAATGAGCTGAAGGATACATCACCGAGACAGAGATATCTCGCCGTCAGCTTCCTGTGTTGTAACCACACAGTATATGCCTTAATAATGAAATGTTTCTGGGGGCTAATAGACTCAGCACTGCGCTCCCTTAAAGCAACAACGATCATGAAACTTTCTCAGATATAAGAAACAAGACAATCATTTCGGTTTCTGGATATGCATATTATTATTATTATTATTATTATTATTATTATTATTATTATTATTATTATTATTATTATTATTATTATTATTTATTTCTCATCCCTGCGTGTTCAAACTCTTCCTCTATTTCGAATGATACAGTCAGTGGGCTATTATCCTTAGAAACGTTATGGCAAAACGAAATTTCATTAATGACTGGAGATAATCTGGCATTTATATTATTATTAGTCTTGCAACAGCTGTACCAAGCGTGGTATAATTTTATGTCATGACTGTATTTCGCAAGCAGTGTCCGAGCCGCGCTGAGTGAGCGAGTATGGCAACAGTGGAAGGCAGCAGGCCCATAAGGCCTGTAGTCTTTTCTTAACTCTGGATGCTCTATAGAAGGGGACAGATTGGTGGGACACATCTTGAGACACCCAGGGATTTTTTTAGTTTGTCTTGACGGAAATGTCGTTGACAAGACCAGTAGGGGTAGACCAAGGTATGAATATGACAAACATATTAGAGTATGCCTTGGATGTGGAAGTAATACAGAAATTATAAGGTTAGCAGAGCGTAGAGTGGCATGGCAGCCTGAATCCAATAACTGTATGAACTGTTGACTCAAGCAATTGTAGATAAACAAAGTAAATATTTTCAGCCCGGGCCCCGAAGAGCTCCACTCGAAGTATTGAGATGTATTGAGTGCATTCTTTCGCATATCTGTTATCTGGAAAATCCAAGCGACCACATTATTTAAAGCCCCTGGCTTTTGTCTTAAATTTATATTATAAAAATTACATATGCAAACCTTTCACAGACATCGCAATTACACAGGTTATTAGAAACTTTCACAAGTACAGATACACGATACTGAAATGCTGATGTTCTATGTCTCCAAATAAATGATTAACTTCAGCTGGAACGAAAAAGATGTCACATGACTGAGAAGTGAGGTCACGAAACAGCCTGAAAGAAGTCGTCTCAACATATGAGACAATATCACCCCATGTATTCCCCTAAATAACTAGTGGTATCAATGCGTAGCTTTCAACTGTTTCGATGATATTAACATTAATAACTCGGAAATACTTGATGGATAATTTCGAGTTACGACTTCGATGAATGAGGAGATTTTATGCGGATTTATCAAGCCGAGGACCATTCTACATATTAAGAATAATAGGAAGTACGCAGATAGTTGATGGCATGAAGAGAGTGAAACCAGATGCCCGACTCTGACAGGACCAGGAAAATTGACAAATCCCGAGAGTAAGGCTCCACCTACTGAGAATTGATACTGACGCTATGATGATTGCAGACGAACCCGCGAAGGACTCGGAACGAAAGTTCACCAATGGAAAGAAGGATGTACAGGCTTCAATTTGATATCAAGTTCAACTTTTAAATCTTCCTTTCAACGGAGCGTTGTTGGACAAGGGGGCGTGGTCTGATTCCCTCTCCAAAAAATAAGGTTTCTCACTATAAAGGCGAGTGGCGAGGAGGCAGTATACGTAGTATATCCAGTGCATTCGGTACAATCAGCAGACCCATTCTTTAGTAAACATTCAGTTTCAATATTCAGTGTTTCACTATGTGAAGGTCCTTATTGAACAGTTTGTGTAGTGGTAAATGACAACACATAGTGAGTGACAGTGTGCTGAGTACCAAATATTTGTTACGTCTTTAATCCACTTTGCTATGATCTGTATGTGATAGGATTTTACTTCTATGATGTGTCAGAGCGGAACGAGATTGTAAAAAATGAGGTGGTCGTTTGAAGTGAATTATTACGTGTGCAGTTACGAAATTGATCTCAGTGTGTGTAGTAGTGGGTCGTGCCTAATTATAAGAGTTATATAAATAATCGTATAAATGAGGTTAAATGAAGGAAGTAATTCAATACAAGGATAGTTCGATAGCAGTGTTTCAGTAAGGCTTGAACCTACAATAACAGTGAGCGGCTTATTAGCTATCATTTCAGTAGATCGGGCGGCACCCTCCGTATTCTCTCAAACACAGAGAGTTGTGTATCGTATCAATGATTAGTGAAATGGAGTGGGTCGACTAATGACCAGTAAAAAATTTTAATGCCTAACATTCATATCCTGTGATGGTGACCGGCTAGTGTGTGATACTCCGAGATTAAATTACTTGTGGAGAAGTGTAGTATGCAAATGAAAGTATAGATATTGGGCTGCAGGACAAATACCGATATAGGGCTAGGGTGCTTGAGTTTATAAGTATCCTTAGTCATAACAGAGTTATAATGCATGACACAATTAATGCATTTATGACAAATTAGTTCTTCCTCATTTGCATATTTGACCTCCGAGAGCATCGGGTTTGAAGACGTCCTGTGAGCAGTCCGCCGTACAGTTACGCCAACGCAGCAGAGATATTCGAGAGCTTCCGACGCCAGACGAGGATTCAACCAACATGCAGGCGAATCGACAGAGGACGATTCTGGGGGCCACCGCAAGTGAAGGCATGCTGATGGCAGCTTAAAGCCGTGGCTGTACTTCCTGGGGAAAGCTGATCGCAGATATCTGAGTGCTGAGTACATTTTTTGAACTTATTCGCATGACAGTTGGGGTCACATCCATATAAATAAGTAGCTTGCATGTAAATACATTTAATATTATTTGGCCATGACGGCGTTTCAGAGGGATAATAGTTTTTTTAAGATTTTTCTCTGAGATTTTCTTCGTGTGTTGAACCTCTAATTTCATTCATTATGGGGAAATATTGCATGATAGTTATAAGACCCTAGCATAACTTACAGCTGACGTGACGTAATGTAAAGGGATACATTTTTGTAGTACGATCGAGTCATCCTAAAGTTACAATTCAATACTATGATCCATCATAAGAGTTTCCGATTATTCACTCTTGATTGCACGTCACATAGTGGTAGAATCTCCTCCTGTCTAGATTTAAGACTGCAAACTTCAAGACAACAAAGGTCAACTGTGGGGGTGTAAGTGAATTTTATAGATCGCGATTAACCGTGATTTTCTTCACTCTGAAGATTAGGATCTTCTATTTAATTATGCATGTTCTCGGGATATGAAGAATGAGAAGACAGAACCTGATTTGTAAGTTCGTAACTTTGAAAGTACAGTACAGTGGCACTTAAATATGTGAATTCTCCTGTTGAATATATATAAGGCGATGTGGAATGCCGCCTCGTGAATAAGATAATTGAAGCCAAATGTAGGCTGGTATATAAAGTTACGCTGAGAATATTAATGCGTCGAAGAAAGAGATTGTCTTTGTGTTGATATGAATATTTAAGAATAGCAGGTAGAGTCTGGACCTCTGGTCTGCAAGGAAGAAAAAAACGAGCGAACGCCCGTGACTGAGTGGCCTGACAGTTTTATAAGGGGGGATGGAAGACAAGCGATGTCTGTTCACCACCTTGTGAAGGGAGACACATTTAGTTCTCTTTTTTCTTCCTCTAGTATAACGGAGACATGCATAAATTAAGAAAACAACACCGTCGCATAGATCCCCAATATTATAGATGAATTATACCCTCCCACCTTTCAATTATTTTGTTTTATTAAAGTAAAATCCGCTATAGGGTTTTAAGGTTGTGACATCCCCCACACGTCGAAGTCCCTGGGTTCAAGTCCCAGATTCTGGCGAGTATTGTTGCCCACCAGTGGCAAATGAGATGGATCGTGCTAAGATTCTGTTCTCTGCATGGAGATGCAATGCAGCGTGTTATGTAATTTCTTCTAGTGAGTGTATATCATGTGTCATATGATGTAAGATATTTGTTGTTGATTGCTATGTTCATTGTTTATAGGAACATCGTTGAAATGTCATGTATTAATATTAGTGTATAGATAATCCCAGTGAAGCGGACGTTAGGAGGGAGTTAATACTCCGTACGAGAAGTTAGACACGGTCGTTAACGTGGACAATGTGACATAACTATCATGTGTTTAGAATGCGCTCAGGAATTTTGTAGTAAACCTCAGCTGACATGATCTCAGGGCATCGCGATATATAAAATGAATGATAAATTGACTAAAATAATTCATGCCGTAAAGGAGATATGCCTTTGTGAAAGATATGTCTAAAGTGTTGTAAAAGGATATACACTGACTGACAGAGCAAATGCAACACCAAGAAGGAGTGGTTCGAAAGAGATGAAAGTTGGGGAAAAAACAGAGACGGCACGGACGGATAATTGATGTTTATTTCAAACCGATATTCAGGTTACACAATGCGCACGGCATCGACTCAGTAGGATGTAGGACCACCGCGAGCGGCGATGCACGCAGAAACACGTCGAGGTACAGAGTCAATAAGAGTGCGGATGGTGTCCTGAGGGATGGTTCTCCATTCTCTGTCAACCATTTGCCACAGTTGGTCGTCCGTACGAGGCTAGAGCAGAGTTTGCAAACGGCGTCCAATGAGATCCCACACGTGTTCGATTGGTGAGAGATCCGGAGAGTACGCTGGCCACGGAAGCATCTGTACACCTCGTAGAGCCTGTTGGGAGATGCGAGCAGTGTGTGGGCGGGCATTATCTTGCTGAAACAGAGCATTGGGCAGCCCCTGAAGGTACGGGAATGCCACCGGCCGCAGCGCATGCTGCACGTAGCGGTGGACATTTAACGTGCCTTGAATATGCACTAGAGGTGACGTGGAATCATACGCAATAGCGCCCCAAACCATGATGCCGCGTTGTCTAGCGGTAGGGCGCTCCACAGTTACTGCCGGATTTGACTTTTCTCCACGCCGACGCGACACGCGTCTGCGGTGACTATCACTGACAGAACAGAAGCGTGACTCATCGCAGAACACGACGTTCCGCCATTCCCTCATCCAAGTCGCTCTAGCCCGGCACCATGCCAGGCGTGCACGTCTATGCTGTGGAGTCAATGGTAGTCTTCTGAGCGGACGCCGGGAGTGCAGGCCTCCTTCAACCAATCGACGGGAAATTGTTCTGGTCGATATTGGAACAGCCAGGGTGTCTTGCACATGCTGAAGAATGGCGGTTGACGTGGCGTACGAGGCTGCCACCGCTTGGCGGCGGATGCGCCTATCCTCGCGTGCTGACGTCACTCGGGCTGCGCCTGGACCCCTCGCACGTGCCACATGTCCCTGCGCCAACCATCTTCGCCACAGGCGCTGCACCGTGGACACATCCCTATGGGTATCGGCTGCGATTTGACGAAGCGACCAACCTGCCCTTCTCAGCCCGATCACCATACCCCTCGTAAAGTCGTCTGTCTGCTGGAAATGCCTCCGTTGACGGCGGCCTGGCATTCTTAGCTATACACGTGTCCTGTGGCACACGACAACACGTTCTACAATGACTGTCGGCTGAGAAATCAGGGTACGAAGTGGGCCATTCGCCAACGCCGTGTCCCATTTATCGTTCGCTACGTGTGCAGCACAGCGGTGCATTTCACATCATGAGCATACCTCAGTGACGTCAGTCTACCCTGCAATTGGCATAAAGTTCTGACCACTCCTTCTTGGTGTTGCATTTGCTCTGTCTGTCAGTGTATAATAAGGTTTTCCGTGTGTGAAATATTTCTGACAGGGGACCCCCTTTCGATGTATTCTCAGTGATTTAAATGTTATGAGGTGATAGATGCGTATCTGAGATAGACATTAAGAAACATCCAAAGCTCAAACCTAATTTATGAATTAATGTATTGCATAGATATAAATATTGCGGCATATATTTATGTAGCACATTATACAAGTGTTTCCTTAGTTAATTAAAATGTTTGTGCAAAAATAGATGATCTTCCTTCTCATTTAGTAATAATATATTCGTATTCCTCGGATATCTGAGACTCTTCTCCGCTACTTAGAATTAAATAGTTTAAGCCCCTTTCCGGACATACCACATACCCAAGCTCTTGAGCTATCCGAGTAAAGACTCAAGTAGACTCAAGTAGGGGTGATGGACTTCGATTCCAGGGACTGTTCGAGGGTCTCATCAAAGAAATCATTTCAGCCACTTCATAAGCCAATTAAGATACATTATTATGCGCTGAAACCCTGGACAGGTGCAATACGTTTCCTAACTTCACACATCAGAAAAGCACGTTCGTCACCTATGCAATGAAGAGTTCACGACACAAGAAAAAACAGTGGACGTGCAGCGTATGCATCCAATATTGGAGTATATCTGGTACTGAGGGTTTAACAACCAACGTGGACCAAGACCACCAGTGGTCAATTTGGGGATTAATGCAATCTGGGACTAACAAGACTTCGATTTATTCAATGTCATAGCAAACAAAGTCCATAACTCGTTCTCTGTTTGACAGAGGGTGGCACTTCCTGTGCAAGGTGAAGGTCACTAAGCATTTGTCACTGTCATGCTGAGCAAAGTGCATTAATGTACAGACCATCATTGTTTCTTTGTGAGTTTATATGTTTTATTTGGTGATTACCATGACTAACGGTAAATATTATCTTCCTAATACATCATATGACACATATCTGCACCACAGAAGACCGGATGCAAATGATGAAATCATCAAAGCGGAAGAATCCCCATTTAATGTGATCAAGATGAAGAGAGAGGAAATCTTATCCACAAAGGCTTTGGAGGAAGCAATCTCAAGTAGAAAAGAGACTGCCAATGGTAGAGCCTTCAGTTTGCTAAAAATAAGACTCGTGGCTGTGGTGAGAGATGAAAGGGTCCCTTTGAAATATACTTTTTCAAGTAAACTCTGAAGGAAGATATGTATTTCTTGGCGGTAATTCCTGCTCAAGACAAGAGTGCAGGAAAACAGTTATTGTAGGTGTAACCTGTCATTCAGGAGCACCGATATGGAAAGCAACGAAGGAACTATGCATCTAAGAAGAAAGGCACGAAGGCAAGAATCTCTCAGTTGATATTACTAACAGGTCGTCTGATATTGTAAACTGGGAAGAAGGCCATACTGATGAATTTGTGTATAAGGCGTGACCAAAAATTTCCGTTCGAGAAAGCACACAGCATGGCTATTTAACTGCAGCACGTGATGCGTTTCAGAATGGAAGGCAACACGTTCCTGGAGCGCATTGTTGCAGGCAACGAAAGCTGGTGCCACCAGTGGGAATCGAAATCGAATGCGTCGACGATGCAGTGGTGTCATCCATCATCCCCTCGTCGCTAGACGTTCAAGAGCCAACCGTCAGCGGTAGAGGTGATTTTCACACTGTTCTTTGATTACTGGCACCCCTTGCGGAATTATTTCAAGGAACCTGCTGACTCCGTCACAGGGGAACAGTACTGCTCAACACTGGAGAAATTACAACGGTCGATTAAGGCGAAACGTCCGGGAAAATCGCGCAAGAGGTCCTGCTGCTTCATGTTAACGTCCGCCTCCATACCGCGAAGGTCGTCTCGCAGAAGGTACGCCAACTCAAGTGGGAGACAGTCAAGCAGCCGCCCTATACTCCTACCTTTCCCCGTGCGATTATCAAACCTTCAGTCCCCTCGAAATGGCCTTGAAAGTTTGACGCTTCCTGTCGGACGAGGATGTGCAGCAGGCGATTATGAACTTTCTTCACACAGCAGGACACGGTGTATTACGACAAAGGGATCTTTAAGCTGGTGGCTCGGTGGACTGAGTGCCTCAATGCTCATGGAGATTTGGCGGTTAGGCGTTGCTCTCTTATGCTAATGTCCATTGCCCTACTACTCAAAATAACGTCTCGAGAATACCCATTGACATACTACTCAAGATAGCTTCGGGAAGGGCATCCGGCCGTAAAACTGATATTAGGCCCCTCCATAAGGTTAGCCTCGCTGTCTTGTGTGTGTAAAATATAAGGTTAAGCTCCCTGAAATAGCGTCTGTAAGGTTAAGCTCATTATTTTAGGCGTCAGGAAGGGCATCCGGCCGCAAAACTAAGGTTAGGCTCTTCCATGAGATTAGGCTTGCTGTCTTGCGTGTAAAAAGTTAGGTTAATACCCTCCAAGATGGCGGATGTGAGGTTAGGCTCGCTCTCGTAGCCAGCGCAGTCGATGAGATGGAGGCCTCTCCCGAGAGCGTGTGGTGGCGGTGGCGCTCGAACCCCCCACTTATACTACTGCTGCCATTCACTACAATGGGCAGAACTGTTATCTGGAAGGAAGGCGTTCCTAATTTTGATACAAATGCGTGCCATGTTCTTCACTAAGTGGCACGTACTCAATTAACATACACGAACTACTAAATAATAAGGAATTATAAATATATTATCAGCACGAACAACAGAAACGTTCTCAATGATATAATACTTCGGGTGCCACTGCCTCGAGAGCATTCCCTAGAATCTGATATTTACTTTATATTTGAGAGATTACAAAACTGAATATAATTGACTGCTCTGTTTCTTGAGTGTCAAGTTGCACCGTTGCAGTACAGAATAAGATAGTGGTTTGCTTAATGATATAAACGAGCTCAGATTTAATTTCTCATTGCAAAAATTTCCATACCTGGACGGCGTGATCAAAATGGTAAAACAGGGGATTGTCCCGGAGTGTGAGAATTTGGGTCGAAGATAAAACTTGGGTGGTGGACCAGTACCTCGCCCAGGTGGCCTCACCTGCTATGCCGAAGCGGGGACTTGTGGGGAGAGGGGAAGTTTGGTAATTATTGAATTTATTGACTATTCACACTTCTTCAAATTGATTATTGAAAAGTTGGAGATATTTCCTCTTTTGTTGGACATGAAGGGAAGAGGAAAGGAAGCGGATGCGGCCTTAAGTTAGGTACCATCCAGGCCGTTGTCTGGAAGTGAAGTGGGAAAACACGAGAAATCATTTCGCGGATGACTGAGGAGGAAGTCGAAAAACCCTCCACTCAGATGACATCGGAAGGTTGGGTGGACCACGTTCCAGTCCTTGTACAACTTTTCAAACTTCATGTCAGATCCGGGAATCGAACCCGGGATTCCGGGGGTGGAAACTAATCACACTAACCACTACACCACAGAGGCGGACTATACTGCACTTATTGCTTTTAATACTTGTTCAATCAGTGCAACCTGAAATGAATGAAGGCATGATGATCATATTGTACGTACTTGTACCGCTCTAATACTGATCTCATTTGTCTCTGAAAGTCTAAATTTCATCCAAACGAGTAATGTTCATAAAAGAGGGTTGAATAAACAACACATTGCCTCCAATAACTCAATTCTCGATAAATTTGTTGCTTGCAACTTTCTGGTGGGCAGCGATTCACTTTATTTGAAGGAAGAGTTCATTAGACATTTCAAAAGAGAAAACGTTATCGGCAAACTTATAATAAAACAGATCAAACTTGCTTTTATGCACAGTTTGCATCCCTTGTAAGTATAAATTGAGGCTGTAATTGAGGAATTCTATGCGAACTTCGTAGTTATTCTGCGGGAAAACGTAGCCTACAGAAAAGTTCTTGAAATTTATAAATGCACTTCACGTTCTCCTCAGGCTCTAATAATTCCGATTAATATGTCAGAAATGTTTCCCAGGATCAAATTCTAGGCGATTGTTCTATCGGAACAGGTTACGACACTCCTGAAAGGGAAATAAACAAGTAGACTTGCTGCTGGGTACGGGTTAGTTTTTGTGTTTGCACCAAAAATGACATATAATAGAGATCAGTGGCAGCAAAAGAGTCAGACCATAGCTGTAATGTTATTGTTGTTAAGGTTCATGGGTTAGGAAATCGTAGGTCATCAAATTTAATTTTTCCCTACGCGGTAATATTATGACTTCCGAAATCAAAGTAGTTCTTCATGACTTCTTTTTCACTTATTATTCTTCTTCGTGACTTTTCCTCATTTTGGTGGTCGTCTGCACTATTTTCCTCATCAACGTGAGCTAAAGGCTAGCGGTTTTCAACTTTCTGAAACAATGACGACAACAACGTCCATCAGCGCTAGTGAACTCGTTACTACGACGATTAAACTAAGCTGGCGGAAAATGAACTCCCAACATCATGCCAAGGCAACCTGTCGAAACCCTGTGGAGCACGTTTGGTAACAGCAGCGGCATGGGGATGGGTGTTACCCTGCTTGGAAAACACCCCCTTGAATAATGCAAGTGAATGGCACCACAACCTCTTGATGTACAAATCTGCTGCAAAGGTTCTTGGTATAACGAAGCGAGTGCTTCAGCTCTCAAAGGAAATCTTCCACCAGACCATAACTCTTGATGCTGGTCAAATGTGTCGATGCCGCAGACGGTTCGGTTCAAAGCGCTCATCTGGCCTCTGGCCATCACTGGCACAAAGACAGAAACGGATCTCATTTAAGGACGCAACAGATCCTCAGTCTGCCCTCCTATGAGCTCTAAGCTTGACACCACTGAAGTCCCAAATAGCAGTGATTCGGAGGTAGTGGCACGAACGCTACATGACTTCTGGCTCGGACCTGTCCGTAAAGTAACCGATTTGGTACAGTTCGCTGTGCCACATTGGTGTCAATTGAATATCTAGTGGATGCTGCAGATTCAGTACGATCCACCACAGCCCTCACCTTCTGGACAGTGTCTTCCGTGACCATTGTTGCCAACACCAGTGGACTGTGGATACGTTGCTGCCAAGTCTTTCTGTAACACCGTGGAGAGAACATCCACCTTCTGGTAGCCTTATTACACGGCCTCGCCAAACTCAGAAAGCTTCTGATACCGCTTTATTTATTTATCTCCTTAAAGGCATGTTCGAAGCACACCTACCTCACAACGTCAACACCGGACAATAAACAACGCTCTCCAAGTATACAGCGCGTATTTAGGGCAAACTTGTTTTGCAAGGTCATAGTGGCGCTACTAGGATTACTGTTCGTTGATTACGGCGCAAATTTGAATAGGCGTCATCTTTCAGATATGCAAGCACCCCTCCCGATTTTTTCTGTCCAGCACAACTCCTTCTTGGTGTTGGGATATCATTTTGCGACATTCGGCAAAGTTCGATGTTGATGGACTTAGAATTGCAGATCTAAATTCACGTTTAACTCTGTTTCCATAGCCCGTACAGTAAACATAATTAATTTTAAATTGTAGTTTCTGTAATTTTGTTTTGAACAGTTTTTAGATGGAACCAATATTCTTGGAGGTATTTGGAAAATAGTGAAGAATATCATAGTCGCGAATATTTCCGTTATTATTCCTCATAACGTACAAGTATAAATAACATAAAATATTGCAAATTACATTGTGCACAATTTTCATCTTGTATCATTTTTTGATACCGCTGATATTACAAGAGAAATTTCAAGTTTCCTGGTTAGGTCTGGTTAAAATTGCAACACCACTGGACACGGGTCGAATATGTATGTCCTAGTGCACACCGCGATTCGGGAAATTCTGCTAACCCGTTTCCCCATGGTGTTGTCACAAACAATATAACAGACACACACAAATTGAATTGAACAAATTTTGGACTTTACTATACCTAACGCTGGATGAAAGCGAAATCTCGAGTGGTACTGACAAATATTTAATATTTTATTTGTTTTGTATTTTCAAGAGTAATGTCATATAGCGGAGGTAAGTGGCATCAGAAGAGATAAAAGATACCTGAAATTACAACAACGATCAGACAGAGTATAATAATAATAATAATAATAATAATAATAATAATAATAATAATAATAATAATAATAATAATAATAATAATAATAATAATAATGATAATAATAATAATAATTATTATTATTATTATTATAATTATATTATTATTATTATTATAATTATATTATAATTATTATTATTATTATTATTATTATTATTATTATTATTATTATTATTATTATTATTATTATTATTATTATAATTATATATCATACGGTTCAGTATACGGGAAAACTGTTAAATTTGGTTTGGTATTCACACGGAAGACTCGATAAAATTCTGTGTTGTAATTCAAGGTCGAGTGCGGGGCGGCCGTCAATAATGCCAGCGAGAGATGATAATAATTATTATTATTATTATTATTATTATTATTATTATTATGATTATTATTATTATTATTGCTGATAAACGGGCTGAGAATTTCAGACAGTAGACCTCCGGTCTTCTGAGCCCAACTTGGCAAGTTCGGTCCTGACTCAGTCCGGTGGTATTTGAAGGTGCTCTTACACGTCAGCCTCGTGTCGATAGATTTACTAGCACGGTAAAGATCTTCTGCTGGGAAAAGTTTCCGCACCTTGGCATCTGGGAAAACCATAAAAACTATAGTTAATGGAACATAAAACCGGTATTATTATTATTATTATTATTATTATTATTATTATTATTATTATTATTATCATTATTATTATTAATATTATTATTATACGTGAATGGTCCCTTTCGGAACACACGAAGCTTTATTTATGATTTCGTTTGCGGAGGATCCAGGATGTTTTCATCTCTTGACTAAAGATCCTTTTCCTTTCTTCCGTCCACTTGGTACCTGCTCTTTTTGGTACTTCATTCTCTGGAGTAACTTCCCAATTGTCAATTTTCTTTCTATATACATTTCGATTCAAAATGTCCTCACAGAGAATTTGTGTGTTCTTCATGTCCGCTTTTGTTTGTTGTATCCAAGGAAAATTCTTCAGTTTGTCAACTCTTTCAAGAACTTGGTGGGTTAGTCTAGTTTCTGGAAGCCTCTTAACATGTCCATAAAATTTTAGCCTTTTTTCCTGAGGTCTGCCGCAATATTAGATAATTTTTCTGCGGATTTCCGGGTTTGAAGGCGGTACACTTCTCCCGTGTGTCTTCGTCCTAAAATTTTCCTCATGATTTTTCGCTCTTCTTTTAGGATATTTTCCAGTTCGCCCTTTCTATGAAGCGTTAGAGTTTCCCCTGCATATAAAGCCTCCGGTTTGATTACAGTGTTGTAATGTTTAATCTTAACGTGGAGAGACATACATTTTTTGTTGTAGATTTCTCTTGTTCTCCCATAAGCTCTTCAGAGTTTTTGGACACGGTTGTTTTGGGCTATTTTCTCTTGTCCGGTTGGTTCGAGGATTTCGCCCAGGTATTTGAAGTGAGGGACTCTGTTGATTTGTCCGTATTTTGTATTGAGACTATGGATGTCTAGTTTTGCACAGAAAAATTCAGTTTTCTGGAAGGAGATATGAAGTCCGACCTTTCTGGCACATTCTTGGATAATTTCAACTTGCTTTATTGCTGTGACTTCATCGCTGGACAAAAGGGCCAGATCATCCGCGAAGGCTAAGCATGGAATTTCAAGCTTGTTTTTTCGTGTTGATGTTTACTGGGTTCCAGCTATTTTGTGCTTTCAGTTCGTTTTCCCATTCCCTCATCACCTTATCTAGTACGAGGTTGAAAAGGAGGGGTGATAGTCCATCTCTTTGCCGGACACCAGTTTTTATCAGGAATTCGTCTGAGATTTCTCCCATGAATTTCCTTCTTGACTTCGTGTCAGTGAGGGTCTGTTTGGTCAATTTTAGCGTTTTGGAGTCTAATCCCTGTTTTTTCAGGATGCTGAACAGAGATTGAAGATCAACTGAATCATAAGCCTTCTTGAAATCTACGAAGGTACAGATGATTGGAAGGTTTCTGAGGGCCCTGAATTTTAGAGCGGTTTTGAGGTTGAAGATCTGTTCAGTGCATGATCTGTGAGGGCGGAACCCAGCTTGATATTCACCAATTTTATGCTCTAGTTGTTCTTGTATGCTTTTCAACAGGGATGCAGAGAAACTTTTGTAGCCGACTTCAAGGAGGGAGATTCCCCTATAGTTGTTCACATCAGTTTTGTCTCCTTTTTTGTGAAGTGGGTGAATCAAGGCACATTTCCAGTCTTCTGGGAGTTTTTCATTTTTCCAGATTTTCTGTATGATTTCTGTAAGTTCCTTGAGTGAATTTGGACCAAGATTCTTAAGGAATTCTGCCACAATCCCGTCTCTTCCTGAGGTTCTGTTGTTCTTTAGTCGTTTAATGTGGCTCTGAATTTCTTCCTGGTTTGGTGGAGGTGATTCTGGGTGAGTGAAACTGGATGCTTCTTCAAGAAATCTTTCAGTGGGTTCGGGGCAGTTAAGAAGTTCTGAGAAGTACCGTGCAAGTTCTTGGCAGTTTTCTTTATTAGTAAGCGCCAATTTTCCGTCTTGTTTCCTAAAACATAAGTTCTGTGGAATGTATCCTTGGATTTTTTCTGCGAATGTTCTGTAGAAATCCCTTGTGTTGCAGTTTCTAAAGTTTTCTTCAATTGACTCAAGTTGTTCTTTCAGGTGCTTTCTTTTCTCTTGCCTGATGGTTTTGGATACTTGTTTTCTGGTCTCATAAAATTCTCGTTGTGTTTTCTGGGATTTTCTACTGTTGTATTTCTGAAACGCAGATTTTCTTATCTCTAGGGCTTGGTTGCATGTTGAGTTCCACCAAGGGTGTTTTGCATTCCTTTTTAAGGGTACCATTTCTCGTGCCTTCTGTATGATTTTGGTGTGGAATTCTTCCCATGTTTTCGCTGGTTGATTTTCCCATGCTTCTTTTAGATCCGTAACAGGAATCTGTTTTATGTATTATTATTATTATTATTATTATTATTATTATTATTATTATTATTATTATCATTATGATTATTATTATTATTATTATTATTATTATTATTATTATTATTATTATTATTATTATTATTATTATTATTATCGTCGGTGATTGGTATTGCAGGTTTAGAAAGAACATTTTTTGTTATTCCGGCACTGTTCATTACGGTGTTCGAGGCCTAAGTTTTGAACTATCACCCCCCCTCCCCCAGCCACCCTCTCTATAATTAATTCCCCTCTCTTCTCCAAAAGATGGTCCCTCCACGTTTTTCTCATTTCATTGGTTAACTTCATTACCTTCCCGACCAATAGGGATTACAGCTTATGAAGACAATCAGGGCAACATGCACTTCCATCGCTAGTTACTTCAGCACAACTGATCAATAATTCTATATCAGTGAAGTTCACTTTTGATAATATGAACTCAAATTCGTGAATATATCTATCATAACTTTTACAATTGGCTTGTAAGTCGCATCGACACAGATACGTTTTATGGCGACGATAGGACAGGAAGGGGCTAGTTGTGGGAAGGAAGCATTGTGCTACTTCATTGTAAATATATTTTTCATTGTATAACTCTGTAATTCGGCTTCTCGCTGTTTTGATTTCCAAAATAAATAAATAAAATAAAAAAATAAATAAGTAAATAAATACATAAATAAATAAATAAATAAATAAATAAATAAAACAGGAAAATCTTTAATTACTGTAAATTACACTTTTAGAAAGAACAAATATTTCCGAAGTCATTTGAAAGTTAATGAAAATTATAATAATAGCTAACATCTCCTGGTACGGTAGAAACGCAAGGAACACAACACTGCAGACATTATAGTTTACACAACCTTTATTATGTAGTGTCTTTCGACAAAGTTAATATTAACGGAGACATTTGATATTTCTAGTATTGGTCCTCTTAATATTGCTATGCCACTGAATACTGAATGCATTGGACTTGGTGGAGCATGGACCTTGGACTTCTGAAACTTATTAGAAATGAAATTATATTGTACTCGTATTATTTACAGTAATTAGAACTTGTTTGATATTATTTTACTGCGTGTTTTCCCATTTACCACGTAACTACTTTTAGTACAGTCCTGAACAATTTTCTCTTTATGAACTATACCTAACTATTCATTGGACTTCCTGAAGTGTGGACCTTGTTCAAAGTAGGACAAAACAGTTATGGACTTCTTACAATAGGATGTTTATAATGAAATATGAATGATCCAAAAATGATAATTTCAAAAACACTTTTGCTAGTTGGAAGACAAATAGATAAACTCACGAAAATATTATCAAATTAATTACGTGAAGTCTTAAAATTACATATGCATTGAACCATTCATACGGGCAACCATATCATACGGTTCAGTATACGGGAAAACTGTTAAATTTGGTTTGGTATTCACACGGAAGACTCGATAAAATTCTGTGTTGTAATTCAAGGTCGAGTGCGGGGCGGCCGTCAATAATGCCAGCGAGAGATGATTGCGGCGCAGCTGTTCGACTAAGTGGTGTGTTCCGAGCTTTCAGTGGAGAGATAGCGTGGAATGACATCAGTAGACGAATAAGTTTGAATGGTGTCTTTAAAAGTAGGACAGATCTATGAATATAAAATTGGAATTGAAGAGGACAAGTTGGGACACATATTCGTTTATAGGAAGGGGAATTAGGGATTAGAAGAACATAACAAGGGTGACGTTAAAAAATGTCCTATTTCTTTGCAAACATTTAAGAAAAGGCTAGGAAAACAACAGATGGGGAATCTGCCACTTAGGCGACTGTCCTAAATGCAGATCAGTAGTGATATATTTATTGACAATGTGGACGCCGTCAGTGGCGAGCAAAAAATAGCACCGGCGAATTGTTAAGGCTCGCGGTAAGGAAGCTTCTAGAGAAACGGGAAGCTGATTAACAGTGGATCAGGTGCCTATAATGGTAGGAATTAGAAACTGCTAGGATCCTCTGCGGGCCTATGGAAAGGGCTCAACTGGTGCATGCCAGTCAGTCTCAAGTGAGTGAGTCTTGAGTCCGTCAGTAACGAGTCAAAGTAAGCAGTTCGAGATATTAATGAGCTCGGGACGAGTTATTTATCGGAAGTGAGTCCGAGAGACGGTTACGCAGAGATGAACAAGGCTTGCTGTTGTGAACTCTTGTGAAACGGCACCGCGCTGCATGAAGCCTAGTGAACAACAGGAGTTGGACGGGCTGGTGTCAGCGTATATGTTCAAGTGTAAATTACTATCGTGAGTAAAAAGTGTATCGAGTAGAATCAAGAGCGAGTGAACTTGGTAGTAACTGTAAATAGCTGTTCACCTCTCTGTGTAGTAATTTTGGTTTTAAGCACTCCAGAAGCCCGCCACAGTATCATTAATTAATAAAGAACACATTTCCAAAAAAATATGCCGGCGGTATTGTTATAGAATTTCAGAGACTTTTGGTACGGAATCGCAGTAGAAACCGATTCCTTTACTCAGTGAGGGTAGTCCGTCACTCCCAATACTTGTTGGATGTCGAAACGGTAAATTATGAAAAACCTGTTCTAAGTTAATCATCAGGGTTTTTGAATTCATACAGTGACCACCGAAGAAGGGTTTAGGGCAAACTCAAGCAAGGCGAATTTTGCTAGCTGATGGTAAGCAGGTACCCAAAGGACGAGCAGGGAACTATCTGGCGGAAGTGTAACGGTTCAAATCCCGTTACAAGATGATATCTGTATTTTATTATTTTATCTGTATTATTATTATTATTATTATTATTATTATTATTATTATTATTATTATTATTATGTCAGTATTATTATTATTATTTTATCTGTGATATTGTTACTATTATTGTAATTATCAGTTTTATTCAATTCGATTTTGCAATTGCCTGTTGCTTGCAAGATTGTACTTAGATGTATGCATATATACGTATGTGTAGAATAACACTCAATACCTGTACAGTGAGAATTGTTATATATATCAGAGATTGGATGTGACGTTGGTGCATTGTGCAATATTGTTGGCGATTTTGCCAAGTCATCGCCACTCCATGGCTACGGCTTCGTATTTATTTAGATACTAGCGAATGTATCCGTGCTTCGCTACGGTATTCTACATAGTATTCGAATATCGAAGTAAATAGTGTACATGCAGTAAATAAGATTGTTTTAAAATTGCATGTCCCTTAGCGTTATCCGAGAAAGAGCATAGGGAGGTCCCCGTACGTTGTTTCCAATGTAAAGTGTTTGTTACGGATTTGTGATATAACGGCAGGCTCACTTGTGTACTGCCATTCACAATCGAGTTTTAAACAAAACTGCATGCTCACTTGCCTTCTGCAAGTCAAATCGAGAAGGGAAATATTCATTACAATTGTAGGCCTTCCTTACTAATGACAGTTACACAGGAGTTGGAGAAGGAACCCTTTCCTACTGCCAGTCAAAGTCGGTGTGGGGAGTACTGATTACAATAGCAGACCCACCCTTTCTCGATCGCTAAAAATCGACATCAGTGAATATATATATAGATAGACATACGAAAGTATATGCGTGTTTATAATATTGAAGACCTTCATTTACAGATTAACTGCTACTAAACGTACGTCATATCGACAAAGGAATTACCATAAGACACGCCGGATTTAGTGGCCTAAATGGCTGGTCCTATGATATGTCGTCTATTCTTGGGTCAGATTGAGTTAGAAGCGTGGACCAGGGTAAAGTTTTTGTAAGATTATCTCACATTACATTACTTTTCGGATAATTATGTGACAGCTACGTACATAGCATTTGGCTCATATATGGCTACTGGGTGGGCCAATTTTCGTGAAGAGTTTGATGATTCTGTATTTCATATAAGTAAATGAAAGTATGAATTATGCATGTGAAAATTCCAAATTGATTTAACATCGATTAATAGAGAAAAATCAAACGTAAAAGAGATACAGATACGGCAAAAAGTCGTAAGACCAAGGATATAGATCATTCCAAATTGAACGGAGATTGTGCAATCCGTTATGTGATAGGAATTTCCGAAGGTGTGCACCATCAGTAAAACTGCCTGCATATTTCGATATTCTTCGGAGATAAAAAGTGAAAAAATTAATGATTTTGGTAGTTTTCCGTTCATTACAGGCTAAAACGTATAATTTTGTCAAATTTCAATCATCTTCTTTTTCTTCTGGCAGATTATGCCGCAATCTGGATTTTGGGCGAGGCGGGTCAAAATTAGGACTTTCAGGAAACTAAACCAAAAAATTATGCAGATGGTCATTATTACCCCTTAAACGGAAAGCTGTACGAAAATTTCGCCAAAATAGTCAGTGTAGAGGCACACAGTCGTTACGATTTGATTTATATAGATAAGGAATCTGCTCCATGTAAAACACCTTTTGGGCTATGTCCGCTGGACTTAACCTGCAAAACTGGCCATTCATGATATCTCCCTTATTAGTCCTCCTGACGAAACAATACACATGAAGAAAAGTTTTAGAGGTGGAATTCCATCACGTTTGGTCGATTTCCAGTCAGGTTGGTCTTGTTCTGTATATATTGTGGAAGAGAAAAATCACCATTTCGGTTCCCTATAAACCGCCAGTCCATTCCGGAACATGAAATGTTATTTACGTTTAAAACCTACCTTTGGACAGGTGGATGCTAAATATAAATTTTGGTTCGAATGTCTTCAGTAGTTTTCAAGTTGTAAGGAATACGCTTTACACGCACCCGCTCGTGAGTTAAGTCCGATGGGACTTGTACAGAAAAACGGTCCGTTAATGATATCTCCCTTATTAATCCTCGTATCGAAATGATGCACATGAGAAAAAAGGTTTAGAAATTAATTTCTACCAAGGTAGGTAGATTTCCATTAAGTTTGGTTGTGTATATTTTGTGGAAGTGCAAAATCACTGTTTCGGTTTCGTATAAACCCCCAGTCAGTTCAGGGATTTAGAAACAATATTTGCCCTAAAACCTATCAAGGACAGGTGTATTCTAAATATGAGTCTTGGTGGAAATACATCCAGTAGTTTGTAGCACTCGCGTACATACGGCGTAATTAAGGAAGAAAATAATACAGTTAAGAAAGTTGAAAGTAATAGAAAATGGATTATAACTGAGGACAGCCGGATAACGACAAATATGTAAATGCCAAGTGAATGTATTGGAAAATCAAATGCCCCTCAATAAATTATGCTAGTGTGAGTTATGGATATAATAAAACGGTAACAGAGGAGAAATTTAGGTTCAGTGATTCTTAGGTAAACAAATAATAGATTACTAATGGTGTTATTACTTAATCTATTCGGGGGCGGTTATAACCTCCAACGATATTCCGCCAATATCCCGCAGTTGGGCCGATTGACGCCTCTCTTGCCATCTACCCAAGGAACAACCACTAATTTAAAAGCACGATAGGAAAATGGCAATACGTTACTTCCCTACTGGCATGCAGTCAGAGACGTTGCCATGGTAACCTGTAGGTTCGTTGTCGGTCTGTCGGTCACTAAATGCAGAGCATGATAAAAGCAGAAAATTGTAAATTTCTCCGTCATGTGAAGAGTAAGGTAAATTATGAACATAAAGAAAGTTGTTTATAATTAAGAGACGTTTCACGTACGGTAAACGAAGTTTAAAGAAAATCTATAGTATAAGAGAAAATGGAGGAAAACCATTCTGGTTTTCCTATAAACACCCTGTCTATTCAAAGATTTTAAAATTATATGCATACCGAATCCTTCCTCGGGATGAGTATACTCTAAATATGAAGTTTGGTTGAGATCTATCCAGCCGTTTCGACGTGATGGTGGCAAAACTTTTTGGTTTTGCTATAAACACCCCGTCTATTCAAAGATTTTAAAACGATATGCATATCGAAACCTTCCCCGGGATGAGTATACTCTAAATGTGAAGTTTGGTTGAGATCTATCCAGCCGTTTCGACGTGATGCTGGAAAAACCATTCAGGTTTTCGTATAAACCCCCCGTCTATTAAAATATTTTAAAATGATATGCATATCGAAACCTTCCCCGGGATGTGTATACTCCAAATATGAAGTTTAGTTGAGATCTATCCAACCGTTTCGACGTGATGGTGGAAAAACCATTCTGGTTTTCCTATAAACCCCCCGTGTATTCAAAGATTTTAAAATGATATGCATATCGGAACCTTTCCTTGGATGAGTATACCCTAAATATGAAGTTTGGTTGAGATCTATCCAGCCGTTTCGACGTGATGGTGGAACAGACAAACAGACAAACAGACAAACAAACAGACACGAAACGTAAAAACCACCGATTCGGTCTTGAGTTGGCCTAAAACGGATAAATATCTGAAAAATTGGCAAAACAAAAGAAATTACAGACAGCGGACCCCTTACAATTTTATTTATATAGATGCGCTCAGAGAGTCGGCCGCTCCTGGCTATGTCACCACTGTGTGTAATATTTGCCGCGTTGTGGGAGTATGTCATTGTTATTTCTGGAGATTACGTAGCTGTGTCAACCAACGTCTATATAAGGTGGGTGCATATTGTAGCGTCAGTCATTAGTATACGGATGCAGTACAGTGAAGAAGTCTACTAGGTCAAGAGGCCTTAGTTGGTCAGTCAACGAGTGTGAACGAGAGATGGTGAAGACTTAGTGAGCCATTAATTATTGGTCATTGAGAGAGTGAGACCAAAAGGTTGGTCGCTCACTCAGTTGAAGACACGGACGCAAGGGCTTACCATGAAGTCAGAGAGGGCAACCCTGGACCTGCCAAGAGGTAATACCATATTGACTTACAAAGAAGTCAGATGATATGGAGAAGAAGCAGTCACAAGGATGTATCACCAAGTTAGGCGTGACACATCTACAGTAAACACCAGAGCAATGGATTACGTCGTAATTACACTCAAAGTGTTGAAGGTACAGTCAAGTGAATCAGTGAGGGAAATATTTCGTATAAATTGTTAAATGTCCGGTCAAGAAGAATTCAAATTCATGCCTAGTTTCTTTCAGTTGCAATGTCATAATTTCATATTTTCATCTGTTTTATCGCAACAAGACTCACTATTTTTTGATATATTATTTAAAATATATATATTGTTCTATCAAACAAATTCATGGTTTTATTTCAATGAAAGTAAAGTATTTTAACCTCAAAATTAATGGGGAAACCGAACGCCAATCTCCTTTTCCCAGAACTTATATGGTATGTTGTCAAAAGTAAGCTTATTACCCCACACCCTAGAGATGGTCAAGAGTCTCATTCTATTATTGCTGTACTGAGTGACAGCTGGCGCCCTTCAAATAACGTATGTGTAAGTAAGCAGGTAACAAGTAAGTGTGAGTACAAGGTCCGACGAGTGTGTATTTTATATAATGAATATTAATTTTCATAATTTCCATTTTAAATGCAGATATTCAGATTTTTCAAGTTAAATGCAGTTTTATATAATGTTTGTAAAGTTAGTCAAGCAGTTAGGAAAGTCACAGAAGATAACAGCTTCTTCGTCCCGTCCTCTGTACTCTAAGGCTTGGTCGTTAGCAGAAATCTATATTTATGCAAGTGTGATTCGTGATTTAATTCACACACTGTGTGATTGCGATTATGGTGTCCACAGTAACAACTATCCATCATTGTTAAGTACACTATTGAGCAACTTGTGTTAATTGTTGAAATATATCCTTCGAATATAAATCGTGTTCAGAAGTATTGCAAACGATTTCTGGAAAGTTCTGTACCTTCAAGACCATTTGACCGCTCTTTGTTTTAAAAGTGGCACATAACTACATCATTCATAAACAGAAAGTGGCATTACGTAGGAAGATTTTCACTAACTAAAATCTTGAAGGTACGTAAGGCAAACTTTAAGGTTAGTCCTTGTACCTCAAGTACATGTGTCTTTTATTTGTGGGGAATTTGAAACAGAAAGTCTATCGGGACAATTCACATGCAGCTGAGGCCCTGGAAAACAATATCAGGAGAGTGATAAGTGAATTAACAGAATACGAACTACGACGGATGTCACAGAATCTTCATCGAAGTTATCAGGTCTGCATAAACGAAATGGAAGTCATTTTTAACAGCTTCTATAACATTAAGATTTCATTCCTGATGTTTAATGGCAAAGAATTTGTTTCCTAATTTAGCGTTTTTGAAGAGAAAGTGGTTCTCAAGTGGGAAGAATCGGTAGGACTCTTCGGGAATACACACTGCCCTTCCCGTCAGCTCGCCATGTGCGCTCCTCGCTTGAGTGTGCCGTAAACTCTTCTTTGGTGGTTACCATACAGTTCCCGGATACGCGAGTACTCCAACATACTGAGGTACCCTTGCTGGTTAACCATGAACATGAAATGGTATCACAATATGTAACAACGTTCTTCATATGATTGCGTACGTGAAACTGTCATTGAATATTTACGTATATCATTAAAACTAATTGTAATCTCTTATAGTTCAGCCCTTCCTCTGTGTGAACATGCATAAATATTACCGTGGAAATAAAATTCATGATTTATTTTACCCTCTCCAGCGGGGTCTTGCTTTCTGATGCACAAGGGTAGGGCACCGTCTTTCGCAATCTCGCTTCCAGATACATTTCCTTTAGGAGCGATACGCTGGTTGATGGGGGGGGGGGGGGGCGTTAAAGGTTCTATGTATTTAATACTAAAGCTATTCCAATCTCATAAAGCTGGAGCGATGTGGATGGTCAGTGAGGTTACCTGGTAAGATCAGTGTCGGTGGAGTGTTTCTAGGAAAGATGTACGCCTCTGGCAGAATTAGACAGTGCAGAAATGAGGAGTGGCTGGCACTGGGGACTACAGGAGAGATAAGAGCACAAGTTTAGAGTAGGGGCGAGAGAATGAGGGGAGAACAGGTCATCCCAGTGGCGAAGATAGGGACAGCAGCACAACTTGGACAAGATGGTAGATTACTAGGCACAATGGCAGGGGCAACGTGTGCGACTTCGTTCAATTGTGCTTCAGGGAAATCTTTGTTTCACCACTTTATCTTACATTTGCTCTCTTTATGACGGAAATTTGTACGCACTTTTCCCTTCATTAGATTTTATACACTGTGATTCTTGTTATTCACAATGGGATTTCAGATGAAATTAACCTTGCTAATATTTGCTAACCTTTCTAAAGTTACGATTCAACAGCGCTTCTGCAATGTTTCCATTAGTGCGGGAGACGGGAGTTCATCTCGATTGCGGACGCATGTCTGTAGCCCAGAGCTCAACGTAGCAAAGCAATTCTTGAATATAACAATATTCCATTTCCTGAGATATGAAGCTACCGAAAAAGATTTCAGAGAAATGTATTGTCGTCTACATAAGGTGATTTTTACGTCAAATGCAATACGGCTATTTCCAGTCAAAATGGAATGTTGAAAATATCCAAAACTATCATATTTTTTATTCCTGGCCTTTACCTAATTATTGACGATCAGCTCTACGAGTGGATTAAGCCCAGTGTTACGATCGGGAGCCCTGCTTGATAACAGCAATATAATGTTGGATATATTCAATATTGTGGTGGTTGGCAGTTTGGTATATGGTATGCAAATGAATATATGTACGCTAGGACAACCACAGACAATCATTCCTCAACCAGAGACGGCTAATTTACCCAGCTCGGTCGGGAATCTAACCTCGGTCTCTCCGAATCGAAGGCATGTACAGTGACCATTCAGCCAAGGAGCCGGACTGCTAGTCCCTGCAGGCACCCAGGCAAATCGTAATATCGTTAAGCTTCTACGTGGGTAATCTTCGTATTTAAGATCGATAGTCATTTACTGGAAGGAAGTGATATCCTACACAGCATCAGCTAGGCCTATACATCGCTATGTTTTAGGCTGACTTTCCTAGAGAGAGGAAAGTTGGGTAGAATACGAATATTTTAATAATAACCCAGAAGATATAATAATAATGTTAATAAATGTACGTCCCACTTACCACATTTACTGTTTTCGGAGACCCCAAGGTGCTTTAAATTTTGTCCGGGTTGGAGTTCTCTTACGTGTGATTAAATCTACCGACACGAGGATCGAACTTGCCAAGTTGGCGTCAGAAGGCCAGCTCCTAAAGCGCTGAGCCACTCAGCCCGGTTCCAGAAGGACTAGACGTAATTGGAATGGAATACGAGCCGAGGAGTGTGATAGCCGTTTCAAGGAGATATTTTCTGTACCTTCACGATGTGTGGCTGAGTTGCGATCAGGCACTTCTTACGAATTTGTGAGGATGATTCAGTTCAGAATACTGGGCAAGTAGCTGTGCAGTTAGGGTCGCGCAGCTGTGAGCTTGCATTCGCGAGGCACTGGGTTCGAAACCCACTGCCGGCGGCCCTAAATATGGTTTTCCGAGCTTTCCCATTTCCACACAAGACAAATGCTGGGGATGTACCTTAATTAAGTGCACGGCCGCTTCCTTCCCTCTCCTAGCTCTTTCCTATCCCATTGTCGCCATAAGACCTATCTGCGTCGGTGCGGCGTAAAGCAAATTGTAAAAAATAACAATTAGTTCAGAATTTAGAGGTCATATCAAGACAATTATGTGGCTGATGACTGGGAGGACTCCTAGCCATGAAACTGGACAAAATCAATATTCAGGACAGGAAATATGGCACGGTGAGCCAGATGGCCACAGTGCATTGCTCTTATGGGACTGAATGTGATGAACTTACACAGGGCTATAATGACTGCTATACATTGGTCTCGTGGGACTAACTACACCTACTAGGGTCAGAGTTATTGCTGAGTCTGGGATTATTCATTTTAATCATATTTATTTTTATTTATTCAGTAATAATAATTTTATTTGTCCTGTCGAACCATCTCTGAGTAGGGATACGGTTGTTTGGTTTCCGTCTGTGTTGGGGATTATAACTCTTCTGACTCGGTGTCTGGGGTGTTGATTATTGATTGCGAGATGTGTAACGTTGGTATATAGCTCTGCTAGCATTGTATCTTTGGACGATTTTAGCAAAGAGTAGTACAGTTATTTAGGATTCACTCAACTACAATGTAAGTCCATCGGTTACCCTATGACGCAGTAGCATGCTTTGAACGTTAAATAGTAAAACCACAAAGATAAAGCAATTAATAATAACAATAAAGGCCACGTAGTGGCATATAATAAGCATACAACTACCCAGTTAATTGATACCTACAAGTTTAAATTTTCATACTAAAGTAGTTACGGACTCAGCGAGGGATTCCAACTCTACCGTCTCAAGGTCAGTGCCCTGTGTCCTGTTGTGTGAGACTTTGTGTCCGGGCATGAAACTGAGGAGGAGGACCACTACCTCGCCCAGGTGGCCTCACCTGCTGTGCTGAACAGGGGCCTTGTGGGGGATGGGGACATTGGTGGGTATAGGCAAGGAAGAGGGAAGGAAACAGCCATAGCCTTGAATTAGGTACCATCCCAACATTTGCCTGGATGAGAAGTGGGGAACCACAGAAAACCTTTTCTAGGATGGCTGAGGAGGGAATCGAACACCCCAGTGCTTAGTTGACCTCCCGAGGCTGAGGGGATCACGTTCCAGCCCTCGTACCACTTTTCAAATTTCGCGGCAGAACCGGGAAGAGAACCCGGGCCTCCGCGGGTGGCAGCTAATCACACTAACCACTACACAACAGAGGCGGACGATTCTAGCTTTACTCTGTATATTTAGCAGTCACAGGAAGATACAGGTAATTCTGGAAATATCCTCAGCTTACGGTTTAGAATTTACAACTCAGGGCGCTTACCACCGCTACACTGGCTTGAACGCAAGATACGGTCTTGAGACTATCAATCACGTGTCGACAGCTTGCAGTGTCCGCAGCCTTGATTGGTAGCCTTGAGTTCCAACCAGTGTATCGGGGGAATGGACCCTAAATTATACCTTCTAAACAGTAGTCATGAGTAAGGTCAGGACATTTAGGCATTAAAATCTTGTTTTAGGAAGACTAAATAGCCCTTACATTTGTTAATAGTTGTTTTACGTCACACCGACACAGATAGGTCTTATGGCGACGACGATGGGTCAATAAAGGTCTAGGAGTGGGAAGGAAGCAGCCATGTCCTTAATTAAAGTACAGTCTCACCATTTGCCTGGTGTGAAAATGGAAATCACCCAAAACCATCTTCAGGGCTGTCGGCAGTGGGGTTCGAACCCACTATCTACCGAATACTGGATACTGGCCGTACTTAAGTGAATGCAGCTATCAAGCTCGGTCACCTTAAACTTTAAAATAAGGAAAATCGAAATTGTATTAACCACTTGGAAGTTAAATTATCTCCTGTGCGATGTTAAATAGAGGTTTTACAGTATTAGAAAGTGCCAGTTTGTTATTTACCTCCACTCTGTGAAGGCAAAAACTGATGAAACAAATCTTTTGTCAGTGGTTCAACGTCATATTAACTGAGATAAGTTATCGGCGATGATGAGGTAGGAAGTGCTAGGACTGAAAGGAAGCGGCTGTTATTTTAGTTAACATAGGCCCTAATATTTGACTGGTGTGAAATTGGGGAAAAACGTAATACCATATTCATGACTGCTCTTTTTAAATTTTCTTGTATAAACTGATGGCTCATTTCTGACCGGGAATTTTTAAATCGAGGAAGTATACTCTCGACCTCACACTATGTTATCAGATTATACCCTCTACCGACCAAAGAGATATAATGAAGTAAAAACGTACAGGAATTTATAATAAAGTGTAAAAGTAAAAAGTACAGAACGTTTTAGGTGCTGGAAATAGGCATTTGTCACAAAAGAAAGTGTTAACGCTCAAAATATGCTGATGTTCTGTGGTCGTTATGAGTTGACTTAAAAGGGGTGTGTTTTATCGCGTGCGTTAATAGTGTTACAAGAGTAAGTAGACATATTATTACGAAAGTCACGTAAGATAAAAATTGTGTATGTACCACAAGGATGTCATGTACATAATTAAAATCGCAAGGCTTTACATATAATCAAACCAGGAATACTTTCCTTCAAAGGATATTGCTCTGTCTACTGAGCAATCGGAACACACCATATTGCTGCGTTGGTTGCTGTGATGCTGATACAGTGGCCAACCGAGGTAAGAAATTCGATATCGCTGTATACGACTACATAAGAATTTTTATGGAACGTACCGAACTGACTGCGTAATTGCTGTTTGCAATACTACCTGAGTTTGCTCCTTTATAAACTAAGTTTACAGCATTGAATATGGGTATTTTAAAAATTATTGTAATCCGATCAGACATTTTCAAATGTTTCCGCGTAACCTGCGGTGTAGTGGTTAACGTAATTTCCAATTACGGCGGTGCACATCGCCTTGAGGTTCACTCAGCCTACACAAAAAATGAGTAATAGGTTAATTCCTGGGGGCAAGGGCAGTCGGGCGTGGAGGTAACCACTCTATCCCATGAAGTGCTGAGGTTAAGTATAGTTGAAGCCTTTACCTTCCTCCCCTCCAAGGGCCTTCATGGCCTGTACGGAGATGACTTTGCTTTTGCTCCTGCTTTTGTTTTTGCTTGTGGTGTACTGGTTTCGTGTATGATTCTTAACAAGAGGACCCGGCTTCGATTTGTGTCTCATCCAAATGATGTAATTTTGGATTGGTGGCTGACCAGGTTTCACTCAGCCTTGTAAGACCAATCGAAAGACTGCCTGTTATGACCACTCAAGCGAAGCAGAGGCATGATAGCCTTATAACATCGTCACTGATTTCTAACCAAGGTAGCCACGGTATGAATCTCGACCAAAGCAAGTGGAATTTTGGAAATGAAATATCACATCTTGTGATTCGGTTTGCATGTAAAACTAGAGGTCTCCTTTGCTATGATTACGATATGAAAAGCGACAAACTTGCTTTTTTCTTTGAAAGCCAAACGTTACCGTTGAGGTTGACGTCACATTGGCAATCGAAACTCCAATTTCTGCAGACCATTGGAATCTCTAGAAACCGTTTTTGCAGGCTAAGGCTCCTAGCGATATGAGGATATGACAGCTGAGTGGCAATGCCATTGGTTTCTCCTGAAGGTGGTCGTGACTCGAATCATGGACAACCATGTGGATTTCTTAAAGTGGTAAATATCGTCTCTGGGTTTCGGATGGCACGAAAAGTTGGAGTTCCCGTGGGTATGATAATGGTATTATGAGTCATATATAACTACAAGCTCGATTGCCTGCTTTCTTAATGAGCTATATTTGTTACAGATTTTACCTTCGGATAGTATACGAGTGTGAAGTCCAGAAATCCAGCCTAGGGATCTGTACTGGACGAGTGTATGACAGAACATGAGAATTAATATGCCGGCGTTTAACTGTCAAGGCACGAGTCTCTAATATTCTCTTGAAGTCATTAAGGCGTGGAATACGGAACACATACTCTAATGGAAGTTCAAAGGGAGCTGAAATCTATGCTAATCGATACAAAACGCCTTCTGCCGCGACGTAATTTGTAAAGCAGTAGCGACTTTCGGTCGTTAACTAGAGCTTATTACTGAGTGCACAAGAATTATTTGCCGGGACTCATTTGTTCTTAAGCGAGTGCGAATAGAAACTCATTTCTGCCCAGCAACAATAATTCATTAGCGTTTTAATTAGCTCTGAGTACTTTTCTTTCTTCGTATTTCTTTTACCGTCTGTCTAATAAGAATGGTGATCGTGGATGGGCCATCTACTGAAGATACTGCCTACAACTTGAGAACAGAAGAATTATGTCAAATACCATCCTGTTTAATGTTATTTCATTCCATCTGTTAGACTTCACCTCGGGGAATTTCAGGGACATATTACTGTCGTAATTGGTAATCCCTTTAATGTGACTTCCGTTGTTTGACCAGCATACATTTTTAAGAGCCTTAGCGTCCGGGAAAATAAATGGACGTCTCAATATAGAATCTTTTTTTTTTTTTTTTTTTTGCTAGTGCTTTACGTCGCACCGAAATATAGAATCTCAAGTATGACCACCAGCAATGGAATTTCCACCCATTCGTCTGAGAATTCAAGCCTTCGCAGGTAGCGCTTTAAACTACTGATATTATCTAATGATATCTTAAATCTAAGGCAAATGTGGAAGATAGCTTCATAAAATTGGGTAATAGAAGCTAGCATGTATAGGCCTGCATTTTATATAGCTGGCTGATGTAAAGATGCAATGTAGGAATAATAATAATACTAATTATTTTTGCTTTTTTCGGAGACGCCGAAGTGCCAGAATTTTGTTATGCACGAGTTCTTGTACTTGACAGTAAATCTACCGACACGAGGATAACGTATTTGATCACCTTCAAATACCACCGGACTGAGGCAGTATCGAACCTGCCAATTTTGGGTCAGAAGATCAACGCCTGAACCGTCTGAGCCACTCAACCCAGCGAAGCAGTACGACACTGGTACGTATTACTATTGAACATAGTCACCATTCTTCTACACACAGTTGTTGCAACGGTACATGAAAACATCGATGCCGGCAAGGAAGAAATCTGCGTCCAGTCCCTGAAGCAATGCCATGCCAGCATGCTGAATGGCCCTGTCGTCGTTAAATCGCCTAGGTACCAGCCGTGCTCTTTAGCATTCCGGAGAGATGGAAATCACTGCGTGGTGGATTAGGATTGTAGGGAAAATTACCCAGTACCTCACACCAGAATAGCAGTAAAATTTCAAGCGTGCTGTTTGTTGCGTGTACACTGTCTTAGTAGTCGTGCAGCAACACTTTGCCTCTTGGGAAAAGTCAGGACATTTTCTGCGAATTGCGAATTGCTACCCTTAAACGTTCCACTGTGTCACGGTAACTGGCAGCATTCACTATCGCTCCCGTGTTGAGGAAATCTACCATCTGGTCTATCCTCCCTACAGCCTTGACCTAGCACCCAGTCACCTCCATTTCTTTAGACCACTGAGTGGTAAGCTATTTAACGATGATACGATCGTTCCGCGTGCCGCCTGACGTAGCTTCCAGGACAGGACGCAGATTTCTTCCATGTTGGCATCGATGTCTAGGTGTATACTACTATTGGATCAAATGCGTGCACAGAAATGTTGACTACGTTGCACAGTAGTCAGTATTAGTTCCCTACAAAAAACGGATCATTTTATCTGCTGGAAGAATACATTTTCCCTTGCGAGTTCTTGCTATCTTCTTATTTGAAGCGCTGTGTGCTTACCTGCAGCACTTGTTCAGGTTTAAACCGATATGCGACCTATGATATTTTTCAGACATTGCACCATGGAATGAAATCTCTTAAAAATTATTAATTATTATTAATTTCTCACGGAGCCTCCGTGGCTCAGACGGCAGTGCGTCGGCCTCTCACCGCTGGATACCGTGGTTCAAATCCCGGTGACTCCATGTGACTTTTGTGCTGGACAAAGCGGAGGCGGGACAGGTTTTTCTCCGGGTACTCCGATTTTCCCTGTCATCTTTCATTCCAGGAACACTCTCCATTATAATTTCATAGAATTTATCACTCATGAATAAATCACCTTGGGAGTGGCGACCCCATTGTAATAACAGCCTATATATATTTCATTCATTACATCCCTGACCCGGTCAATGACTGGAAAACAGGTTGTAGG
Organism: Anabrus simplex; assembly: GCF_040414725.1. Taxonomy (NCBI): domain Eukaryota; kingdom Metazoa; phylum Arthropoda; class Insecta; order Orthoptera; family Tettigoniidae; genus Anabrus; species Anabrus simplex. Next base: position 1,084,897,590 of record NC_090266.1, on the reverse strand, counting down.
TTCTCATTTCCACTAATTTCTCATCAGACTTTTCTACCATTGACAAGTAGAGCTTAACTGCCTGAGTTATAGTTCAATTTTATTTAAATTCATTTCTTGAAAAACACAAGGCAATTACAATGTTTTTTTCCACAGAGTTTCCTGCTTTGGAAAGTTATTTTTCCCAGCGTATGGACAGCTTTTTGATGCCCTCATCGTAAAAAGAACAGGGTCATGTCACCAGCTAGTTGTGCACGAATTCATCCACACTCGCGCCATCTTTAATTCGTTGCTATCCTAGAGCTTCTTTAAGAGGTCCGAACAAATGGAAATCGCAGGGCGATAAGTCCGGGCTGTAAGGAGGACGATCAAATGTAGTCCAGTGCATTTCCTGTTGCTTGGAGACAGTTAGAGCTGCAGTATGGGGCCGCGCATTGTCGAATCGGTTGGTCTCGTCTTTTGAGGCGATATGCAGCCCATTGCCTTGGTCAACAGCTCGCAGTAGTAAGCAGCATTCATTGTGCGTCGCTCATGCAAAAAATCAATCAGCAAAATGCCTCGCTGATCGAAAAAAACTGTTGCTAGTACCTTGTCAGCTGACAGTCGAGTCATCGCTTTCACTAGTGCTGCCTCCCCTTTCCTTCGCCACTCCTTACACACACGCGTCCCTGACAATATTTGATCACTGAACTGTGCAGTCAATCTCTGGCAAATTTCCGCCGCTGTAACTCCTTCACGAGCTAGAAATGTTATAATTATGCGTTGCGCAGTGGAGGGGTGCATCTGTTGCTCCGCCATCGTGAGCGTTACTGACGAAACGGCGGGAAATATCTAACAGCACGCTCTCCCCGCCAAAGCATAGCAGAAGCGCAAGGCCCGTCCTACAAACTGTTGATGTGCAGAAACAAAAATCCGACATTCGTAGTTTAAATTCAACCACACATCAGCTTCAACAGACATTCCCTGTGAGATTGTTTTGTCGGAGCTCGCATTGTGCTTGATGTGTGTGGCCCGCACAGGCCAGGAAGGCTCTTGGAGGAGTGGAAGGTAAAGGTTTTCACCATTAGTAATCTCGTCACTGAATGGGCTAGTGGGGTTAGCCAAGTGTCCTGCTATCTCTGCCTCCAAAAATTAACCAAGTGCTCATTTTTGTTGAAGGCTGAGTTAATTTTAGGTCCACACACCTCTCTAGAAGTGGGAATCTCGTTTATAAATCTTACCCGAACGAGAATCGAAGTCACGTCCTTCAGGTGGAACCAATCATTAATTTACTACCTAGTCTAGGCATCCCCTAATCCCAACTCGACCACGCAATACCTTTGAATAGACATGAGTTTCATTATTTTGTAGCTAGTGCTTGTGGTACATGATTGCGATTCGGTCTCAGAACGAATTTTGATAGGCATTCCTCGTGAGTTCTTTTCTGCTCGCCTTGTGCCTGAGGTACGTGGTCTGTACTAAACATTACAAAAGCTTCAAAGGGACATTCCTTCTCAGTTAATTTTCTTACGTACAACGAAGCTTTATCTACGTTTCGTGGGTACTTTCTTCTCTGCTGTACCAATACTTCACCTCAGCAAAGTCGGGCTCCATGGATAATGGTTAGCGTGCTCGCCTTTTGTCACAGGGGTCCCAGGTTCGATTCCCGGCAGGGTCGGGAATTTTAACCATCACTGGTTAATTTCTCTGTCACGGAGGCTGGGTGTATGTGTTGTCTTCATCATCATTTCATCCTCAATCACGACGCGCAGGTCGCCCACGGGTGTCAAATGAAAAGCCCTGCACCTGACTAGCCGAACCCGTCCTGGGATCTCCCGGCACTAAAAGCCACAAGCCATGTCTATTTCATACCTCAGCAAACACTCTCACGTCTATCACAAAACACATTCCACATGCGGGAAACCTAGCTTACAGTATTCTTAGAGGGATTTTGACCGTAAAGAGGCTACTCCACGAGAACGAATTTACTGAATTGAACTGATGGTATTATATTCATGAATGATATTCATTCGACAACCCAACCAGTGTTTGAATCTTCATAATATAAATAATTCTCATGGAAACATGGAATGACGGAAATGAATTATTAACTAAGAACATTCTTAAAGAAAGGGAAATTTTGTCTTGTCAACCCTACTGAAACAAGTTTATCTACAAACACCGAGTGGTTGTTGATCATCATTTAACGACGTTAAGAGTAATTTTTAATTTGACATGCCGTAAGGCCATGCAGCACTTAATACTCTGCGTGATCGAGCGAGTTGCCAGCGCAGTTCGCATATATTCAGGAGAGTGTGAGTTCGAATCCAACCTTCGGCAACCCTGAAGATGGTTTTCCGCCCATTTTCACACCAGACAAAAGTAGTATAATAGGACAGTTCTGCCGCCGCCTCCTCTTCCTCCGGCTCTCGGGAGAGGCCTCCACCTCCCGCGGGAAATTTGAATTTTGGCGGGAAATTTGAATTTTGGTGCGAGATTTGAATTTGTAAACAAAGCCACGTGCTTTTTGACAGCTGTCATCGAAAACAACGCATCGCTAACCTCACTGCTGCCATCTTGACTGGCCTAAACCTCAGTGGTACCAACTTAACCTAACTAGCGCGAGATTTGAATTGGTAAACAAAGCCACGTGTTTTTTGACAGCCACGTGCTTTTTGACAGACAACAACGCATCGCTAACCTCACTGCTGCCATCTTGATGGGCCTAAACCTCAGTAGTACCAACTTAACCTCACAAGCGCGAGATGAAAAATGCCACGTGTTTTTTGACAGCCGCGTGCTTTTTTGACTGCTGTCATCCGCCATCTTTAAACTACAGAGCACCGTGCTGCCCTCTTTATAGCAGTAGCTGCAAATTCGTCACCTGTCATCGGCAGTGCTGCCATCTTGGCGGGCCTAAACCTTAGTGCTACCAACTTAACCTCACTAGCGCGAGATAAACAAATCCACGTGCAGCTGTCATCCACCATCTTTAATCTATAGAACACAGTGCTGCCCTCTTTAGCTAGATACCTGTGGTGGCAGGCAATTCTACGTGACAACAGCCACCTTTGAGCACCGTGCCGCCCTCTATGTGGTGGCGGCAAATTCTACATACTTTGTTTGGAAACAAACCCACGCGCTTTTTTTGACAGCCATCATCCGCCATCTTTAAGCAACAGAGTACAGTGCTGCCCTCTTTAGTTGAAATGTGGTGGCGGCAAATTGAAAAATTTCACATGCTCTTCTTTGGAAACAAAGCCACGTGCTTTTTTGACAGCTACCATCCGCCATCTTTAATCAAGAGAGCATCGTGCTGCACTCTCTAGTTGAAATGTGGTGGCGGCAAATTCTACATTCTCTTGTTTGGAAACAAACCTATGCGCTTTTTTGACAGCTATCATCCGCCATCTTTAATCCAGAGAGCACCGTGCTGCAGCTACCATCCGCCATCTTTAATCAAGAGAGCATCGTGCTGCACTCTCTAGTTGAAATGTGGTGGCGGCAAATTCTACATTCTCTTGTTTGGAAACAAACCTATGCGCTTTTTTGACAGCTATCATAGGCCATCTTTAATCCAGGGAGCACCGTGCTGCCCTCTTTAGCTACTTACCTTTGAAATGTGGTGGCGGCAAATTCTACGCGCTCTTGTTTGGAAACAAACCCATGTGCTTTTCTGACAGCTGTCATCCGCCATCTTTAATCCAGAGAGAACAGTGCTGCACTCTTTAGTTGAAATGTGGAGGCGGCAAATTCCACGTGCTCTTGTTTGGAAACAAATTCTACGTGCTCTTCAGCTGTCATCCACCATCTTTAATCAGGAGAGCACCGTGCTGCCCTCTTTGTGGTGGCGGATAATTTGAAAAATTCTTTTTTGACAAGCAGCCATCTTTAAGCCAGAGAGAACAGTGCTGCCCTCTTTAGCTACTTACCTTTGAGGCGGTTAATTTGAAAAATTCTATTTGACAAGCTGCCATCTTTAATTAAAAGAGCATCGTGCTGCTATCTTGCTGGTAATTTTTACATCACAGCTGTCATCCACCATCTTGCATTGCTAACCTTAGTGCTGCCCTCTTTAGCTACTTACCTTTGAAAAAAAAATCTATTTTACAAGCTGTCACCCGCCATCTTGCATCGCAAACCTCAGTGCTGCACTCTTTAGTTGAAATGTGGTGGCGGATAATTTGAAAAATTCTTTTTTGACAAGCAGCCATCTTTAAACTACAGAACACCGTGCTGCTATCTTTATCGTAGTAGCGAGCAATTTAATATCTAGAGGCTTTTCTAACAACTATCATCCGCCATCTTGCGTAGCAAACCTCCGTGCTGCACTCTTTAGTTGAAATGTGGTGGCGGATAATTTGAAAAATCTTTTTGACAAGCAGCCATCTTTAATCCAGAGAGAACAGTGCTGCCATCTTTAGCTACCGCCATCTTACATCGCTTACCTCGGTGCTGCACTCTTTAGTTGAAATGTGGTGGCGGTAAATTCGAACAAGTTTAATCATACATCGGGGGAGCTAGAGTAAGCACGTGCTGCAGTGATGTCGTCATCATGCATGTTTAGACTTGTCCGTTTCCTTAAGAGTAAGTCGGTGTAATGGAATGTGGTGGCGGTAAATTCGAACAAGTTTAAACATGCATCGGGAAAGCTAGAGTAAGCACGTGCTGCAGTGATGACGTCATTGTGCATGTTTAGACCTGATCGTTTTTCTTAAGAGTACGTCGGTGTATAGCAATGCAATAAGTGCAACATTTTTTAATGCGATCAAATATTTATTTACAAATGTACCACAACAGTGTTCGAATTTGCTGCTGACAAGTTTGGTGTGCTTCTTAACAACGTATGCTTCTGAAATGCCACCTGCAACATCCAAATTAAACAAAACATTTAGAAATATATTATACTAAGTATGTTATGCTTTACAGAGAAGATCATATACTTCTTACCATGTTGTTATTCCTTTTCGGAATCATCATCATCATCATCATGAGGTACTAGAGAAAGTTCATTCATACACTGTGTACAGTGTTCAGTCCTCGGATTTGGTCCATCCCAATCATCATCATCATTTTCTCCTCGATGCTTGTAATGTCGTTCACAAGTTCTGCATAAAGCTACTTCGATCGACATCTTACTGTGTAGAGGAAGGATGTCCCAAAAATTATGTACGTAAGAGGCAGCGTACGTAGATCAAAATCCTGGTGGTAAGTATTGAATAAGATGTTTCGGCATCGACGATCTATGTTTATAGAACATCTTAATAGACTCACTCACTCGTGTAAGATAAATAAGATGTTGCGTATGAGCATGCAAACAGTATGCACATTTACAGTTTTGTTCCATAGCGTACGATGTCGAAGCACACACTAATGAAAATGATAAAGAGCTATTCTTATTTATAGTCTCGTAACAATATTCGTTAGCGGATGGTAAGTTACATCACTCATATGAATAATAAGAAAATAGGCTGCTGTGTTAGCAGGAATGTTTTCAGATGTTTCAAATTCTAAACGAATATCAACTGGAGATTCTTTTATAGATTCTTCATGATAAGAGCAGTCTATAACTACAATCGGTGCTTTATTTTTAAATTCTTGAGGTGTAAATAGCGGACGATCTTCTTTCTGATAATACGATGATTGAAATTTACAAAACATGTCATAGAGCATCCCAAACTTATTTTTCTCAAAGTTAATGTCTATGTTTTCGTAGGGATACGTAATTCCGTTGAGATATAGTCTAAAGTGTCTTAATTTACAGTGATCAAACAGTGAGCCATCTTTTTCGTGGCTGTCAAAAAGCACGTGGCTTTGTTTATCTCGCGCTTGTGAGGTTAAGTTGGTACTACTGAGGTTTAGGCCCGTCAAGATGGCAGCAGTGAGGTTAACGATGCGTTGTTGTCTGTCAAAAAGCACGTGGCTGTCAAAAAACACATTGCTTTGATTACCAATTCAAATCTCGCGCTAGTTAGGTTAAGTTGGTACCACTGAGGTTTAGGCCCGTCAAGATGGCAGCAGTGAGGTTAGCGATGCGTTGTTGTCGATGACAGCTGTCAAAAAGCACGTGGCTTTGTTTACAAATTCAAATCTCGAGCCAAAATTCAAATTTCCCCTCCAAAATTCAAATTTCCCGCCAAAATGCAAATTTCCCGCGGGAGGCGGAGGCCTCTCCCGAGAGCCGGAGGAGGAGGCGGCGGCAGAACTGTCCTATTATACTACTGACAAATGCTGGGGGCTTACCTTAATTAAGGCGACACCCGCTGCTTTTCCAACCCTAGCCCTTTCCCATTATTCCATCGCCGAAAACTTTAGATGTGTTAGTGCAATGTTAAACAAGTAGCATAAAAAAACACTTTGACTGTGCGCACAACCTAGCCTAGCTCAGAGTCCTGTAGTGACGTCCACCGCTCAGCACTCCAAACCCAGGGACTACGACAGCTCATCTCGTTCAGTGTCGTTCTCTTATGCCTAGATTACACACCGCCGGTTGATGAGACAGTTGTTGGCGACATTTGTCTTCTAATTATTGGAGGACATTCGCTGGCCAGTCCAGTTGAACAAGAACACGAGGGAGCTATTGCCACGCCAGTACATGACGAGGAATGGTTGAGTGCGCAGCGTCTGTAGTATCCCGTGAGGAATTAAATGTATTTTTAAATTGTATGTGCCGGTAATTCATGGCTGAGTCATGCAAAGTTCTGACCTCAATCACATCGAATCCTTGAATGTTATTTTTATCGGTAATATCAGAAATGCCGCTTGACAAGAATTTTTGTCGTTTTACAGGTCGTCGTACTGGTCCCAGAAACACCATCGTTCCCTATACAGCCCAATGAATTTTACGTTAGTATTGTCAACCCACTTTGGAGCCATAATTACGTGAATAGCTTACAAATAATTTAAAAATGAAAGTATTTAAATTATCAAGACCACGCAGTCGGATGCACCTCTGGGATGACACAAGCGAAATGGCGTAAAATAAATATATAGCTACTGGCCTGTCACTTTCACACAGCGCCAATTGAATCGAACAATACTGAGCTTCGGGTGGTGGGGGTTGCAGCTGGGCCCAGTTGCTTGTCCTCAGTCTACTCCTAGAGACAATCGAATGCATGGGCAATTGTGAGGGACTGGACTGAAGTGTTCACGCGTTGCAGGTAATTGTAACCCAGTCAACTGTCTTCTGACAATTGGATGCCGTTATGCATCACTAGACCAAGCGCCAAAAGTTGGTTGCGAGATAATCGCGTTTAAATTTGGTTCTATGTGTAAATTCGGGCGAACATTATTTTACTAAATATGGTATTACTGGTGTTGTAGGATAATAGCTTGTACCTTCTCACCAAATTTCAACATTTTTATAATTGCACTACATAGATTTTCTTCAAGAAATGGCGCTTAGTCTACTGATGCAATTTAAGGTTTTTCTCAAGTGCGAATAATGTATCACGATGCTACACCAATAACACCTAACTGTTGAATATCTACTGAGTAAAACTTCAAAAAAATACAACGTGGCGGCAGCCATGATTAAAAACTGAATCTCCTACTGTCTGGAAAGGCCCGCTAAGTGCTTGATCCACCACGAGCCGCGCCACAACTACGGTACATTATTCAAGTTTTAGATGGAGAAATTCTAGAAGGGAAGCTATTCTCTAAAGTCGTTGCTATAACGACTTACTGATTTTAGGAATTTCAACTTATTTGAGTCAAATACAAATGGTAAGACATGAGCCATTCTAGTCTATACAATTTTTATGGATTTTCCTTCACGATAGGCCTATTATATTCTGAGAGTACAGTATTGACATGATATTTTTAAGCCTATGGGTAAGTTTTGTTCTGCTTGAGACATAAAATGTGATTAAAGATATTTTCTCCCATAAATACACACAAATCACTGGACAGGTAATAAGATTGTTGCTCTCAGTTCATTCAATCTCGAAATCAGGATCTCCATTAAATTCATCTACGTCATCCACGATCTGAGAATCTGCTTGAAGATTCTGGTAAAATTGTTTGGCATCTGTAGGTATTAGGTGCATCAGCGAACCAAAGTCTCTTAGTTTGGCTTCAGAGATAGGGTTTCCTTTTGGCCACAGAGGTATTAATGCCTGGTGAAATGGAACTCTACTTTCCCGTGGTCGTCCCTGTCTTGACTTATTTAGATTTACTTCCTGAGATTCACCATCAAATTCTAGAGAATGATTCTCAGACGCAACCTTCTTAGCAAGCTGCATTAGTAACATTGTCCTTCTCCTTACTTTTGGAAGTACTTGATACATCGCTGAATTTCGTCAGTTGATAAACCACTCAATGTATCAGTACGTAAAAATGTCAGCACTATCGAAAATGCGGGCTCCCACGCTGTCATCCGCGCGCAATGTGAGGAATGTGGCGCTTGATCCAATGATGCAGACTGGTACGTCGCATAGTCTACTGATGCAATTTACGTTTTTACTGATTTCCGCTTTGTCGCTTAGGTTTTCTGTTTACTAACAACTAACGGCCTCTTGTAATGCAGTGGGGAATTTTTTATAAATAGTTCAAGCCTTCCTCTACAAGATGGCGCTAAAATCTCAATTTTCATCAAATGGCGCTTAGTCTACTGATGCATAACGGCATCCAATTGTCTCATCAACTTGCATCGTATAAACTAGGCATTACTGATCAGCAGCACTTATAAAGTCCACCGCACTCGTGGACTGAGCACTGTAGACCAATCTTGACTACGTCCCCGCAATAACGCGTGCATCGTGCGCAACGAAATGTTCCCTTCACCTTTCTACTTAGATCGCTCACTATACGAATTCCCGTACACTATTGGCAAATTTCGAAATAGGCTAATCACAGTTTGAAATAAAACGGTAGAGTTTCCTCCTGCACTGAAATAATAATAATATTAATAATAATAATTGAACACCAACAGAAACTATATTGGAAACTCTAATTTTCATCTGCAATTGATACCAAATTAACTGAAAATTAATTTGAATAACAAGAGGAATTTTCAAGAGGCCACTTGCGCTTAGATCAAAATAGAATACAAAGTGAAATGGAGTGAAGTATGCCAAAAACAAAAACAAACCTGAACAAGGCTTTCACTTAGTTGTTGTACGTAGTTTATTGGCCATTGATTAATGGCAGTGGAATTACTGCGAATAAAAAGAAGTGCATCAACATTGTCTGGGTGTGGAAGAGACCGCAGTGCGATGAAAATGAAGCCCGACGAACTGAAATTTCTCTCTGAAGCTCAACTTGACGCTTTCATACATAATATTTTCTGGGCAATCTGGTGAAATTTGGGATTGATTTGTCCATTTGTCCTCCTGTAGAGAGATGGAACTTCTTCCATTCCACAATTTTGTATTAAATATCTTTCCAGCTCATCTGTTGGAGAAGGACCATCATCAGCGTCATCCCAGGAAGCAAGCTTCATTACTTGGGCAGGTTGTGGCATAACCCAGCAAGATTGGTGTGCTCGTAATTCATTCACGCGTTGTTTCCACCAGTAGAACTGCTAGACATTGACATCCCCAACCGTAGTACAGTCAATAACTTAGGAATGCATTTCGGCATATCTTCCTTTTGGTCGGAGCACACAACGGGTGTGTTAAAAATAATGTCATCGAAGCTTACCTTGAAGCGTCATATTCACGATCGACCTATATGTCTTTTCAGGAGAGTTTAATCCTGATATAATAAATATAGTATGTCCACGCCTCCGCCAAAGAAAGAGTTGTGATTCGCTGAGCGTTTAGTACCGACCTCCACCTCGTCAACGTCTTGTGTTCGGACATACAACGCTGCGCATCGCATACAACAGTGCAATTATCTGCACTGCTGAATAAACGACTAAACCTGGATTTTGTTCACTTAGTTTATTGAACACATTCACATGGCACTGCCTATGGTCACTTCTGAGCGGTTTTCCTCTTTTGTGCTTCACTACACACGATGGTCCATCCTCTTGCTCCATTTCTCTCACTATGAATACTGAATCACTGATTGCTGCTCCAAAATGCAACACCTTATCTCCACGCTGTACAGCTTGGGACTTTCCCCTACTACGAGAAGACTTGCTGTATTAAACCACGCCTTGTGCCTTCGTTTCTCGTTATTTAATCACTATTTTATTTTAAGAAAGCATATATTGAACCCGAGTGACTTAGGCCCATAGTCAGTCATGATTTGATCGGTAAAATAATATATGGTGCATTTATTGAAATACAGAAGTGTAGTTGAAAATATTTCGTTTATGTAATGTCGAAATCAGAGCGAAGGAAGGACGACAGACTGGAGCCTGACGGATTAGCTCAACACGACAACTTTTAGCTACTTCACAGCAGGGAATATCATTAGTTGGCGAACAAGGAAATACAGAGTCCACAAATAAGTCTTGGTCAGAAAGAGGAAGGGGGAGAGTCATACAAAGGAAACTCACCACATGAGTAATACCTTGGGATATTTTTGGCAGGACGGAAATTCCGGGAGCTCGTGGAAAATTACAGCGGCTGCGTGTACGTTCGCTGGCCTAAGTTCGAGCAGGTGGAGAGTTAAATCACGTGACCGCTTGCCGGCCAATCGTAAAAATTTAATGGAAGGCTCAGGGATACCATATTAAGGAATGATGGATGAGATATTTCGTAACTACAAAAGTATTCAGTAATAAATTATTGTGAGTACACGGATGGATGTAATGAATTTATTAGATGTCACGCATGGAAAAATAATCAATAATTATTGGCAAATTAAATAAATTGAAGGCTGGATTTCTTGGAAACCAGACAGCTTGAATGTCATTGGCTGAAAGAAGACCACGTTGTAAGGGACGCTTACGAAGGCGCGAAATGTGAGGAGCTAAATCCACCCGTATCTCCTAAATCTGTGATCACCAGGAGTTCATATTTAATCCAGCAGAGATGCTAGCGGAGTGGATTAATTTGATGTAAATTTTAACTTCCAATTCGGAGTGCAAGTACCGATATTAAAAATCCACCCCCTCCCTCAGGGGTATGACGTCAACGAATCCGCGGGAAAAGGGCTTCATCCATATATACGGGGCAAGGGATCCTCGCCAGCACACTTGAAGCGAATCTCGGGAGCTGAATTGACGGTCGCGGTACACTTGAATTGAATATCGGGAGGTGAACTGTTGGTCGCCGCTAACTTAGAATTCTACGGACGTACAGTCATTTAATGGCGCGGGCATCCGCCAGTGTTTGTAAAATGTGATCGCGCTCAAGCAACATGAACTAGAAATAGTTAACGTAGGACAGTGTTTGTCATTTATGAATATCAGTGATGTAAAGTAATTACACTGCAAGAGAGTAGTATAAATTATATCACAATAAGTACGTGCATAATAGACTGTGTGACGAACAGTACTTTAAGGAAGTAGTAGCCTGTACTTTGCTATATCGAACCGATGTCATGAACATGTCAAGAGTGCCGTACGAAACAAGCGTATCGCGACGGGCGTAAAAGTTGACACCTCGTCGTACGTGTCCAGGTCCATTGTGCGGTAGTTGGACGAAGATTAAATAGTGTAAATATTAAATTCTTGGGTCTAGGATAGTAATTTGTTGTTTCCAAGTTAAAGTACTCAGTGTTAACGTTGTAAATGGTGAAGGTTTGTGGTAATCAAGATATCAGTGTAAAATGGTAATGTGCCAGGAAATCTTTTGTGGAACTACGCCATCAAGAATGGAGGAGAAAAACGCAGAGAGGGGCCGGAGGAGCCTCACATCTGCAAAGCTGTAATGGAATACCGATAACTAAGATGAGTACTAAATTGTAAATAATATTTGGGAAATGTTATCGTGATGGGAAAAATGGGAATAATTTGATTATACTTGGTTACCTTCTGTAACAAGATGGGTCGCTTAACGACCCCATCCTAAATTTGTAGCACGGACAGTAGTAAATAATAATAATGTAAATAATCGGGTCTTTTATGTATTCAGTTTGTTGGAGATGTAAATTTGTATATATAGTGTAGTACGTTAAGTCATGCATGCATTCATATTTCTTTGTAGTCAATAATTTTCTTTACGTTTGATTTTGGTTATGGTAGTTAAATAAGACCCGATATGTGTTTTATGTTTTATCATTTTAACGAGCTATGTAATGACATGGAAGGAAAATCCAGCTTCGCCATACCAGTTGTGTTTTGTTGTAATTAATATGGTCATATTTCAAAGTGAAGTTGTTAAATTTGTGAGATGCGATTAATATAATATTCAAAGTAAATCATATCTGGAGTGTTTAATGCCAGAATAAATCGAGTTTGTGAAAGGGGTTATGCGTTAAACATATTACGAGTGGACTACCGTATTACAGGCGAAAATTATTTTTTATTAATAATAATAATAAATAAATAATATAACTATTTTTTTGTGAAGATATTTTTAAAATATAATTTGGATATAATAATAATTCATGTGATATTGGAATATTTAGTGAGTAGTGCGTAATAATAAATTTATGTGATCAGGTGTTGAGTTTATTGGGAATCATTTAATGACGGGATGTCTTTTTTTTAATTCGGAATTAAAGTGCGTGGTAATTTAATTTGAACAATTAATAATATTGAAATGTAGATCGGTGCTAGTAATCCGTACATGTTATGAACGTGTGGTTTAAATTACGGTCCAATATTTTTTTACGTATAAATGTCGTGTCTTAAAGTTGCGATTCATTAGCCGGAACACGTAGGACTAATATTACGAAACCATGATTGTCGAATTTTGGTAAATATAATTTCAAGATGTTACGATTATTTGTGAAGAATGAACTAAGGCGTAGATCAAAATGAGATATAAAATGTGAGAGAATCTGCAGTCAGATAATAAAAGGTCGTACGATGTCAGAAGTGAATAAATAAGTCAGTTGATAATTCTGTGAGAAATAAATGAATAAAGGAATATCGAGATAGAAAGGAAAATAAATTCCGTACGAGAGACACTTAGGATATTGAAATGAGTGTAAAATGTACGGGCAGTGTCACAGAGAAATACTGAGTTACATAGCGGGTAGAATTCGGACCCGTGACAGCATGTACGAAATAAATAGACTGCACAGCTATTCGTTGAGATACAACGGATCTAAGGATAATGAGAGTTCAGATTCCACATAAATGGTCGTATATTGTATTCATTGTAATGACGAGCGATGACAATCATGATGTCGTGATAATAATAATAATAATAAATATTGCAGATAAAGGATTGGACCGCCTTAATTAAATGAGCGTTGATAAAGATGTTAAACGGGAATCTAAATGATAATATGCAACCGATAATAATAATAATAATGTAAGGACGATGTTAAATCATCGCGGTCAGATTAGTAATAATAATTGTCATAATAATAACCTCTTAAGTGACGTGAATAATAATAACCTCTTAAGTGACGTGAATAATAATAATAATATCTTGAGTCACCTATTCATTAATAATAATAATAACCACGAGAGGGATATACTAATAATAACAGTAATAACCATTTGTGTTTGCGTCCCGCATAATAATGACGATATTAATCAAACGTGACAGTGCCAGGAACCGTCGATAATAATAATCATAATAATAATAATAATAATTTCATGAATATTCTGACGATCGTGGATTAAATTGTTTGGTGACAACATCCCTCTATTCGTATGTTGAATAATGAGAATTTAGAATCATTTTGTTTACCTCGTTATCGTACGGTTTCCGCATGGGACGATGTGACAGTAATACTTGGTGTGTTTGTTTACTTCGCTCGCGATGCGAGGGGGCCATTGCCACGGTATTTCCCAACCGCTTCTCGTTATCTCATCTGTGTCAGTAGTCTGTTGACGCTACTTTGCAACATTTCAAATCACATGTAAATAAAATATAAATGCTGATTCAGTGGTATGGCATCAGCTGGATATCGTAAGATAGGAACTGTCCGTGGAATCCAGTTTTCGCATTTCACGAGAAACATTACCCAGTCCGAGCACCGGTCTCGGAAAAATGTATATAGCCGGAGTACGTCATCTTAGTTAAATCGGGAAGCCGACCGTAACATGGGTTATGCTCGGGCTCCCGATAGAAGGAAGCTATATCCTTGAGTAACGGTTCGATTCAAATGGAATCGATCCGTAAATTATACCTCCAAAATGTCATTTTATTTCAGAAGCAACCCAGCAAGATATTGATACCACTTGCGGTATGGCAAGTGATTTGTGTATGTAACGTGTGGAAATTCAAATATCGTTGCCAAGTGTATCAAAGTTTCATACGTCAGATGGCGTAATAAACCGCTCCATCTGGCAAATCATTTCAAAGGAAACCACTCTCATAATCTTTTTATTGTAGTTAGATGATGCCCTTTTTAAAGTAACAGTCACTTCCCAGTCCTATCATGTAGTCCTTAAATTCAAGTTTACAATCGAGCCTTCCCTATTTTAATTTAAATTGCTCCGTTCATCCCCGTGTTCTATTATGCCGTTATATATATATTTGATGACTTAAATAATGAACCGACACCCCTGAGATAAATGCTAGTCTGGGACTCGGGAGGTGGACGGGTGCAATATGTATATACATACACCGGTATATATGACAACCATATTTTAATTTGATTACGTACTCTTCCAAACTCTCTAAATGTAATAAACTAAAATAAAATAACATTAATGCGACGTACTACTTTTCTTCGAGCTCGCATACAGTCGAGCGAGTGCGACGGTTGCTTCTCCAATCAACTACGTCTATGTCCACGTGGAACGGCAACGTGCTCCGCCTATTTGTTCACATCAGGATTAGACTCTCGTGAAAAGCGCTATAAAATGCGTAAATCACATGTTGGGTTGGGTTTTTCGTGTTCGTCTCACTGTACACCTTCATTTACATTACACTACACTACACTACCATCCACCACAGAAAGATTCAGTAGGAAATCTTCACTGAGTTTGCATCAGGAAATTTATATAGCAGTAAAACTTGGCTTACTCCACGCATAGTGCCAACCACAAATGATTTGTGTAAGGCTAGTATTAATGATAAGAAGAAATAAATTCGTGTCTCAGAGAATACTTCACATATACTCTCCCCCTCGCGATTTGTAATAATGGTGATTCTTATGTTTTATAAAACAATTTTTAAAGTAGAAAGATGTCCTTAATTTAAGGTATGAGCTATATTGAAAGGCATGAAAAGCCACGAAAGATGGGCCTCATGGATACCGCAAAACGAACGCGTACATTGTCGGGGGGAACCAGTAATATATTTCGGTTAATACGCTGGATATGTAGTTTCACTCGGGAACGGGGTTGGATAACGAATAGACCATAATGGCACCATAAAGATAAGGGAACATTCATCGAGTAGGGAATCCGATGCCAGCCGACAGATCCAGGAAGTCTTCAATCTTCTTGCACCACTGCATCGCCTCTGTGTCTGCTCAGAGCATGCCTCCTGAAACGCATCGAACGGCAATAACACGAAAAGAGAGGCTCTTCTTTAAGGGGAACAATGCTGAGGTTTAGTGGCTTGCTTACTCGGCGCCCGTCATTACAGTTTCATGTCAATCATAAAACAAGGAATATGTTCGGTATTATATTTCGTATTGAAATAACCAGATATTTAAAATCATGTAAACATTTATACATACGCACGCTTATTTATTTATTTATTTATTTATTTATTTATTTAATTATATAGGCTATGATTTTGTAGCTTGCATACTTAACGTCTATAATCATAGTTTAATTTCACAATCATAAAGACCGAGCTCGATAGCTGCAGTCACTTAAGTGCGGCCAGTATCCAGTATTCGGGAGACAGTAGGTTCGAACCCCACTGTCGGTAGCCCTGAAAATGGTTTTCCTTTTTCACACCAGGCAAATGCTGGGGCTGTACCTTAATTAAGGCCACGGCCGCTTCCTTTCCCCTCCTAGCCCTTTCCTGTCCCATCGTCGCCGTAAAACCTATCTGTGTCGGAGCGACGTAAAACAAGTAGCAAAAAAAAAAAAAAAAAACTATCATAAAGCAATTATTATATTTGGTATTCGGTTTCATCTTTAAGTAATAATGATATTTAAATCCAGTAAGAGTTTTCAATGCCGGCCCCGTGGTTCGATTCTCGGCCAGGTCAGGGAATTTTACCTGGATCTGAGGGTTGGTTCCAGGTTCACTCAGCCTACTTGATTAAAATTGAGGAGCTATCTGACGGTGAGATAGGGACCCCGATGTAGATAGCCAATAATGACGGCCGAGAGGATTCGCCGTGCTGACCACACGAACCTCGTAATCTGCAGGCCTTCGGGCTGAGCAGCGGTCGCTTGGTAGGCCAAGGCTCTTCAGGGCTGTAGTGGCATGGAGGGCGGGGAAGATGTTTCAATAAAATTTAATTAATTAATTCTCACCACAGCTCAATTTGTAAACCTGTGCGATAAACCATACGATGGATACTGTATAATAATGGTGTATGGCCTTTGGAGAGGCCTAGTGGAGGCGAACTGACACGTATAGGCGACCTGTGTGTCTATGAGGGTGTGTCACTACCTATGATGTATTCTTATGTTGAAGAGGACACATACACCCAGTCCCCGGCAAATGCGAATATGATTTAACCAATTAAGGTTAAAATACCCGGTCCGTCCGGGAATCAAACCCGGAATCCCTTGGACAAAACGTCAGTATGCTAAACATTTACTCTTGGAGCCGAACAACCATACCATTACACGTACTTTTATGTGTAGATTCCATCATATCGTTGCATGCTCAAATTAAACTTCGCCGTCTATACCTACCCCTACTTCTCTTACCATACGCAGCTGAATTCATCTTATTCACAGTAATCTCCTCTCGTTCACATATGTCCTCCATTGCTTAATCGAACGCTCAGTACTGGCCATTTTATGTATCTGTAACGTGGCATTGTGGTTAACCTCTGCATTGTTGGCACAAGTGCATGCGTTCAATCATTCGCTCTGCTTGCCGGTCTGTTACCTCAAGCTTATTAATGAAATATCCTAATTATACACAGCGTACTCCGAAAGCGACCACCAGCATGAATAATTTAATGTGCAGGTAAAGCGTGATCTTCCTTAGATAGTATTCTTGAGTTGGAATTCAATGTGTGATCGGAATAACTGTGATGCTAGTCCGAATTACGGAGGTATATGATTGACCGCATAGTACACGCCTTAGCTAACAACGAACTATTGACTTTCGCCATCCAAAATAAGCGACCAATAGAATATAGTGCACTTGATAATGCTTATTCGCCTGAAGAAAGTAGGAATACTACTGCCATAGAGTATATTCTGAGACAAAACATGCCTCATTTACCAAGACACCCGATTAACACTATTTTCGAACATGACAGCAATCTTCACAATCGACTTCCTTTGCGATGGTATCGTAATCCTTTAGTAGGCGTATTTCCATAATTATATCCGTGACTTGTCAGTGCCGCATTCGGTTAGTTAAGTGCAATTTTATCATTGTCAGTGTTGATGAATTTAGTTTCTTTGAATTTAAGTTGCGCACCCACACAAGTCCGGTATAGTGCCTATCGCCCCGTATTTTAGGTGCCAGTATCAAAGAAATCTCCATTGCCTGACTCTGTGTATCGTCGCCAATAACATTTTTGCTATTCCTAGGACGCCTACGGCAACTAGAAAATAAAAGACAATTACTTAACCAATCACTTTCAAGGATTTTTTTACTAAACTTGTGTACCAGGAATCGTTTTATGTAAGTACGTACGTAGGTAAATATCTAAGTTACGGTATCTGTTCAATATGTGTGGTTTGAATATATTTAACATATTTGAATTCACATGCCTCTACCAATCTGCCAAAAATTTCGTAAGTGTTATAGCCCTTCTCTAGCGATTATCTTCATGTTTTACTTCTATTTTACTGAGCAATATGTTAAAATAACTTCCCGCCATTCTGAAATATTGAAAAAATCGTCTGGTCATCAATTAATTACTTGTATAGGTAGCGAATTCTTAATCAGATTCTCTATTCTCCCACTTCCCGTGTACCCACTGCCACTCATTCTTCACCGGATATTGTTACACTTCTTCATAATCCGAAATAGTAGCAAAAACTTCCAGTTCGAAGTCCGTAAACTCCGCCATCACGAAAATTGCTGACATGCAATTACTAAAATGATACTGACAGGTGTTATAGCCTTCACCGAGTCGTCATCGATGTCACTGATACTGAACTGATACGTCACAGATATGCATGAAGGAAACGTAAAATTTGTGACAAACCATGGCATACGGGTAGGAGTTCGTTAATCCACACACTCATCAGTCATTGCAACATTTTTCATTCATAGACATATCAGCTATAGAGCCCCGATAGTTGCGTTATACATCTTTATGCTGGTGGTCTAGTGTCACACTAACACGGAATACCTGGGATGATAAAGGAAAACAAGCAAACTCCAAGTTTTACGTCACTCTCTACTTCGTAAGCATAGCCTCGGGACGAAAGGTATTACGTGGAATTCGAACCACAGGAAGATGACATATCAAGAATCCCACATGGATTGTCCGGTGTTTCAACAGCGGCAGGCTGGGTGAGAAGCCAATGACGAGGTCATTCAGCCATCACGCTTCCCAGGATGAGACAGGGAATGGACAGGGAAGGTAGTGGCTTCGGTCATAATCACGTACAGCCACAACACTTGTCAGATATGAAAATAGGAAACCCGAGCAAAGTAACTTCAGGACTGTGGACGGCGTGAGGTTCAGCAACATCATCTTCCGAATGCAAACTTTTAGCTACATGGCCAGCTGACTCAGTGGTTGATGCTTTACTTTTGGCAGGACATAGGCAGCAAGATGTTGCCGAGAAGTTGTTTGAAACTTGAGGTGATGTGTCTAGGGTGTGGAGAAATTACTAAAAGAAGGGCAATGCAAATGATGGACTTCATACCAGTCGTCTTCCGTTGCCAAACAACACAAGGATCGGGGTCTCCAAATAGTAGCTCGCAGACTACTAACATTTACCGCCACATCTCCTAGATCAGACTTCTACCGACCTACTTACTCTGTACATCAAGGACAAAACAACTGTTAGTTTATGCTCCAAAAGACCTATTAGATCTTTCGCTTTACGCTAAAATAACGAAGCTCATCCAGGAAACAGATCCATTGTTCTTCAACATCGGACCACTCTACAGCGGAGGAACCTGATGTTCAGTGTTGAGATTAGGGCTGGTTTAAGACCAAGTACCGAACGTCCGGCAGTATGGTCAATCTCCGGATGAAATAGTAATACGGCCACATTCATATTCAGAACGACCAACCATTTGCTGGTAGATGTGTCAATAGAGCACCTGGGAATAAAAAGTTACCTACCACCTCATAGCTATATTTCGCTGGTTGTGATTTTGCTGATGCCGGACCAAGTGATTCAGATGGTAGAGCACTGGATGTCTTAACTCGTATTGGAGGGTTCGTTGCAGGCTATGACTCGTGGTATTTAAAGGTGCTAAAGTACGGCGATTCGGTGTCTGCTGAGCTAACGGCACGTAAAATAATTTTTTGTGGGATAAAATTTCAATCATGTCGGCGTCTGTGAATGAAAATCTCTGAAGTATTTAGCAGACCTTATCAAAATATCAGAATTATAAGGTTTTAAGATTGGAACATAGATGGAGCAGGTAACGCAGCGAATAACTGACCACCAAAAATTTGCAACACTCATGATTTGGTATCTGGAATAACAGCTCCGAAGGTAGTCAATCTGAAGTAACCGTCCGCCAAAGCTGAAGCAGCATTCGTGTTCAATGGTTATGTCCAAACGAATAAAACATGACATGACTCAATGTAACGCACGTTAACATACTGTCATTGCCACAATGGACATTTGACGCTGTTCCCACTGGGGTCTTAGGAGTCTGCACCTTATAGCCGAGATTTTAATTTATGTATTTATTTATTAACTGGATATGTTACCAGGCGCTGTCCGGGCACATTATTGAATGATTACTTTCAAGCTTTTTATTGCCTGTTAATTCTGTATGAAGGAAAATTTTGTAGATTTTATTTTTGTGACATTGACAGATATTTTACTAAGTATTTTATAGTTTAAGAGTTATTGTTGTGGAGGCTGATCTGGGACTTAAACGGCATACAGAGTGTCACAATTCATACCAGAGAGACAGAAAACTATTGATTCGACATAAATGTCGTTCCTTTTCGATAATGTTTTCGTTTCAACCGCTCCCGTACGTGTGCTAGGGGTGTCTTACCAGCAAAATTATTGCTTTTTATTCAGATAATAAGTGATTTGTGTACCAAGACTGTTGGAGAGCCATACTCGAATACCCACACATACATCCATAATCTCGGTCCTTTTGTACATTTTCATTTTAAACCTTCTTACCCTCGAAGCCGGTTGGGGCAGAACATTCACTTAAACGGCATCCGCATTGTCACTATTCATCTCAGGGATTCAGACAGCTTTTAATTTGTCCCGAATGTCGATAATTTACGATTATTTCTAAACGTCACCCCCACCCCATCCCCAATACCCAAGGGTCCTAAGGGTCTCTTACCGCCTCAGTACATTTTTGTGATAGTAAGTTGTATGTGTACCAAGTTCGCTCGAGAGATATGCTGGAACATACATATGTACACCTATAAGCTCGGTCATTTTGGACATTTTTCACCCCATTTTAACTCGCATACCGATTGGGGCTGAACTTGAACTTAAACGGCATCTGGATTGTCACTATTCATCTCAGCGACACCGAAAACTATGGATTCGACACTATTATTGATTATTTATATAACTTGCCCCCTCCCACCTCACTCCTTGGGTTAATAGGGGTGTCTTACCTCTTCCTAAACACTCTCCGGTATATCAGCGACTCGGTATAGTAGTTTTTGAGTCTATAAAGGACAAAGAAAGAAAGAAACATCGATATACTGTATATATACAATATGTTTAAATAACGGTGTACGATACTTCAATAGGAGTTGGGACCGGTCAAAACGAGAAGAAATGTTCCTATAAACACATGTCCGAATCAGATACCCGTAGAGATATGAGCCATTTTATTTGTGTGCGTATTTACACGTCAAACATTAGATGTCATCCTACCAGCTACTTCTAATAAACACTTGACTGTCACACAATGGACGTCGTCCTACCAGCTACTTCTAATGGACTCATGATTGTCACACACGTTGCACTGAATACGCGTTGTGCAAATAGCCATCAACACCATCAACCACGAACTGTGAGAATGTCAGCCGGTCTGTCCGGACATGCTCCACATGGCTACCACGCATTTCCATACATGCTCTTCTTCGCAAGGATTCCCTAACGCGTCGAATCACGCCTAACTGGTCACGAATGTGGGCACACGCAGTGGTCACACGCTCCTGTAACATCTGAAACTCGTCGATGTGTGTGGCACACACCAATGTCTTTAAATGTCTACATAGCCAGATATCCAACGGATTGAGTTTCGGAAAACGTGGAGGCCATGCTACTGGGCCTACTCGACCAATTCATGGTCCAGAAAACGTTTCATTTAGGCTTTGTCGCGTAGAAAATGAGGCGGTGCTCCGTCCTGCATCAACCACATGCGATGGCATTCGACAAGCCCAACGTCCGCCAACAGTCCGGGTAATTCATCGCGCAGAAATCGATGACACACAGCACCTGTAAATCTGTTCCCTAAAATGCATGTCCCTGTTAGTTTATCACCCACAATTCCTGCCTACACATTAAGTCTTAAAGGATCCTGATGCCTCGACTCCCTGAGAGCTCGAGGATTTGCAACCGCGCACACGTGCGTGTTGTGGTAATTTGAGATGACATTTCTGATGAATCCTGCCTCATCCGTAAATAAATCGCAGGCTGTAAATTGTGGATCTCCCTCCCTCTGGCGTAGAAGCCATTGGCAGAATTGTGCTCTGACAGGGTGGTCAGGAGGCCGAAGAGCTTGCACACGTTGGAGACGGTACGGATACGTAACTGCTCATGTGGAACAAATCACGCAAGACCATGGTTCATACCTTCATCAGCTTCAATTTTTCGTACACTTGTTTCAGGTATACGTTCCACGTGTTAAAACACCCGTTCCTCCATTTCCGTCGTGCGAACGGTACGTGGTCTACTGCAATCCATTATCCTGGCAGCAAATGAACCCGTTTCTGCAAGTCGCTGGAATAGCCGAGCGATTTCTTTTCCGATGGAATGTTGCGGTGTGGATGTCGTTGAGCGTACATGATACGGGCCTGTCATCCACTAACGTTGGCTAACCCATACCAAAATGCCATGTCAGCAATTTCCGTCGAGGAATATCCCATCGCACTGTTAAGGTTGTCTACACAGCATGGGACCACTGGTCTAGTTTGGGTGCAGCACAGCACTGCCAGCACAACCACATACTATGACGGAACAGCACAACCACATACTATGACGGAACAGCACACTCGTGCAAAGACTTCCAATGGAAAGTCACACTGCCAGCAGAACCGCAATACTATGACAACATCCGACGGACGCAAAGACCATCAACGGGAAGACGCCTGCACCATCGAACACATCGCTCCTCCACACGGGTACAATGGCGCATATCTCAACAGGTATTTGGTTCTGGACATATATTTATAGGAACATTTCTTCTCGTTGGGAACAATCGCAACCCCTCCTGCAATAACGGGCACGTTTATTTAACACCTATATATGTATATATATAGAGAGAGTGAGTGATTTTTTCACAAAGTAAAAGATACAGATACACTGAGTGCAATACACTTGTACTCTCAACAGACGTGTACGGCGCCTTGTGACAGTAATTAGTCCTCTGAAGAATGTCCCAAAGAGTAAGCGTCTCGCCACCGATCTGGTCGTGTTGGAGAGTTGTTGAACCAGCAACCAGCGTCCTTCCTCGTGAAAGATGTAGGGAAACGTTTTCAGCATTGGAAGAAATAGCTGAACAATAGAGGTTGATTCTTTCAAACTACCATCAATACTACGTCGTTTTGTTAGAGTGTATGTTGTCCAATTGATATATTGTAAGATTTTAGGCACCATTCTATACTTAAGTTGAAAAATCCATACAGTGCTTTCTCTACGCGTAGTTTAAAACATCGAAATCGTTGAACAACTGATCATGTACTACACTGATTCCTTCTACTCCTATAAACAAACACTTAAAGCCTCAAAACAATAGTCTAAGTACACTACGAACATAACACGACTGAATGTACATTGTACTTCGTAATGAAAGATTTTATATGTGTCTGTCTGTTGTCCTCCGTTCTTTCATTCCAACATTCAGTATAACTCAGGCTACCTCACATTCTTATTTCCTTACCCTTATTTCTACCTCGATATATTCCGTGTTGAAGCGTGGTGAACCCGAAAATATGGCCTTAATAGACGTATTATTGACAGGGAATATGACATATGTTTTACCTCGTATGGCTACAACGAACTTTAGCAGTTTACAAAGAAAACTATTTTGCTGAAAATAAACGATTGTACGTTCACGCGCGCGCGCGCGTATGTGTTTGCCTCAGCCAAGTACGGACTCGGTTACACATTACTCTCTGTACGCGCTGATACTCGATAATGTTCACCGCGATGTCTCAAGACCATACAGTGATTACAACACAGCAGCAGAAACAGCAGACACAACACCAACAAAAGTTAAAAACTACCACCACAAAAAGCAGAACACGCGTAAAACACTAAAAGATCAACTTTCTTCTCAGGATACACCAATTTCAACAGTTTGCTGTCATACGATGAAAACGTTTGAACGATTTTCCCGAAATGTACCAAGTTGTCCGAAAATAAATGTGTGAAATACACAATGTTTATATTCAACCCTCCCTGCGTCCTACTGTGTGAGGTCGTTAAAATCTTGAGTAGTACTTACTGAACACCACCAAAAAAGGAAGCCATCACTCCACGCAAAGTTAAGCTATAAGTATCATAGAACATGTTATAGTGCTCTGTAAAGTATGTTGTGACAAAGTGAATCTATTGGCTTTACGTCCCACCAACTACCTTTACGGTGCCGCAATTCAGTCCCGCAGGAGTTCTCTTATGTGCCAGTAAATCTACCAACACGAGGCTGACGAATTTCAGCAGCTTCAAATAACACCGGACTAAGCCAGGATCGAACTAGCCAAGCTGGGGTCAAAAGGCCAGCGCCTCAGCCGTCTGAGCCATTCAGCCGGGCGCGACAGAGTAATGTTCGGTTTGTTTATTGCTATTTGCTTTACGTCGCACTGACACAGATAGGTCATATGGCAACGATGGGATAGGAAAAGCCGAGGAACGGGAAGGGAGCGGCCGTGGCCTTAATTAAGGTACAGTCCTAACATTTGCCAGGTGTGAAAATGGGAAACGACGTACAACCATCTTCAGGGCTGCCGACAGTGGGGTTCGAACCCACTATCTACCGGATGCAGGTTGCTTCCTGAGCGGAAGCTTAGACTTCTTCTAGTAGAAGCGTAACATCAGGTGCTGATAGCACAGGGCGTTGACACACCATCAGAATGGATAGGATTTTACTGATTTGAACACTTTCGTTCGAAGGGTGCGAATCTGCAAAATTAAGAAGACAGAGGACTGAATTAATGGAAACTTTAAAGGCATATAGGCCTATAAAGGAAAATGCATGCAAAACTATGAGGCAACATGCCCAACACTTCAGTGATTAAATCTCAACTTTAGCAATCTTCTACAGCAAAAAGGGGAATCAATTAATAAACAAATGTGTACTACAGGAACTGGCGAAGTATCATTAACAGTGAAGGTTTGACATATGCAAAAAGTCTCTTGGTTATCCGAAAAAGTATGTGAAAAAGTGGATTCATTGCAATGTTGAACTGAATTTAACTCTCCTTGGTCAATAGTAAGGGCATTCTGATATTCCCGTAGCAGGCTAAATCCGACGAGGGAGAAAATATGAAACCGAACTTACCTCGTAATTAATCTCAAGTATGAAGTACTCTTCCACGCTCCATACATGACCTTGTCTCAACACCAAGAGATTACCATGTCTGCAGATCGCTTCCTAGGAGATTCGGTGTTCAAAACCAGAACGGGGAATTTATTGGCTTTCGGAAGCCATATTTCTTCAAGGACAGGATTGAGGGCCTTTTGAATCGTTGGTGGACGTGTCACTACAGACAAAGACTATATTGACGGTAACAAGTACAATACAATATGTCATCCTCATTCGAAAATTTTAGTAGTATGTGGACCGAACACTACCAGTTATTCTCGAAGAACTATGTTACTGCGTAACTGCTTATATGGAGCTGAACGGAACTGGGCTCATTGGTTCCTACAAAGTCCATTATTATTCGCATGAGACAGCATTAAATATAGTTAAATTAATCAAACTTCAAATACTCAAATTCTCTATCGGATACTCCATAATCTTGGCTATTTTAATGAGAGTATCCAAGTTGTGGTCTCCCGTGACATTCTGAAAATTATTCTTGCCGAAGAACTTCAAATGGGTTCTTATTAGCTCTATTTGTAGATCAGTGGTAGAGCCTCCGAATGCCAAGATATTTGGTTCAAACCCAGCAGAGCTAGTCCAATAAAAAAACGATGGGAATGGTCCAATCGGCAAACCGAGCCTTAAGATGTCGTTACGTAAAAGATCTCTGGTGATACATTCGATGCTTACCCGACAAACTTAGTGAAAATTATTCAGCCGTAAATCACCCTACACAGGCCCGTTTTTCCGCTATCTAGCAGAGTGAAATAAAACGTCAAATTTGACAAGCAAGCGGCCAAATTGGCTTCAAATCTAAATGCCCGAATACTGTAGGTGAGACATAGTGTGTTATTATTATTCACGGGGTCCCTTCCCGCATCGCGCTCACTTGTCTCTCCATGGCCGCCTTCTGCGTGACGTCATGTGATATGAGACAGCGCTCGCCCGTCCTGCTGACACGTATTACCACTACAGCCTAAATGGTCATAACTTCTGAACCATTCTTGCAAATAATGTCCTGACAAGGTTATTGTAATCCTTATAAAATACTGGAGGAGGTCAAACAATTTTGATGAGGAACTCGAGGATAATATCGAAATATTTATTTAATTTTAAGGAGTTATATTTTTCACCACGGACTATAGAATAAAATCGCTTCTAGAGCGCAACCGGTTAGAAATAGGTATGTGCCATCGCGGACGTTTTTGTAGAGGTTTCTATGCTCTACAATTCGTACGCTTACATTTGGGGTCTATCGTTGATGGTTCACGCAGCGTAAGCCAAGAAAGCAAGTGACCGACCGACCGACCGACCGACCGACCGACATTTTTGTCTCTTTCTACGTATTACTGTATATCGGATCACGGATACATAATAATTATATAGTGGTTCACTACGTGAGCAGTGTTCGTGTTGTCAGTATCTGAAGTAGAACCACTGTACTAACTAAAATGCAGTCAACATATTATGGAAACGTGTGTGGCGCTATAAATTGTCGGCACGTAAAAGAACTCCCGTGGGACAAAATTACGGCACCTCAAGTCTCAGAAAACCGTAAAAGTTGTAAGTGAGACGTAACATTATTTTGCATATTATAAAGACAATAACGACAACAACCATCATAGCCAGTTAGTTTGCTACTGTGATGGCATAACAATATTTCCTCGTCAGCAATGCTTGGTTGTTGAAACACTTTGTATTAAACTCTTGTATATCTCCATTATTACAGCTCGTACGGTAAAAAAGTGTCAGATATATATGAGTGAATGAAAATCATATTTCTATAATTATTGTTATGTGCTAATAGCCGGGCTGAGTAGCAACTCAAATGGTAGAGCGCTGGCCTTCTTAGCCCAACTTGGCAGGGTCGATCCTGTCTCAGTCCGGTGGTAGGTAAGGGTTATTCTGCCCGAAGGCATTTCGAAACCTCCGCAGAGGTATTCCTGAGCCGGAGTATACGTGCGGTAGGGTGGCCAGTTCCTTTCCGCTCCTCCATTCCCTTACCACCCACCAACAGCGCGTGGCAACCCATCCAACTCCTGATCACGCCCAATGTTGCTTAACTTCGGAGATCTCACGGGATCCGGTGTTTCAACACGGCTACGGCCGTTGGCAGTCCGGTGGTGAAGGTGCTCAAATACATAGTGGGACGTAATATCCAATAACATTAACATTATAATGTGCTAATAACTTATATTTCTGAATATATTTCGAAGCTCGGGAAATAATCCAGTATCCGTGATCCGATATACAGTAAATACGAAGAAAGAGACAAAAATGTCGTGCGAGAAGAGAGCTGTTACTGGATCTCGGTTATTTCAAAATGGGGCCTCACACATCCCAGTCATGAGTCGTTAAAAGCATAGTCCAGTTCGAAATTTCATTTGGTATGTTTCACGGTAAGACTGTACCCAGATGCAAAAACGTAACGAAAACTCTTATTTCTATTATTAAGTCAAAATTTCCAGTATTCCATGACAAAATAATTTGTCTTTACGTAAGGACCAGGACATTTATTAAGATATGGCATTTTAATGGAAAGAGTAAGGAGCTAGCACTGAGAAAATGTGCCAATAAGAAGGCTAACCTTTGGGCTGGTTCATCAAGTAATTAAGTCTCCTGACACCTACGTTTCAATAATTTAATATAATTCCATAAAGATGTCGATATGATGTATATTTTCCAACGCAATTTGATATTGTGCCCTTTTAAAGGCACCCAACTGCGGTGGTCGTCTTTCTTGATATGTGCGCCGGCTGCTCCTGAAAATAATGACATTTTAAAAATACCTACCGCCGCATGTAGACTCTTCTTCCTCAGAGGTGGTGCGTCCTTCGATCCCTCGGGTTGATGGGCCACACGTCGATCGGGGGTGAGGAAATGAAAGATGGGGTAAACTAAATTATTAAATGACGGTACCCAAAGACTGAATTAAAATTGAAATAAATAAAATGGTTTATTAAACAAAAATTTGCAAAGTGAAAGATTGAAAGTAAACTGGGGTAAAATAAAATGATGGGAAAAGAAATTAAGATTTTAAAAACAATTGAAAGATCTGCATTACAATAAATTAATTATCTTCCTTAATATAATCTCGACTGAATGTCGATTAAATTTTAGTGTTCTGAATTACATCGAACCACTGTGTCCAGGACGATGACGTGACCACATTTAAACACTGGTCAGAAATATAGTCTCATTAGAATGAATGATTTATAATACCTTGAAAATGTCATCTCACAATAAATTCAGTAATTAATTAATTGATTTATTAATCCATCCAATTGACATTGACGTTAAGGTGTCTGTCAAATATTTAACTCATGTTTAAATTCATTTGGGAAACACCCTACTCTAAAATAATAACAAAATACACTGGCCATGTGTAATAATAACGAAAAGACAGAAAAGGAAAACAACCATGAACATTGTACTTTTTCTGTTATATAATCTTTGCCACATGTTTAAACTGCTTGTGGCTGAAAATAAGGAAATTTTTACTGAACTGAACACCTGAGTGCTACCGCCACTCATTTAATTTGTTAAACCTTATTTACTTGGCTGTGATAGCCTGGACTCTTAAAATTACTTAAATTAATTAGGCCAAGTGCCTCAGGTTTACATCTGAAATGAAAGCGATCCCTTTACATCATTAACTTTACGTAGTTTGCCGCTGTCTGCATTTTCATTGTGCAAGCATATTTGTGTGGTACCAACTCTAGATGGAGGCAGATCCCATCTAATTTATGTCACTCATTTACGGCACTTGTGATACAACTGCTTATTAAAGATCGCTTCATTTGCCTAACTGAAATGTAGTGGATTTCTAAGACTTGGTGTTTACTGACTGCCTTTTATATGAGCATCCCACTACTATAATTTTGACTATGAACTAATCGATGATCTCTTACCCTAACACATGAAATCTTATTTACAGAAATGAACATGTCAATGGAGAAACACTGCTCCTAAGAAATACTGAAATTAAAATAATCTGACTACGCCTATTCTATTCTATTTACAGACATTAAATCAAACACAATTCACGTATCAGATTTAAAATAATACGGTGACAAAATATATACAAAGAAATGATATCATAATAAAATCTAGATCCCAAAAATCGCTGCCAAATATAATTTAACAAAACAAATATGCGCAATGAAGAAGCATAAAATGTAACCCTGATCCAAGTAGCAAAAATTATGTGAATTTGATGGCAACCTTCTAACCTCAGACTAAAATGTCTGGACATGACCTTATTCAATCTTTAAGGACAATAATTATTCGTATTACATGTCATCAATGTTTAGACTTGACTGTCGAAACACGCATTGATCAGTCGCTCTGTTCACAACTTATCTCGGGCTCTCAATTGCATACTTTTCGAGCATTTATTCTCCCTGGAAACTATTTGAAGCACTACAGGCTTTCCGCCTACAACCATAACACCTGTCGTCATATATTTAACACTCTCGGTTAAATAATTCATCTCTCAGTTCTATTTATTCATCAATATTCTCGACGTAGTAACTCATAATACGGCCTCGCTCGTATCCGGCGGGCGAAATAACTGTGTCGTTCACGCATCCATTTATACGACACTATTAATAACATGGTCCAAATATCACATTTTCCATTTCTCACCACAGAACATCAGGGATATTACTATTACTTTGCTCGTTACTTTGATCATCCACCGTTTCACATCTTAAGAAATATCAGAGCTAACTTATCAATGGCTTTCTGTCACTAATTAAATAACTGAAATAACGAGATTGCCTCTCAAAAACACGGCTATCGAACTGTGTAACCACGTTACATACAGAAATTAAATCTTCGCGTATCAACCATCGTCGCGAAATACAAATTATGAGAGCTACCGGAAACGGTCATCTGAATAATGATTACAGAACATGAAGTAATAAACCTAATGCGCTAAGAGCAAAAATAAACATTTAAACTAACATGGCAGCGCCCACAAAATCAAAATGTCAACAAAAATACCGCTCATTACCACAACTATTATTATTATCATCACTTTAAAAATCTGCACTACACCGTATGTAAATTTCTTAGTAAAATAGGATTCTCACATGTCAAAATAACTTACATTAAAAGAAAACTGCGCATGTAACACACGCTAACACTTATTTTATTATTATTATTATCCTAATTTTATAATTACCATCCGATCCGTGAATGATTTACAGTTCTCTCTAAAATTCTAAGCTACACTTTTGATCATCGACTGTTCATAGCCCTACTTGATTACATTATTACATTTTGCTCATTTACCTTATTTGTGCTGGAGGCAGGTCAGATCATCCTCCGGACCCCTTCATGATGCATTTAGTATTTCATCTTCAAGCTGATGTTATCCAAGAGGTCACACACGCAAACTTGATGCATTTTTACAATATCGTTGCACACGTCCATATTTATATTAACACTCGCATTTTAACACTCCTACAAAGAATATTCAATGACACTGCATTGATCACCTGACGTGAAGTCGAAAGTCTGGACTCCGCTACCTGCCTGCTGTTGCCTCTCTCTCACCCCTCTCAGATTGTTTGTGTAAAGGATTATTGGTTATTCACCTTCTCTGACCATGACACTGGACTCAAGGTCTTACTGCGGCAGCATTCCAATTATGAAAACAAAGTTTTTCTCCCTGTAACTGGCTGGACTAATTCTGCTCCCAAATATCTCACTTGCAATAATAGTTCTATGAGAGTGTAGAAAAATTACATGTAATGTTCCAATGATGTGGAGAATTTTATAATAATCGTTCTCCAACATATGACTTTTCCACGAAATATACAAGCTACACGTGAAATAGGGAAAATGTTATGCAGCTACGTGTTACGACGAGATTCAATGTTCACCTCGGTCCTAGCACCTTAAGTTCATTCATGGCAAGTGTTGAGAATATAACTACCATTGTCATTTGTTAATTTAATTGCCTGATTATATATGCATAATCTAAAGTTGAATAAAAGTCTGTCAAAGTGTTCATTTCGGCTAAGATATTACTCTCACAAATAAATACATTACTCACTCGGATGTCAACTACTGTATAAGACACTGAAGATTCTTACAAGACTGCGAATTTTTACAAGACTGAGAATTCCGACGAGATTGAAGATTTCCTACTAGACTGAAGTTTACCACGAGACTGAGGTTTACCACGAGACTGAGGTTCACCACGAGACTGAGACTGAGGTTCACCACCCTGGTGTCTTTGCTTTTGTAAACAGTCCTCCCCCCACTTCGAAAATAGTCCTGTGGAAGGGATGTGGCGTAATAATTCTGCACTTGGGACCGATTTATCATATGTCCGTAGGTTAGAATTTTAGAAAATGTGTTCAAAATCTTCCTAATTCTGGTCCGATTTATGTGTTACATTGCGTTATGAGAAAAGATCACAGGTTAATTCCTACGACGGCGCGCGAGAGTGGCTCTATTTTCTGTCAGAGTATGACATCTTCCCGCCATGACGGTTCACTTCTTCCATGAAAAGTTGAAAATTTCTTATTTAACCACTGATTAACCACACACTTCCACTGATAAATCCTTAAATATTACTTGGAAGTCAGGACACAATATTTTACAGCTACTTCGGTCACCAAACTGCGAAATACTACCTGTAGATTCCCGCTATGACAAGACATTAAAATTTGCAATTTTGTGATTGGCTGAGACGTTCGCGCTCTTGGTAGTTTGGGTTCTTCCATTTTCTGCTAAGGGATGACGGGTATTATTCGTGTCTCACTCACTCTTCTGGGCCAAGTGCATTCCAACGTGCGGATTCACGTGGGAACTGGATAGAAAGTTTTCACTTCCCGTCGGCATCATAAAACCTAATTGGACGTACCACTCAGACTAACTACATCCTGTTCGTGCCTTAAAACGTATTCTGTGGATATATATTCAGTCTGAACGGCGCCTGGCAGTTGCTTTGTGAGACTGCAATCTTTTCCCAGCCTACTGCTGTATTCTCATATGCGAAAAATTGAACATTTAATTTATGCATTAATTACGCACATTCGCTTATGGTTGCAATATAAATATTTACTTCATCAGGAAATAAATTAATTATTTGAGTTGCATGGCAATATTTTATTTCTTATCGCATTATATGTCAGGTATTTGATAGCTGATGTTCTACCTGCTCAGCACGTGACGAAATTTAACGCGTTTTCACATTTTTAAATCTATTGGAAGTGCCGTTACTTATCGAATCGGACTAAACCAGACTATTATTTGATGAAAGATTGAGATGTTTCACAGGCACGAAAATTCACAGGCTTGCTGTACTGTGACTGTGCACCTTACTCGCTATCGTTCATATCGCGTGACGTCATAGCGCTCCAGCCAATGGAAGCTTCAACCGCGGGAGTAGTCTACATTTGTTCTAGTTACCTTGATTATTATTATTGATTGCTATTGGGCTTTACGTCGCACCGATACAGATAGGTCTTATGGCGACGATGGGATAGGAAAGGCCTAGGAGTTGGAAGGAAGCGGCCGTGGCCTTAATTAAGGTACAGCCCCAACATTTGTCTGGTGTGAAAATTATTATTATTATTATTATTATTATTATTATTATTATTATTATTATTATTACTATGCTTAATGATATCACGAAAGGCTTCGATAAACTATGTTTCGTTATTTGTCCGAGTCTGGAAAACCTTATAATGCCAAGTTTTTAAACTAGTCCGGGAAATTTTGTTTTGTGATATCATGCGCCATCCACATTGATTTCACGAAAGCGAGTGCAGAGACTGGTGTTTGGATTCCTTTGTATTTGATTAGGCATGACATTAAAATAATGACAAGAGAAATATATTAAAGACTGTGAATAAATAACCGTCAAGAATAACTATGTGTTGTATTTTCTCAGGATGTAAAACCGGAGGAATTAATAGGGCACTAAATATTTCTACATTAATTTATTGAGTGAATGCATATATTTATTTTCATGCACTTGTTCTTTGTAATAAATACAAGTTTAGTTTAGAATAAGTAAATGCTCTCTTTCAGGATTCTTGCATTCAGAACTCTGTAAGAGCAGTGCTACCCTGTATTACATCTGTGTGCATTGTTCTCTATCGCAGACATATTTGCAAACCATGGGTATTGTGTATTTATTTTCATCATAGAACATATCATTGTCAAGAACATTTTGCAGCAGGCTAAATCAGTGCTGTACAGGGCTTTACGTAGATACGTGACTGTCATCCGTAACGCAATAGGACAACTTCACCACCTGTGACCTGGTTACATGAGGAAACTGAAGCAGGCTACACATAGGGCATTCACATAGCTTGTGCAATATGACAAATTTCAGCTGACGAGAAAGGACCTATTTACAGACTTCTAGCATCGCTTCCGTGGAATTCTCAATCCACTAAGCGCGCTTCATTACGAGCTTCCACGTTCATGAACAGAAACCATGCATAAAGCAAAATTAATACCTACACATCAAGTTACGTGGCTGATAGTAATTTTCTGTACCCGTAACTCAAACAATTAAACATTATTTTGAAATATCTCCGAGTGAACTAGATGAATCCAGAACCTCTATTCCTACCTTGAAAAGTGACCCAATCCCTTTCCGTGTTTCGTACCACGCTCCAAATCAATTTCGTCCCTGGTGGTGCTCTAAGCAATTTCTCCTTCGATCAACACCACTGGCAATTAGGATCACTTTTGTATCAATAGTAAGTAATTGGGCCCCCAGGCTGCCCCAGAATTGCTAGTTCCCTTCATATTGGCAGCAATTTTGCTGTTGAAAAATTATATAATGAGAGTGATTCTGGGTTTATTAAAATATGCAGGAGATATATCATCACATTTTTTACGTCGCACCGACACTAAAAAGTATTAGGACAACGATGCAATAGGAAATGGCTAGGACCGGGAAGAAAACGACCATGGCCTTAAGTATGGCACAGCCCCAGCATTTGCCTGGAGTGAAAGTGGGAAACCACAGAAAACCCTCTGTAGACCTGCCGACGGAGTACCATCTCTTGAATGCAATCTAACAGCTACGCGATCCTAACCGCGTGGCCGACGACGTAACAAATAACAGCCATGGATATCAAGGGGTTATTGCATCAGGGATAATTTGTAACACACCAGGCGAGTTGGCCGTGCGGTTAGGAGCGCGCAGCTGTGAGCTTGCATCCGGGAGATAGTGGGTTCGAACCCCACTGTCGGCAGCCCTGAAGATGGTTTTCCGTGGTTTCCCATTTTCACACCAGGCAAATGCAGGGGCTGTACCTTAATTAAGGCCACGGCCTCTTCCTTCCCATTCCTAGGCCTTTCCTATCCCATCGTCGCCATAAAACCTATCTGTGTCAGTGCTACGTAAAACAAATAGCAAAAAAAAAAAGAAAAATGTAACACGTCACTATTTTAGAATAGTTTTAAAGCAAATGCTACCTAACCTTCACAGATTATGCTACTAGCTGTAATGTGTTCATAAGGGCGGCCCGAGTCAACTGTGTACCTTGTGTTCGCGAGTGTTTCTTTATATACCAATTCTAGCTAGTAACTTTATTATTTTTTCGTGTTATTTTAAAAATGTGTATTCTCTTTAGGGAGTACTGCCGTTTTATTTCGTGTGTGTTTGTATTTCATTCTGTAATGGTGTTTCATTTCTTCCAAGTGATAATAACAGAGTATTGCATAAAATGAATGCAGAGTAAGGTAACTTGCAGCACGTGATGCACGTGCCCCTTGCTTTGTCAAATAGTTCAGTGACAATGGTCCGACAGAGAATAGAACTGCTTCTGGGCCAGACAAAGTCGTTCATCTTTATTGAAAATATAATTCCCTTTCTTTTAATCTTGCTTGTGTTAAACGTAGCACCTAACTTTCCGAATGCGTGATTTTGTTAAAATTAAATAAAAACATCTCGCGACTTATCAGAAGTGATACCGAAACCTGAAGCCAGAGATCCTGAAATACACTCATGTTCATACAGGAATAGAACACTTTGAAAGACTAGAGATTTGAAGTTCATATTCAAAGGACATGTTCATTACCATGTTCTGCAGAAAGGATTACCATTTCTGTCACCTAGGTTCAGCATGTGTTCTGCTGCCTAAAAGGCACTGGGTCCTCCAAGGGGCAACGAGAACTTCTCCCATGCCTGATGGCTTCGACGCGTACAAAGCGCGAATGGCGTCCTGGGGTATAGCCATCCATGCTGAATTAATCTTGTTCCACATTGGGCCACAGCGTCGCACCCGTCGTTTCACCATATCCAACACATTTTCGATTGGCGACAAGTCCGGTGATTGGGCGGGCCAGGGCAACAGTCTGACATCCTGTGACCAGAAGGAGGCACATGTTCGTGCAGCAACATGTGGTCTCGCATTGTCCTGCTGAAATATGGCGTCTGGGGTGTCGTTCAGAAAGGGTACGGCTGCGGGTCTCACGTAGGTCAAACTGGTCACAGTGCCCTGGACACGCACCAACTGTGATTTGTAGTTGTACCCAATAGCATCCCACATCTTAAGGCTTTGAGTTGGCGTTGTATGTCTTGTACGAACGCAGTCGGTGTAATGCCTCTCCCCCCTGTTTGAGCCGCATCGAAATTTGGCCGTCATTTTCAAACAAACAGAACCTGGATTCGTCCGAAAACACTATCTGCTGTCATTCCTGTCCCCAGTGATGTCGTTCCATACACCATTGCAGTTTAGCATGTTTATGCATATTAGTCAAAGGTAGGCGGAGAATTGGACGACGCGCCGATAACCCATACCGTAATAACGGCTACGGACTGTCACTCCTGATAGTGTACGATGTGTCACACAGTTCCACTGTTGCGTTAGAATCGAGGAGGACGCAGATTTCTCCTGTAGTGCCATTCAGATGAGGTGTCAATCTTCTCGGGGGTGGTCTGAGTGGTGTGACCATACCCATCTCGTCGTGCTTTAGAGCCTTCTGTGCACTGCCGGCACGCTTCGTCTCACACGAGCAGCAATTTCCCTTGTGGATGGATCACGTTCCCTCATGCCAATAATGCGCCCTCCTTCAAAATCTCTCTTTTGACGGTACGGCTCTCGCATACACCTGTGACGCACCCTGCACGTCCGCTCAAGTCACACTGATCCATTACTTTCGGTTTAGAGCGACAACAAGAGCTGCAGCCACATTTTTCCAGTCGGTGGTGGTGCGCCGAGATATCGATGTGGACCCTGAACCTGAGGGCCGACATGGTTCAAATGCTAATAGTTTCTTCAGAACGTACTAATACGCATGTCTTGTGAATATCAAATTATTATCTCTAGTCTGTCAAGGTGTTCTGGTTTCTATGACAATCAGTGTACTTAGATGAAAGTAAATGATCATACTTTAATTTTGATATCTTCTCGATTTGCCATTTTGTGAACACCACTGTTCTACAAATTTAGTATTTTCTTCTTTTCTACTTCGAAACTTCCAGTCGTAAGGTAAAGGAGGTTTAGAGGCTCTGGAATGTATGCATATAGCAGGTTAATTTGAGTCTGAAAAAAAAGGAACAGTGAATTTCCAGTTGGGAGAATAGTTCAAGGTGTTAATATTAATTGTTCCATTCTGTCGAACTAAATTCAAAATAATAACACAAACTATAGCTTTATGCTACTGAAAGAAGGAGGGAGTGGAATGGATTCAGTGCATAAAATGTGAACATTCGTCTGGTTGGTCCTGTGCTAAATTAGTTGTATTTCATGTGTGCATACTGCTCCGGTAATGATGATGAGGAATCCTCAACGGATGAGTCAGACTGATTGAGTTTCGAGAATGAAACTGTCATTGTTGCGAACTACACCTTTCGTGGTGTACATTGCAACATAGAACTGCATCTCTAAATTCGCTTAATAAGTTTAAGCTAATAATTTAAACTATGGTGTGAAAATTTGAATGCACATAAATCCTAAACACATGTCAGAATTCCACAGAGGATTAAATACACTGACAGAAGTAAAATATATCCAAACACCATGCAATACGGAATGTTGAATACGGAAATGTTGGCAGTATATTTGTCGAGGTAACATATTTAATTGATTAAAGGTGCAAGGCTACAGGTTAATATCCGCGCGAAGAAAGCCTTCGCAAATGAGCCATGCTGGTCCATTAATAACCGGTGTAATTGCCTGGCTATAGAATGAAGGCATTGAAACGTGCATGCATTGTGTCGTACAGCTGCCGGATGTCAGCTTTTGGGATGGAGTTCAATGCCTGTTGCACTTGGTCGGTCAATACAGGGACGGTTATTGCCGGTTGTGGATGAAGCTGGAGTTGTCATCCAATGATGCCCCATACGAGCTCAACTGGGGACAGATCGGGGGATCAAGCAGGCCAAGGCAATATCGACACTCTGTAGAGCCCGTTGGGTTACAACAAAGGCATGGGGGCGTGCATTATTCTGTTGGAAAAAACCGGGGATGATTTTTATTAATGGCAGCACAACAGGTAGAATCGCCAGACGGACGTACACATCTCCAATCAGGATGCGTAGGATAACCACGAGAGTGCTCCTGCTGTCATAGGAAATTGCTCCCCGGACCAGAACTCCCGGTGTAGGTCGAGTGTGTCGACGCCGCAGAAAGGTGGAATTTTGGCGCTTACCTGGCCTCCTTCTAACCAACACACGGCTATCACTGGCACCAAGGCAGAACCGGCTTTCATCAGAAAACACACCATCCTCCAACGAGCTCTCGCTTGACACCATAGAAGTCGCAGATGGCGGTGGTTGTGGGTATGTGGATTGCACGCCACAAGTCGTCTGGCTCGGAGCTGTCTTCGAGTAACCGATTTCGAATAGTTCGTTGCGTCACTGTGGTGCCAACTGTCACCCGAACTGCTGTTGCAGAAGCAGTCCCTTGCTACGCAGCCAAACGCCGAGTACGGCGGTCCTCCCTCTCTGTGGTGCCACGGGGAAGTCCGAAGCCCGGTCATCTTTGCGAGCGTACCTTCTTGTGACCACTGCTGCCAGAACGCATGCACTGTGGAGACGTTCCTGCCAAGTCGTTCTGCAATAGCGCGCAAGGAAAATCCACCTTCACGTAGCCCTATTATACAGCCCATATTTAAAGCAAACCTGATGTGCAAAGTTTTGGGGCCGCTACAATAGCCACGCTAATGCGATTTGCGGGAAATTTTAATCGCCATCTTTCAGATGTATAAATACGTTCGTTAATCTAGCACAATCTCATTCTTGATGTTTGGATATTTGTT
This sequence comes from Anabrus simplex, assembly GCF_040414725.1. Taxonomy (NCBI): domain Eukaryota; kingdom Metazoa; phylum Arthropoda; class Insecta; order Orthoptera; family Tettigoniidae; genus Anabrus; species Anabrus simplex. Next base: position 1,084,859,398 of record NC_090266.1, on the reverse strand, counting down.
TTCTGTCAGTGTATTGATGAGCTCTAGAAGCATGTTATTGCTGGACGCAAAATATCAGAAACATCTGGACATCAGGCCATAGCAGAGAGAGGTAAAAGGCGGTGTTATGCATGTTGTGAAAAGACATGCTCGAAGAAAGGGGAAATGAATATACATTCAAAAGTAATCATTGCTTGCTGGAAATGTGTCAGTTACTTGTTTGGGAACACAGTGAGAAAAGAGACATGTGCTGCAAGTGTGGGAGTGATTTCAATTTTTCTGAATAAGTTGATAAAAACAAGACCTAAATTTCACATGAAATGCGTTTGTTTATGTTTTCTCAGGGCGGAATTGTTGTATATGGAGTTCTTTCATTGTTGAATACACTTATTCTCAACCCATACGCGCTTTAAAATTGCACTATGTAGCAAAAATAGCAAGTACAAAAGTAAAATAATTTCTTCACTAATGTTACTTCTAGTGAATATATTTTGATTTCCCCAAGATCCATGGTATTACGAAATTTGGCTCGGGACTGCGAGGATTGATCCTGCTAATCTGAAAGGTAATTTTTTGTCTGGCTTCCCACAGTGCCACAATGTTTTACTTTCCGGACTGTGCTCGTTGATTCACAAGACTGGAATTACAGCATTAATCACTTCTCAGTCTGATTCTACTTTGTAAATGATGAAACTATATTGAATTCCGGAATTTGAAATTTTATTAAAATAGTTTAAATCAGATTGGCAACGTTCTCATGACAGTCTTTCCATCCTTTCAAGTCTAACTGTGTTTCACAACGAGTCCACCTGACTTATTCTAACGTACCTTAACATACTTTCAGTTATGGACACTTACTTTAACCCTAGTCAGAGCAAATTACCGCCATGCAATCTTTATTACACTTCGAGGGAGCACAAATTAATTCAAACTGTGTCCACACCTACAGGCAGTCGATACTGACAACCAAATTGCTCGCAATATACATTTTTTTCAGTTGGAACAACAACATCGTATTCTTAAAATCTAAAATACCGATATTATTTTTTAACTGATTTGTTCTTCAATTTCGGAATATTTCGAATATTGTGTAAGAAAGAATGAGCTAATCAAACATTTTGAAACGATGCAAAACCACTTGTGACTTTCAACGGAAGAATTAATGTCAAGCTCTAACGCAGTCATAAATAATGAATAATGAAATGTTTCCAGTTACTCTAAACATACCTCATGTCCTATCATATAAATATACAATTATGTAACTTAAGTATAACATCAAGACGTTAATTGTAGCAATGTTCCATTGAAACATTGATTATTTTCATGAACTAAATCAACCTCTCGGGACGTGTTCCGCTCTTTAAATGACTCCCACTTAACAAATGGTAATTTCACACAAAATCAAACCTACAGTATACTTTTGTGTTTGAATTCTTTGGAAATGATGTCTATTTAGCTTGGTGCGATATAAATGTCGCTTTACTCTACCTTCAAAAGACATACGAGTACAAACAAAACGAAGCCGCTAAAATGTTCATCATTCAAAGTCAAGCGCTCAATAAATTGTATTGATCATTGTACAGTAATATAAATTACCTTGGAGAATAAAGAAATAATATAATCTACATATTACTGTTCTGTAAAACTTAGCATGTAGTTGCATTTTATAGTTACATTTCGTTAGGTCATGTTTGAGTGATTGTGATAAAAGGGAAAAAATCTTCCCGTATTCTCCATTATGAAATGTATATCAAACGATCGCAGAAGGAAGGGATCTCTTTATGAATATTCAGCTAGAATTAAAATTCTCCAATTTAGATAATTGCAGTGAAGTTCTCCAGCAAGTATTTCGACATAAATTAGTAAATGGCTCAAAGGAAGATATTGAATTACACGCCTGGATAATCGTCAATGTGAAATCGACAAAATTACCGACGAGGCAGTCGTATTTCTGTATCCGTTCTTTGTCAGCCAGGGGAAGATGTTCTTCCGTAATTACACTGTGTGAATGCTTTAGTACTGCAATACCGATAGTTGGAAGTAGATTTACACTGACCAAAGGCATGACATTTATTTCACGAAAATACCATTTCACCGATCGAGTTGACTTTACCGTTTGGGTCACGTAGCTGTCAGCTTTCATCCAGTAAATAATGGATTCGATTCTCACCATCGGCAGCTATGACGACACTCTCCCGTTTTCCCCCCATTTTCACACCAGACAAATGCTGGAGATGTATCGTAATCAATCCACGGCCTCTTGCCTTCCTAATCTTAGCTAACCATTTCCCGTCATTGCATTGCCAATAACTTTTGATGGGCCAGTGCGACGTTAAAAAGCACCAGTTATGTGTATGATTTTCAATATATCATTATAGATAGAACTTTGAAATTCCCTAGATTTTGTAACTTTTATATGAAGAGAAGTATGAAAGAAGCCACAGCCATTCCCATGAATATTCTGAATTATGAGTACACAAGAACCTCGTTTATCCGGATTAAGTGGTACTAGAACTGATCTGGATTATCGAAAATCGGGATAATCCGGAAAACTAAAAAATAAATGAAGAATATGTTATACAATCTATTAGCATAAGTTGTACAGTAATAACTTTGTTCAATTTTACAAAAAATATAAGAAAAAATTTCGTACATTTACGACTCTGTTTTATGCAGTAAAATAATCTGTGAGCTTTTTCTGTTTTACATTTTCACAGCGCTTGCGCGCAGCACGATCAAGAAGACGTTTTACTAACAACAGTTCTGCCGGTGCGGTTTCAGTCAAGAATTCTAAATATGCCATCAGTTTGTCCAGATGCATTGTTGCCTCTCCATGAGTTATTGCTTCTTCCCATGGAGAGCAGGTTTCATTTTCGAATTTACCATCAATGAATTAATAGTGCGTTGCATTCCGAAGAGCGTGGGTTAGAATCTCACCTCGGCCGTCCTGGGAATGGTTTTCCACGGTTTCCCATTCCCAATTCCAGGGGAAACCCGGGACGGTACCTTTGATAGACCGTGGCCGAATTACTTCCAATTACTGTCCTTAAATATCCTTGGCGGAAAAGATATTCAAGAAGAGTCGACGCCGTAAAAGAAGTACTGTACACGTAAACATTTTTTTTATAATTTTCGATCCGCATAAATGAGGTTCTTATCTAGATATAATGATGCCATGGTAGAAATGCTCAACTGTGGAGGATATGGACACATACTAAATTGGAATGCTTCCAATAAGGCCGCACAACTAAGTTGCAGTTCCCCAAATGGTAATGCTTGTATTCAGGCCTGGTGAGCAGTAATGTTAAGAATAACTTGTTGTTAAGTTTTACTTTCTAGTCACGAAAGTTTAGTCTTACATATTTCGGGCCGATGACCTAGATATTAGGCCCTTCGAAACAAAATCATCATCATTATCATCGTCATCATCATCTTTCACATTTGAGACAGTTTCCCATTTTAATGCTTGTAGGTGGAATGATAATATTCAACTGCGATATGTTAACAGGGAGGGTTATCGCTGTTTTTCAGTATATGAAGACTATTGAAAATTAACTTAAAAAATGTGACATGTGGCATGTTTTGATGTGAAGTGGATTGCATGTAATGACGAGAAAACTACCCAACTTTACATTTCACTGCCGGGTAGTCTGACAACTGAATATTGTAGTAATTTCAAGACAGTCTGAAGTCTAGGACTTCAGAAATGTTTGAATTCACCATTCACATTTCATAATGCTGCTGTCAACACACAGCTAGCAATGTACTAAAATAGTGGACCGTGTGGGCGCGATTGATGAGTATAGTATATTTAAGGGTAATAAAAACGAAATGAGAGTGATTTGAAGAACAAAAAAGTGAATTAAAAAGAGAAGGTAAAAAGAATACAGTGTTGCGAATATTGAGGACCGTAAAAAAAGAGTTCTTGCAGGTATGTAAACATTCAGTAGAGTTCGTTTAATACTTCATAGCACCCAAATATTCAGTTATGTGAAGAGTACATTTTGAGCAATTATTTTAAACTTACGTATGCCTACCGAACAAAAGGAAATGAAATGTCTGAAACTGGTGTTTATCCAACCTAATTTAATTTTAAATCAGTACTGCGTACGCAGGTATAACCGGACATTTCACTAAAACTGGCTTTAAAATATAATCTATATCTACCGTTCAATTTGTGTAAGGTGTAAATTAGGATGTCTGGGTACATTTTCGGATAAAGAATAAGAGTTATTTTTAATTAACATAAATGCATAAACCTCCAAGGATGCCCAAGATGATTACTTGTATGGATTGATACGTGAACATGTTATTACTAGATGTTGGCCAAGGAAATGGGAGGCTTCCATGCAGCATGGAAAACGTATACATACAAACTAAGTGTGATGAAGCACCCAGTCAAATATTGCACTTATTCTCAGGAATATGATTTGCCGTATATTTTATATTTTCGGTAGCACATGGAGAAGAACAATCTATTGCATGGAGTGAAGGTTTATCCACATTCATTGAGATAGTTGTTAGAGGAGTAAAATGCTTGCTTCATTGTACCGGTTGTCGTCGAAAGACAAAGGAGGACGACACTGCAGCAAACGTGTTACAAGTATTAGAGTCATCCATTCAGTCTACAGTATATTCCTAGAAAAGACGAATTTTATGGAACCGTCAGTGGGTGTATAAATCGAGTGTACTTGGGATAGTTCTTGAAACCAATGCTGAATAACGAATTACAGGAATAAAAAACTGTCAATAAATGCTTGTTTACAAAGGCACAATTTCACAAAAGGTTCTTTATCCAGGAGAAAAGAGCTAATATAAAATAATTTAGTACTATGTTACACATTCTCTGAATCTCAGACGTGTGCGAATATGGTCACAGAACGCCATATTGTCTGACAACCTTACCTTTTTAAGTTCGTATTCTGTTTTACAATAGCCAAAACATTCCTTTACTTTTGTCCCACTCGTGTTCAATAAACGTGACATTTGGAGGTTTGTGCAGCTTCATTGCTCAAGGTGCGTTCATCAGTTCATCAAGACCGGTTTCACATTTGATCATCCTGACCGGCTTACGACACGGAATGAATATATTTCTTGGTTTAGATGGCGTGGGCTTTCGTGATCAGTGCAAAGATTCATTCTTCATTGTCAGCTCATAGACCCAGTTAAAATTCCGGTTTTATCGTTTTGCAAACTCTGAACTGAGTAAATGATTCACACTTGACAACAACAAAGCTAGGATACTATAACATTAAAGCAGTGCTGGCCGGTAGGTTAACTCACCAGTGCAGCATCAAAATGAAATTATGCCTACACAAAGTCGACTAGTCCTATCCACATAAGCGCCAATCAACATCGAAGCAGACAAACTTCGGAAATAGTAATCATCATCATCATCATCATCATCATCATCATCATCATGGTCTAGTCAGTCCTGTAAGGGTCCGCATATACAGAAATATGTAAAATAGAGCAGAGTTCTTATGTTGAGGGTGTAAGTTCATTGTGGCGTGTACATAACGCAACGCATGAGCACATCTACGTAAATCAATCAGTAAATATTACCATCTATAACTTACTAACTAACGCCAGGTGACTAACTTCTAAAATAATAACAAATCGAATTGTTGAGAGGATTGAGAGTTTTATTCAAAAATCAAATTAAAGCAATGAATGGCACTGAGAAACAATGAAGGCTACCTACAAAACACCTAGTGTAGTTCATCAAAACATGTGACTCAACAATGCATGTAATCAAAACAACACAAACCAGCTGACCAAGACTGAGTGCATGGAGATAAAATTTAAAAAGTCTAAGTAACTATTATCTTGACTCCGTAATTTACCACACATTCAGAAAGGCGTATGCTCCAAAAATAAAGAGAACAGTTTTTACCACGTCAATCGTTATAATCTTATTAGGACAGTATTGACGAAAATATGTCTATCATGACCTTAAGATGGATCTTGGATTTTCGTTTCGCATCCTTTCACATAACCAATCTACTTGTAGTGGTAATATCAAGCAATAAACCACACTTAAAATTTCACTTACACATATAACCTTCATAGCAACATCGTACAACTCAATCCATTAAACAGCCACTTGCAATAAAATACACATAATATCCCATGGAAAGTCAAAATACAACACTCTATTTTACAGTACGTAGCATACACGTGGCAATATTCCATATGTTAAATATGAGCAAAACTTACATAGCAATAACTATTATATCCTACATATGTGGTACCGTAATGCTAAGTTACTCAAACTGCTTTGACTATAATATAAGGTTTGCTCTAACAACTTACACTTGCTTTACACATTTATGTTTGTTTACATAGGTTTAGCAAACTATACTCATCACATATGGTTTTTATAGGCTAGCAATATGGCTTTAATATTCTGAAATTACAATTCATTCATTACCTATAGTATTTATGAAGTAACAACTGCTTGCATACACATTACGGAAAAGTATGGCATAACATAGCCTGGTCTGGTACAACCTGGTCTAATTTAATCTGTTTAAAATAATATGGTCTGATATAGCCTGTTTTAAAATAATCTTGTTTGATATTACGATCTATTTACAATTTATTTGGTCTTGCAATTATTTATAACTTATCTTTGTTTTGTTTGGCAAAGCGATTATTTATTCTTATGACATGGTGTTAGATAAGATTACGATTTCTTCATGCATAGTAACTTAATTAGTAATTTAATTATGTTAAAAATGAATGAACCAAATATTATGTTATATTTTGAACATTCCAACGTCGATAAAGCAAACAAATCACAGCCAAAGAGAATCAAGCAATAGTTGCTGAATTTCAGACGACCAATCACGCACGATATAAAAGAACAGCCATCATTCTCAAACGTAAATGAGAAATAAATGAAACAATGGAGAATAAAACAATAGGATCAGCTTTCAATAATAATCCATATAGAACAAGGCTGTCTGCACCTGTATTTCCATCATGATATATGTGCGATTCAGAAATAACACAAGGATAGCATAGCGAATGAACGATAACAGATCATGCAACATACACACATAAGTGAAATCCATATGAAAACATTGAAATAATAAAATTCCTGAAAATTCCTTTCTGATAGAAGATCCAAATCATAACACTTGAATATGCTATAGATTATCACAGACTCAATTCAATAATATCAGACATAGAGTTAATTATTTGCATGGTCTCCAATAATAACAAAATGATGGTGGAATAAGACAATAATACACAGTTCAAAAAATAGGGGAACATGTTTTGTAACGTCTGGTATGTGAACGTTAATTTGGTAGATGGGGTTCCAATGATTATGCAGCACACCTTGAGACCTTAAGTAATCAGGGTATGTCAAATCGAAGTTATACTCCATCTGTAGGCGTAGCCATGCATTAAACTCTCAGGTGACCCCTCAAAACAAAGTGAATAGCGGTGTGTCCGTGCGTCATTGTAAGGTACACAGATTACTGCAGTCATTTGAGCACATGGTACGTAAACCAGCATATCCCATGAAACATCTTAACGAGATTCAAGTCACAAGGGCCGTCACTTCGATCTAGGTAAGATGGACTTTCCTTCCTGTTGCTGTGGATCTCAATGTCTCTCCGTCAGTTATTCAGCGCTTGTGGAATCGCTACAGTGAAACAGGCCAGTTCACAAGAAGTACTGGACAAGGTCGTGGACGCATGATACCCTCCACAGGATGACCGATATCTGACCATCTGTGTCTTGCGGCGTCGTTCAGCAACTGCCAGAGAATTGCAACGAGACGTCAGGAGGGTCACTGGAGTCACGGTGTCTGACCAGACAGTGAGGAACAGGTTAAGAGAAGTGTCCTTACGACCCAAACGTCCTGTTCGAGTGCCCCGTTTAACGCAGCTACATCGCGCAGCTCGCCTTCTATTTGCCCGTACCCACGTCAATTAGCAACTTCGCGAATGGAGACCTGTGTTGTTCACAACCGAGTCCAGATTTCCCCTGACACAGCGTGATGGACGTCAACGTGTATGGAGACGCCGTGGTGAGCAGTACATGCCAAATGTTTTCCAGGGAGGCGACCGACTCGGACAAGGTTCTGTGATGTTGTGGGTTGGCATCAGTACTGATGGCCGTACGGATCTTGTCGTCATCCGTGGTAATCTTACCGCTGTGGTGTACATCGAGCAGATACTGCTACAACATGTGTTGGTTGCTGCATAAGGTGTTGGTCCTGAATTTGTACTCATGAACGACAATACCAGGGCTCATGTAGCGTGCATCACAAGAGCTGTTTTGCGAGAACTAGACATTCAAGGGATGGAATGGCCAGCAGTGAGCCCCGACCTTAATCCCATCGAACATGTTTGGGATAGGCATGACTGAAATGTTCGTGGGCATCCTGTTCCACCACAGACTCTCCAAGTTCTCAAAGAGGCTCTCATTGAAGAATGGGACCTGATACAGCAGCGTGACCTCCGTCGACTTATACGGAGGATGCCACGTAGATGTCAGGCTGTGATAAATGCTCGTGGAGGACATACAGCATACTGAAGCTCTCCAACTGTAATAAAAATCGACCCTGGAGGACTGTTATCACTTTGTTTTCGCCCCTATTTGGACATTTCCGCCTGTGTTCTGAAAGTGAATGCGCGAATCCATCGATGCCTTATGTATACTTCAATGTTAAAGAATACAGGTTTAGTTGGTAATATATCTGGGTGTGATGTATTGTTTTGTGCAGCATGGCATACGTTCAAAAACATGTTCCTCTAATTCTTTTGAACTCTGTATCTCTCGATGACATAAATGTAGATACAGTAAACTAATCTCCCGAATGTAATCAACATCAACTACTTTGTTCTAAAATATACGTTGTACACAATCTACTCTTCGCGTCATAATAACTTAGTCCTCTTTTCGAAGATCCTCACAACATATACACGGCTAACTACCAGTCTCGAAGACTCATGGCTATTTACTTATTTTATTATTACCATTAGGGACATCTCCAAGATTCCTCTCTCTATATTCATATTATTATTACCATCAATATCATTTAGAAGTTTCCTGGCTATCTACCTGCCTATATTCGTCACTTATAACCTATCGAAGACTCCTGCCTATCTATCTGCCTGTCTAACTCTATTTAATAATTTAGAGGACTCAATTACAATAACATACTCAATTCATGTACATGTCACAGTATCCTTCATAATAATATGTTCGGGAGTAAAGTACCACATTTCAAAGATCACACTAGACCTACCTCATCAATGTTTAAATACGCTTCTAGCGATTACGAAGATTTGTTCTCAAAACACATAATGCTGTCATGATAACACACATTCCACCATAAAATTCGTCAACTGAGACCAAAAATCGAATAATTCAGATGAACTTAAATGTTCGTAGCTGATATAATCCCATAGTATGACTGTGAATCTTCCAAAAATGTATACGATGCTACATAGGGTAACTTCTGATGAAATTATATGGGTAAACAAAACCAACAATGGACAATTGTGGTCCTATTTAAACTATCTCCACTTTATTTGCCTCTCTTTTAAACAAATGGCATTACTTGAATCACACTAGTAAACGTAGTATAAAGAAAAGAATATCGCTACCGCATGCTGTGGAGGTTAATTAACCATAATCATAGGGTTTCCAGCCCCCATGTTTTTTAGATAGACGTGTTTACAACTTTCTCAAACCTCTCCATACTTGGCTTATTTAAAACATTCTCATTCACCTGTAACCTAAAATTGAGTATTAAGTACATTGTTACAGAGAAAAATACACCACACCTAATTCCAAAAGGAACAAAGCAATACTTACCTTAAAAATTATATTACCGCTGTTACCAATAAATTCTTACAACTAGCTTAACCTAAACAAAGTATTTACAATCTATATTTAACAACAATCTATACATGTGTTTGGCCACACCAACATCGACTAAATATTTCCACACGGCACATATTCCATAGATTTGACATCAGTATCATTTCACGCGTTTCATGTAGCATTCACAATCAGCACACTGCTAAAATATGGATACACTATCGTCAGTAATTGCCGTATTCGTTCCTTGTAATCGTTCGTTTAGCAACATACGAGAATTCCAATAAACAAAATTGCAATCGGATCCATTATCATAGACGTTCACCTTAACTGAATTAATTTTAGAAAAAACTAGTATAAATCAATCCATGAACATTTCTCGAACTTGTAAAATTCAAATACGCGCGCAACCGACTCATGGCGCAATATTGTCTTGCCATATCTATTGTTGAGCTTGTTCACACAGACAGTAAGACTAGTGTGTTCTCACGAAGACGATCAGAATGATAGTGAGGAAGATAAAATGGCGAATTGCCGCGACTGGAAAGCAGCAATACAACTCATGACATTGAATGACTGATGATCCATAAATGTCATACAAAATTGTTCCATATCCCACTATTATACAGTATTTGGCCAAATTATTAATGCTATAAGTAATAACACAACCATCCTGCATGATTACTTCTATGCTCCATTGTAAAACTAACAACTTTAACAGTCGTATCATAGTTAAAAAGGAATAATTGCCAAAATGTACCTGCACAGTTCCATAGAATAAATTAAGCCATCGCATGTCATCCTTATGAAAGGATACAATACCTTTTACATTAGCTAGCATGAGGTATATAGAAAGACTGGCCATTTTTCGTAATTATTTTAACCCTTACAATATATGATACATAAAATGAAACAAAATAGGATCTTTATACCGTATAAGTTAATGTCAACTCTAACGATGTACACAAGTGAGAAGTTCATCTAATCTCCTGGCGATCACTTTCGTATCCAGGGACCAATGCTTTACGCTGTATCCAGAGTTACTAGCCGTCGTTCTAGTATGAACACCTAGTATTTTCGGATAATATTGTGCACACAAAGTAGACGTTTAAATGATATCAACAATGCTATGCTTTCTTCACTTTATATGGAGGTAAATTCAGTTGTTACACGTGAAGCAAAGGATATGTACTTATAATTACTACTCGTATAACGTCATATGAAATTACTTTATATGTGCTGGTACTGATATTTGGAATAAGTGGTAATAATCAAACATATGCTCCGTTATTGTCCTCGATCAACAAAAGGGCATGAATCATAGAAGGTCTGAAAACATTTTTTGCACAACGTTTATTGTATAGAGGGTTTTATGCAGTTAATATCAAGAGAAACATTTTACTTTTCCTGTTATGGCTAAGCCTCTGTATACTGAGCAAATAATATATAGCCTAGTGCACAATTCGGCTGTCCCTGAAAACTGAAATACCGTGTATCGAGGAAAATATTTAGCTGTTTTCCCATGATGTCCTGACAAGCGATATGGAAGACAGACAGTCAAAAACTGAACTGAATCTACTTTTACTGTTGTATTTCAAATCCGAGATCAAAATGAAAAATGAGACAAATGTTCATAATGTACATATTAAAATAACATTCCTTATATATAATGTAAACGATACGTAGTTAATGTAGTGATTTGCAATGTGTGAGTTCAGGTCCATGTTTTCCTGTTCGTTATCTAAAAAATAGTGCATATGGGCAGTCTGTGTCCTGTGTTCACTGAGTTAACGCTTTGGCCGGTGTACACAGTACTGCTTAAAATTCTAAATTGGACGGGCTATATGATAAATATGGACGAAATTGGTACAATGAATCCTTTCATGTTAAGGCAATATTACAAAATGTGTAGACCTAGTAGGTTCGTAATTTATTGCGAATACAATTTAATTTTTTTTCCATAAAGTAATTGCAGAGGAAGAAGAACGTGCGATTGGCAAGGAATACACAAGACATCTACGAGTCTCTCTACAATGACGTGTGTTCCTCCGTTTCACATAGTGAGTATCTAGGTCCATTATTATTTAATAACCGTCGCTGGAGGAGCGCCTTTCTTGTGAGATAGCAGTAATGTGCATTACTTCCATATCCAAGTTCCGACTTCTCTTCTAACTTTTTTAATATCAGTTTGTTTGACTTGGAACAGAAATGAAGATTAGTTGATTCCTGTCTGGATTTGAACGTTCGTGCGTTTCTACATCGGTGCAGCACAATCATTCCTAGATTAGTGGTACCGGTACGTGGCGTGACAGGTCCACAACTAGCAAATCCTCGAATGAATATTTTAATTTCAACATTTCTTCAGTTGCTCAGTCACAAGGACGTTCTGAGTGTTGATTTTAACTATCGCACTTATGCTTCTTTTCCGATTATTTCGAAACGATATTATACACATACTTTGAAATGCCTTTTGTAGGATAAGCTCATGAATATATGGTGAAGCGACAGCAGAATACTTAACCTTCGTTTTGCACCCCATAAATTTGTGACATGCCTCACACTTCGGTATTACTTATGCTTTCATCCCTCATGCGCAATTTGGCTGGAGACAATTTCAGTAGACCATTAAATTTACGAGGGCTGTAAATAAAGTAGGTAGGTAAGGGTTATTCTGCCCGAAGGCAAGTGTTCCTGAGCTGGAGTTTACGTGCGGTAGGGTGGCCAGTTCGTTTCCACTCCTCCACTCCCTTAGCCCCCACCAACAGCGCGTGGCAACCCATCCAACTCCTGACCACGCCCAATGTTGCTTAACTTCGGAGATCTCACGGGATCCGGTGTTTCAACACGGCTACGGCCGTTGGCGTAAATAAAGTAGAAAGCAATATTTAACGAACTAACAAGTACAATTGCATTACATTCTTTCGATGTAGTCGAAGCCGTTGAGGACCGTTGTCAATGCGTTCTTTGTTGGTACAGCGACTGAGCGCCCTACTGCGCGGAGTACAGATGCCACGTCAGGAAATCGGCGGCCTCCGAGACGTTACATCAACTGCAGAAACAGGTCGAAGTCCAAAGGACTCGTGTCTGGTCAGTATGGAGGGTGTTTTAAGACCTCCCAATGTCACCGTGGCGTTGTCATGCAACGCGATAGGGTGATTGTCTCGCAATAAACATGCACGTTTGCGCCGCATGGCCGGACGCAGATTCAGCTCCAGAAATCGGCAATAGTAGTCACTGTTGACGGTTTGTTCCTCAGGCACCCGACTGGCTTCCTGTCGGAATTTCTGTGGACGTGGCGAACCTGGGTGACGCCATTCATTTGATTGACGCTTTAATTCAGGCTCTTAGAGTCGTGCCGACGTCTCATTAATGGCGAAAATACGCTGCAGAAATGCGTCTCCTTCGTTGCGGTATTTGTCCAGGTGGATGCCAGTCAGTGCATACCGGTGCCATTTCTGTACGTCAGTGAGTTGATGTGGAAGCCAACGGGACGCTGTTTTCCTCATGTTAAGACATTTCGTCAGTATGTACCGCACCGTTCGATGACTGAGACCAACCTCTACGGATAATTCCCCAACATTCCATTGATGGTCTAAGGAAACGAGACCATTCACGATGCCGATCTGATCTTGAGGTATGGACCTCCAACATGTGCGGTACAAATTCGTGCCCCCATTCCGACCCCCGCGAAACGCCTTGACCCATCGTGCAACCGTCCTCTACAGTAATACATTATCGCCACAGACTTCACACGTAATCCTCGATAACGTTCTGAAGCATTTTGTCAATGGCAATCTCGATTTTAACCCATGAACGCTGATCACCTCTTGAAAACCTGCTTTGCAGCGGTGAAATCGACACTCATCACTTCAACGCCCCACAGCAACAAAATTCCCTAATGGACGCCCGCCAAATACACACTACACATCGGCAACAGCTCCATCAGACCGCTCAAATACTCTATTTGTGCGTGCCCGATCTCCTGCGAGTGTCTGGACTACGTTGACACTGCTTTATTTAAAGCCCTCGTAGTTATATTTTGTTTGTATTGTCAAATTGGTTCATTTCATTTCTCAGTGGAGTCAGTTAGATGGAAGAAGGGTATTACAAATGCAGCAAATATTTAACTAGCTTTGCGAAATGTGTAGGATTTCCTGAATATCTTGTCCCTTTTCCAAAACATTTACTGAAAACCTCCGTGGGTGAATTAATGTATTGGCCGGGCTGAGTGGCTCAGACGGTTGAGGCGCTGGCCTTCTGACCCCAACTTGGCAGGTTCGATCCTGGCTCAGTCCGGTGGTATTTGAAGGTGCTCAAATACGTCAGCCTCGTGTCGGTAGATTTACTGGCACGTAAAAGAACTCCTGCGGGACTAAATTCCGGCACCTCGGCGTCTCCGAAAACCGTAAAAGAGTAGTTAGTGGGACGTAAAACAAATAACATCATTATTATTATTAATTAATGTATTTTATGTATATTATTGATTTGTGGTGTTAAACTGGAAATGATTCCTTCACAATTATGCCGTTTTAGGGACGATAGTATTTTATTTTTAAGGAGAGCAATGGCAGCACTTTGCTTCATTGATTAATTATTCAATTATTCTTGTACTTATTGATGAAGTAATGAGGTACACGACCATCACCCATCTACGAGCTGACAGGCTTGTTTATGACTCCGCCATGAAAGCCTAGAATGGGGTTCGCCCGGCCTAAAAGAAACGATTGATGAGAACATATTTTATCAATTTTTAGAAAAATTTTAAACGGATGGGTCGTGAATAGGATGTTAGAAATAATTCCAATATTCATCCTTATTTGGAGTGTGGGTCTTTGTTGAAGAGCACCTCCTTGAGTGGCGAAAATAGGGATTTTAATAAATTTCTCTTCTCTGTTGTGTTTTGAGGCTACGTTCTCCCTGTATGAATCGTTCAAAAAAGTCTGACAATCATTGCAGAGCCAGAATTGAATTCGGACCAATCAAACTCTGGGTTGCAATAGTCGTCTTCCGAAGATCGGAATGTAACATAATTAATATGGGAATCTACAGTAAACAGCCTTTATTCGAATTCTCCATTTCTATATCACCGGAAACTTACAAAAGAGACCGCTCATCACACTTAAAACTACACTTCCTGACAAAAAAACGAGCATGTTGAACATACACCAAACAGCGAATTCAATGTACTCTGGTAATATTGAAGTGAATTGCCATTCTTACTTATGTATGCAATTCTATAAAGAGAATAATAATAATAATAATAATAATAATAATAATAATAATAATAATAATAATAATAATAATACCGAGCTCGATAGCTGCAGTTGCTTAAGTGCGGCCAGTATCCAGTATTCGGGAGATAGTGGGGTCGAACCCCACTGTCGACAGCCTTGAAGATGGTTTTCTGTGCTTTCCCATTTTCGCACCAGGCAAATGCTGGAGCTGTACCTTAATTAAGGCCATGGCCGCTTCCTTCCCTCTCCTAGCCCTTTCCTATCCCATCGTCGCCACAAGACCTATCAGTGTCGGTGCGACGTAAACAAGTTGCAAAAATATGTAAATAATAATAATAATAATAATAATAATAATAATAATAATAATAATAATAATAATAATGATATTGAATGAGATGTAGTAGCAAAAGGAAATTCACTGAGGCGATTTTGGTATGCAAGTTTGGTATATTTTCAAATCATTGGAAGTGAAATTAAGGTAAAAAAATGGGAACAATTTTCGCAACATTCGGAAATTACTTGGAATGTAAATCCATTGACATCTGTTGGAAAAAGTGCTGTACCCTTATTGCAATGATTTGTTTGTGGCACTCTTCAGCTCACTCTCCTGTATACTGAAGTGCCTAAGGGAGACTTGCTGTAATAGAACTTTACACACAAGTGAAACTTCTTCGTCATAACCAATTTTTCCTCTCTCAAGCTCCTATAGCCACCGGCGACTGATTGAAGATCAGAGAGCAACCACTCACGTCCTCTAACATTCTCCATTGAAGTCTTGACATATTAGAAAAATCTTTGACCTGAATTGACATGAAACGATACAGCTACCTTATTACACAATACAGCCTGTGGACTGCTAGAAACGTGTCACCTTATTCACCTATTCGGAATCTGTGGGTTGGATTGTCACGTGTTCAAATAACAGCATTTATGATTTGTCGTTATTAGAAAGTTGGTTTGGCGTTTCATGTAGTTACTCAAGTTGCATTGTATGTTAACAGCGTAATTTTGAAGATACAACCCAGCCGTATTCTATGTTTTGATGACTAAGCAAATAGATGCGTCAATGAATAAACATGTATTCAGTTCTTTTCACATATCTGGCTTCTGTAGAATGTATTGACGGAGATAACGATCCTTTGTGAAATTAGGGAGTTGAATAATAATAATAATAATAATAATAATAATAATAATAATAATAATAATAATAATAATAATAATAATAATAATAATAATAATCATTGTTACGGAGATTCCGTGGAATACAGACGAGTATGAAGGTGCGGGCGTGAATGGGTGGACAGAGAAAAGGCCAAAGTTTAATTTAAAACTAAAAAATTTGAAGTTTTATTTCTTTCCTTTTTCCAGAATTCAAATTTAGATGAACATCACCAAATAATAATTGGATAGACAAAGGTGAGCTCGTCAGTTCTAGTAACAATAATTAATTAATGGCGTATGGCCTCCGGAGAGGCCTGGTGCAGGACTTTTTCTAGTAGACGGCCTAGTAACAATAATACTTTACAACCCTAAAGCAATCAGGTACACAACAATTTACAGAGTGTGCTTGAAGCTCCAAAGTTACAAGTTTTCAAAACAGAACCACTGCTCCATTCAACTGATCCTGTGGGAGACTGCTCTCCAAACTTATTACAATCAAACCTCTCCAAGGCACAATCCAAATTTTACATTAGGTCAAAAACAAAGATTTTTCACTGTCTTACTCGCTCGACAGTCTAAGTTACATTTAAATAGGAATGTTAAACTTTAACAGAGGCAATACTGTAAGTGCCCATTCTACGTGGCCTTAGTGAAAAAAGAAAATATTTAATATATAGGCCGAAAACCAAAATGTTAGGAGGCGAACATTTGCACTCCTTTGAAAATAATACACTTGATAGTTCTTAAAAACCCTATATGGGCTTATAGCCCGAAATTACAGAGGCTAAGCCTATACTACAAAGGTGACTAGATGGAGAGAAAGAAGTAAATACCAAAAAGAAGAGACATTTTAAAGGTTACAAAATCAGAGTCACCCCAATTCCAAGTTGAATGGGAATTACAACAGGGTCAACTGTCCTTATTCCCTAAGTTAGAGTAAAGTCCTTAGACTTGTTTGAACATTTACATTCAAAAGTTGATAGATTTACATTACGAAAGGATGTTGAAACCTTCCCCTCAAGTCAGCATTCTGAGACTATCACATGATTAAATGATATCTGCCATTACCTTGAGCTGGATTGCCTTCCGACGACGGGCAAGGCTTTCCCCCCTTGTCTCCGTTAAGTACGACCATTAAACCTCTTGACTGGAGCGATCGGAAATACAACATAGCCCAAAAGGTCCCGGCTTTCATAGCGAAGAGGAAAGTTCCATAACTCTCTGGTCCGAAGCCCTGTACACACCCTCAATTTTAATTGGCTAATTTAATAAATACCCAAAATTTGTGATTGGTGGAATATTTACATGAAGAAGGAAGGGATATCAGTGCTAGTAACCTAAGAACCCAGAAAAGAATCTAAAAAAATTACAGTTTTTTAAATTTAGAAACTAACAATTTCTTTAAAGTTAATATTGTCTATCTTCCCGCCAGAGGGGGCACATAAGTCGTCAGTAGAGACATCGGAAGATAAAGTTCGAAACTTCTTCAGCTAGACAGTTCACTGGTCGTATTAGAGATGGCCTTCTAATAGCAGCTCAGTTTGAATGTACGGAGTGGATGTACCTCCGGTATAATAATAATAATAATAATAATAATAATAATAATAATAATAATAATAATAATAATAATAATAATAATAATAATAATAATAATAATAATAAACTAATAATAATAATAATAAAGCAATGTGTTCGATGTTCTTCTAACTTCTGAACATCTAATGACACACCACTATGAATAACATGAATCTGTTCCAGTTGATTACTGTTAAAATACATTCAACTTTGCTGGGATTCGATCCCTCACATTTATGCATAAACAGTGAGTGCGTAATGAATTATAATCCACTGTATACCATATGTGATTTGTCTGCATCCTCAAACGGGGAGGATATGTTATGTGAAGTGAGTACGGCGAACATCCTCACTCTTGAAAGAAAGGTAGCTTCAAATTTCATCATCATCCATTCCTAAAGTATGAAGAATCGACACCCCAGTATTAAAGGTTATTAGTCTTATTTAGCACAAGCATAGGAGACTATTAATCACTATGCCTCAAGTCCTGAACATGAAATAAAAGCAATATAACCGCTGGGCGTACCATATGTATGGGGAAAAGTGTTAGCCAGGTGTTACGTAGGTGTTACAATAAACTCTTATGCGGAACGTAGTAGGTACGAACCCCGCGATCACCATTCCTGAAGAAAGTCTTCGGTGGATCCACATGTTTAGACCAGGCAAATGCCTGAATGGTGAAGGTTCATTGAAAGGTTTCACTATTGAGGCTCTTGATATGTTAATGTATCTTAGTATAATACTCTTTCCGTATGAATTGTGGTAATCAATTTTAACGCAGTGAAAATTCACGTAATAATCATCTCTCTTTTTTTGATTATAATGGCTAATTTCACTGTTACTAGTATTCGATATCTTATTATATTTAATAAACTGAATAGATAATAAATTCATATAGAACTAATTAATATTTTTAGTGGTAAAAATGGTTTGCTACAACTTCGATTTGGGATGCGTAAAATGATTATAAGGGTTATATTTTGTAAAATCAAATCAAACCCCATGGCGCTAGAGCCCTCCATTTTGAAAGAGTTATAAAATCAGACTGCATATTTTTATTGTATATCAGTCAGAATCTATGCTTGCCGTATATATTTCCTAAACATTTGCACTACTTAGTTCAAAATATGAATAGTTCTATGGAAAACTAATGAAGTTGAATTTAAATTGAATACGTGGGCCGAACATGCTCAAAGGAATGTTGTCTTTGGTACCTAGCATCATCAGCCAATGTCTCCATAGGCGATGGATGGAATGCATTTAATATTAGGTCTTAACTATTATAATATGCAGTTACCTGCATAAGCGCAGCAGTTCGAGGAGGAGCCCATTCCACATTCATATTGTAGAGAAGAATGATTAAATACATGAATGGATAAAAGAAAGCATTTATTCATGAATAAACATTAAATTTTTCCTGTTTTCATATGTTATGAAAGGAGTGACAATAGTAACGTAACACACATTTATCAACTAAACAGCGATTTATCGCAAAAACTTTATTAAGTTTTCCTTACAGTTTCTTCAGTGTTTGACAATAATGCCTATCCGGCAGCAAGAATTCCAAACAACCGAAAGGCATTCGTAGGTAGGAAGAATTGTGGACACTACAAGCTTGTATTTAAATTTTTGCTAACAACTTTGCTGACCGTCAACAACAACAAATAATACATATATATATATGTGAACACTAGGCAATGAAGTGACAGAGGAAGGTCTAATAAAACGTTTCCCTTGTGCTGCAGTAATGATAAAATATCTTTCGTTCATGCTCCGACAGTATCCTTAACAGTAGATTATGATTGGCAGAAATAATGCATTAGTAATGTATAAACTGTTTTTAAACTGTCTTCGAAGTGGGAATAAAAAATATTCATTAATTTCTTCGATATATCACACATATTATAGCATGTATATGGGCTGATTATGTGGATTATTGTGTTAAAAATATCCTAGTTGTTCATTGAAATCTTCAGTTTTTGTACGAATAATGTTAAAATGCAATTCAAGGAGGTATTTTAGTCCCCAGTAGCTCTAAATAATACGGTGGAAGAACGTAGAAAGGTTATATATTGTGGCCAATATGGCTAAAAACGTACCGGGTTTTATTTCGTTATTTGACACATCTCATTATCTATTATAACAAAAATCTGGTGTGCTGAATATTACCATCTGGTGGTAAAAGAATGTCACCATCTCTAAAACACTCAAAATTCGTACTTCCTTAACATTGAAGTGTCGATCCTAGGCAATTTATATGAATCGCTGCTGACACTCTAATACGAAGACAAGTTCTTACTGAGTACTTCATAAATTTCAGTCAAAGAATCAGACTACAGAAAGTACTGTTTCGTATGATGGAAATTTGCAATGATAAGATTGATTTTCTTTCAGTATGATTCCCTTCCACTTACAAATTACTTCTCCTCGTAAATTTGCAATACTGCGCACTCGAGATCATAGGAAAGGCGGAATTGAATTTTGACATGCCGAATGCCTAGTTGATGTTCAGCGAAGTCTTCCATCTCTGTTCAAACGTGCATCCAACTGGTATTACTCCACGCTAACTCCTTGGGTAAGCTAGGTATAACATGACATATCCCTCGAATTATGCAGCCGGCAGTCATGACGGAAGTATAAGATATTTGGAAAGCTGCTATCGAGCTACTTTCTGAACCAAGGCCTATCTTGAGCGTAAAACAAGGTATACCTTATAACCAATCGAGTGTGGAAAAAATCTTCCAGGTATTTCCGTGCTACTTTCGTACGTAAAATTACGCATTAAAAATCAATATATATTATATTATCTGAAGTACATAGTACTTAACTAAGGTTTGAACTTGGAAATATAACAATGGTATGATAATGGAGAAAACAAGTCAACAAAGCAGCCACGTTCTGTGACAGTATTTCAGTGCATAAGATGTTCACTGTACGTGCCGTATCACCATCTTGGCATGGATCACTACCTGCACATCTGATGGAGCCTTCATCCGACTAAACGGCACATAGAGTAGCTTCCTATGAGTAAATACGAGTTTACACAGATATGTTCCAATTTTCTTAAAATTCTAGCCGTTGCATTTGTTCATGGTTATATAAAACAGCTAGTCTTAGTGGGAAATGCTTCAGTGACATACAGAATGTCATCTTTGAGCCGGTTGAAACCATATATACGAGCTTCACCATGATACATACAAATCGCTACTTCATTTATAAATGTAATTTTGATCTGATCGTAAGTCAGAGTTTTAAATTAAACTACAAACCATTGAAAACCTTTCAGTGGTTATCACACGAATTGTTTATATATTTTTCATTTATTTGTTTATTTATTTCATATGGTATTTAATACGATATTTGGGGGAAGAATTACAGTCAGAATTACAATCTGCAGAGCTAATCAATTCCCGAAGTTGTACGACGTATCAAACACCCACCATTTCGTTTACCTCACGGAATAATATACAGGGATAAACATACTTCATGCCTTGGTTCAATAATATATTGCCAATTCGATTGTGTGTCTAAATATCGACTGCCAATGTAAATAGAACGTAACAAATCAATGTACAATTTACATGCAAGGTGTCGGCATTTAGGGTAATACCATGTATTCAATGAACAGTGCAGTGTACATAAATACCGTGCTTTTATTTGAACGCATTTGATACGTGTTACTCCTTTCTCTGGCAGAAGATTGATTTTGATGTTCCATTTTGTGATATATCGCAGAGATCAGAAATACGTTATAGTGTTATCAAGTAGCTACTAAGATAAGAAATCTGGGGCATTCCAATATACTTTAGATAGGAAGTTTCACCACATTGTAAAGTAATTATTCAGCAAATCCTTCGTATTATGAGATGTATTTAAATATACGGCTCCATGGCTAAATGGTTAGCGTGCTGGTCTTTGGTCACAAGGTCCCAGGGTTCGATTCCCGGTAGCGTCGGAAAATTTAACCATCCTTGGTTAATTCCGCTGGCCGGGGAGCTAGACGTATGTGTCGTCTTCATCATAATTTCACCCTCATTACAATGCGCAGGTCACCTACGGGAGTAAAAACAAAAGACCTGCAGTTGGGGAGCCGAACATATCCTCTGACACTCCCGGGACTAAAAGTCATCGGCCATATTTTAAAATTTAAATAACAGGGTAATAACAGCTACACACTTCATTAGTTCAATAGTACTCATAGAGGTTAAAAAAGGAATGTTCTACCTCAGTGGACTGTGAGAATTTCTATCTTGACGTCATAGTCCCGGAGAAGTACACACCATCACTCAACATTAACAAATTTTTCTCCAGTGGGCCATTAATAATGGATTCCTCCACGAAAGTTAGAATCATAATCATACTCAACAGCATTATGATTCGAATTATACAGATTGAATCACCTATAATTTGCACCCCAAATATTTCTGAAATGGAAGGTGATGTTTTCACAGAATTGAAGTCTGCACATGTTTTAATAATTATTAAAGCATGTATAATTTTAGAAACTTACACTTTTCAAATAGACTAATACCTATTGACATTAGAAAAATAAAAATAGAGAAAATTAGAATGTCGTAGTGTTTTCTTTTCAGGATTCTAGTTGAAGTAGTTAATGAGCTACCGTATTTCGAAAATTGTAAATACAGACATTTCTTTGCTCCATTCAACCGCTTAGTTACGTGGCTATGATTGCATTGCGACTTCCTTGTCGGTTACTTCTTGATAATTCAAGATAGTGTGTAGAGAATGTGGGAAAATTGTTGTTCGTTCTCGTGCTGTATAGGCGGAACGAAATCCCAATAGATGTCATTCATCTCGACAAAGATTTGTGAACCACTTCACCCAATTACGTGAAACTGGTAGTGTAACATCTAGAAAATGTAACAGAAACAAATGAATGAATTGAGAAAAGTGTGAAATTAATGTTCTAACTGCTGTTGCTCTAGATCCCCACGTTAGTTCCTGTGAAATCGCTGCGGCAATTTATTCGCATGAGTCAGGCAAGTGTACTTCGCGTTCTTCGCTGTCATAAGTTCCATCCGTATCATGTCTCTCTCCATCAAGGACAGCATGGGAACGATTTTGAGAATCGTGATAACATTTGTGCATGAACATTAAGATAAGGTAAAACAGATTTAATGTGCATCTTGTTTAATGACGAAGCAACATTTACAAACGATGCCAAGTAAACCTCCGAAGCATGCATTGTTGGTCAGTAAACCATCCCCATTTGCTTCGTAAGGTTGAACGTTAGCGTACATCAAATTTAAATGTGTGTTGTGGAATAGTGAACCATTAGCTCATAGGCCCTTTCTTAATAGAACGAATACTATATTTTCAAAAGTATCTCAGACTTCTAACAGACCAACTTCCACATAATATATTAGAAAGACATTCCACTATAGACTAGGAGGAACATGTGGTATCAGCATTATGACTGCCCAGCGCATAGAGCACGACATACAACAGCTTCTATTCACCAATTATCTCCAAATCGTTGAATTGGACGAAGTGGACCAGTACTTGGGCTGCCCCGTTCACCAGATATGACCGCTTTCGAGTTTTTCGCCTGGGAAAGCTAATATTCACTACGATTTAGAAAGACGTGCCCACTCACCAGATGGTATAAAACGACGTATTAATGCTGCCTGACCTGATATATCTAATGACATACTAGAATCTCTGCATCAGTGTTTACATGGCAGATTGGAAGTTTGTACTGAAGCTAGTGGTCGTCATTTTTAACGCAACATTTGAAGGCCAAACATCTTTCTTCTTCAGAACACAAAGAATTATTTAATTGTTTATTCACTTTTCTTCAGTTATTGCTGACCCGTGGAGCCGACAACTACTGATATTTACAATTTTTAAACTACGATAGCTCGTAAACTACTTGTACTAAAATCCTGAAAAAAGATAAAAAACCGCATTGACATTCTAACTTTCTCTACTTTTATTTAGTTCATGTCAATAGGCATTGTTCCATTTGAAAATGTACCTTTCTAAAAAAGAACAGATTATAAATGATTAAAATCTATGTATAGGCTACAATTATGAGTCCTTGGCTACATTTAATTTCTGTGAAAACAGCACATCAATACCACCTTCCATTTCAGAAAGATTTTGGGGTGAACGTTTTAGGTGATTCACCCTGCATATTCTCTAATATTAAGCACAACTATTTCCACATAGATGTGTTGTGAGATTTTGGCATTGACCACATAAAATTATTTACCTATTATACTCGTCAGGTGAGATATTCAAGTGTGGAGATAAACATTTCACTAGTTTAAACAGAGTAAAATTTAGTTTTTACAGCTCATCAATTACAAATGAAACTCGTGCACTATCTTTCATAACTTCTGTTAATTATTTTTCATGAACTAACGGCCAGATATCAAAAATCCAAATTATTACCGGTAAACACTTGCCATTTCTGCAAGTAAACGAAATTTGCACTATAAATGATCCTAATCATTGAATATTTACATTATTCCTGCGATAAAATGATTTAATATCATATTCTAAAATCATTCAGATAATCTATTACATTGTTTCTCGCAATATTTATATTATGATATAATTGTTTGGAATTTCTGGACTAGTCATTTTTAAAGCACCTCAATCATGCTATTATTAAACATTAAATACAATAGCATGCAAAATTTCATTATAGTCACCTCAACATATTTTCAATTAATAAGAAATCCATTTGACAGATAAAATTTCTTAAAATAAACAGCAAGTGTATAACTGGATTTGGAGGGGGGGGGGGGCGGTGCTAGCGAAGCAAGTAGTGCACAAGGAAATCTATAAAATATTTTTCAAGCAGTCGAGGTTCATTTTGTTTTCGGAATGTCAGAGGGGAAATATACACTTCAAGGAAAATGTAAAGTGAAAAATGCACTTTTGACTCTAAAGGTGAAAAACCATCGCCCCCACTCTGAAGTAATTTGTGTCCGAAACGTATTCTAGGATATAGTTATTTGTTATTTACGAAACAGTAGGTCGACTCTTCGTGGTCGCGGTCCCTTAATCATAATGAAAACCTCTCATTTGAATTAACTTAAGCAAGCTTGATATTTTAACATTGAATGTTGCTTAATAGGGTACTTACTAGGCTTCACTTGGGCTAATGTCTATTGGGCTACCTGAAGTGCGAACTCATGTTTAATTCAAGCGGTGGCCAATGGGAGATTGTGGAGACTTAAAGCTAAGCTTCAACCCTGCCTCGGGTTGTAGAGCCAAGCTAATTATAGCTGGGACACTGGTTCACAATCACCTAGAAGAGCAGTAAAGGGTGTTCATTGGAGCATAGAGCTGGACATAATAAGTGATGAGAACTTGATTGCAAATAACATGAAGTAATAAATAAGTTTAATTTTAGCTTTAGTACATTTCACAAGCTCCAGTTTAGTTTTATCTATGTACCCATACAATCCATAATTGTATTGGTCATGACAATATTAATAATAGCGATATTTAAACATAGATGTTACTAATGAAGTTACCGGGCGAGTTGGCCGTGCGATTAGGGGCGCGCGGCTGTGAGCTTGCATCCGCGAGATAGTGGGTTCGAATCCCACTGTCGGCAGCCCTGAAGATGTTTTTCCGTGCTCTCCCATTTTCACGCCAGGCAAATGATGGGGCTGTACCTTAGTTAAGGCCACGGCGCTTCCTCCAACTCCTAGGCATTTCCTATCCCATCGTCACCATAAGACCTACCTGTGGCGGTGCGACGTAAAGTCACTAGCAAAAAAACTAATGTAAATAATCTAACAGTCAACTTAATAATAATAATAATAATAATAATAATAATAATAATAATAATAATAATAATAATAATAATAATAATAATAATAATAATAACGTCCTGTTAATTACACTCGCTAACGGTCTTTGTATTTATATTGGTATTAAATTATTATTATTATTATTATTATTATTATTATTATTATTATTATTATTATTATTACTACCATTCACCCCTCTAACTCCATGCACGGTTTCCAGAGACGATCCTGTGCCGGTATTTTTTCCACGGGGATTGTTTTACACTGACACGAGACATCTTCTAACACTGCCGGTCTGAGCGGGCACCGAATCCACCAACTTGGTCTCAGAAAGCCAGCGCTTCTACCACCGAAGCCACTAAATCCGGCTTGCATAATTTTATCAGCTGATATTTATAATTGTGTCACGCTCGTTGGCTGAATGGTCGGTGTAATAGCGTTCTATTCATAGGTCCCCGGGATTGGTTTCTGGCAGCGCTGGGATTTTAGCCGCGTCCTGTTAATTACACTCGCTCAGGGTCTGGGTACTTGTGTTGGTATTAAAATCCATCTCCTCATTCTCGCACAACAAATCACAATACCAACCACCACAGAATACGCAAGAGTAATTAGTAAGACCAAATCACTCCTTACAAGTTTAACATCGGGAAAGACATTCAACCGTTAAACTGGGCTTAATCCACATATACCGAGCTCGATAGCTGCAGTCGCTTAAGTGCTGCCAGTATCCAGTATTCGGGAGATAGTAGGTTCGAACCCCACTGTCGGCAGCCCTGAAAATGGTTTTCCGTGGTTTTCCATTTTCACACCAGGCAAATGCTGAGGCTGTACCTTAATTAAGGCCACGGCCGCCTCCTTCCCACTCCTAGCCCTTTCCTGTCCCATCGTCTCCATAAAACCTATCTGTGTCGGTGCGATGTAAAACAACTAGCAAAAAAAGTCCACATATAGTGACAGCACCAAGTAACGGAAATGGCCGGGGAAAATATATAGAATAACAGGACTGTACAGTTGCAAGTGTGCAAGGCTCATTGTTACCAATTAGTATCTTGATTTGTTTGATGAATGAGTAACATACATTTAATTTTCTTATTTCTCAAGTTTTCCTGAATTGCATGAAAATAAAATGTACCTCATCCATCCGTAATTCACTTCCATCACCGCCATGCCATGTACGGCCTTTCAAATATTCCAAAAATGCATTATTTCCTAAGTTCTCTCCAGTGTCACGTGGATACTATCAGCGTGACATGTCCACGATTATTTTGTCATATTCCCGTCAAATATGCTGGGATAGTAGATTTTTCAAATCCCATCTGTATATGGTAAACTAATTACAGGTAATTTCTAATACGTTATTACGCAATTTCCGTATTCAGAGGTAGATGTGGATAATGACCAGTAATGTGTCTGAATGTTAAAGAACCTGAAAAATTATCACCGGATTACAGAGTAATGCATCTCTGGAAATACTGTATTTACTTCTTTACGTAAAATTACTGATTTTTTAGAAGGTTCTTTATTTATATCATTAGTACACGTTAAGAATATTCTGACAATATTTTAATTACTCCATTTGTCAGTTCAGACCTTAAGTGCAGGATTTTCTCCTATAGGCCTGTGCGAATTGGCATGGTATATTGTGAAGAAAATTGTTCTGAATTTATTTATGTCAACCCATTTACCATTCAGGATGACTCTACAGGCAAACAACTTTGGATCATTCGCTTTCGCGATATGTGGCGTTCCCCTCAGAGTGAATAAATTACGAGAAAAGAGAAGCCTTTCCCAAATGTTAACTTTACCTTCAAATAACGATATATTGTCTAATTTTAGGCAGGTACTCAGTTCTCCTCATGAGAATACTCAGTCCTATTCCTGTCTAATTAATAACAGTATTTCTTGTTAAGGCCTCCTGTACAATTTGAGACCCCCTTAACAGCAACCAGCAATATTAAATGCCAATCCTGCTAACCATTCCAATCCAGATACATACAAGTATCCTCTGAAATTTGATTTGTTCACATCACGTCTATATTCACTTGTGATACTTTAAAAAAGTCAGGACTGATTTATATGGTGAAAAAATTAAATTTCTAATTGTTCCTTAGTAATAGTTCCTCCGTATGTTTAATATTAGGTAATATTTTCACCAGCCACGACTCAAACAGAGACCTCGCCATTTCAGTAAACGTGATCCATAGGAAGTACAGACAGAAAGCCATCTACAATGAGCCTTAATGCATCCTGTAAATCTGTTGATACATGCAAGGGAATGGTCGAACGTGACTTTCAGACATTTAGAGACACCTGCTTTTTCGTACTTAACTTAAATTATTAATTTTACAATCTTTCATTTTGTGAAACTCGACAATAGAATACAATAACGTAAAGGACAGCTTCATATCACTAGGGTTTCACGGGCACATGTTTGTGGAACTCTTTATTCATAACTGAATAAAATACCTATGAATTAGGAATTGTTTCTTCAAGGTATGAATATTTTTAAAATTAGATTTTACTGCATATAGCCAGGTTTGAGGGATATCGAAAACTGTATTACCACAATTAAAATGCGACTACTATCGGGCTTTTAATTTCGTCTTTATTGATGCATTTTGCCAACATGTGGTATCGATCCCAACGTATATATGGAAATATAATATTCGCATAATATTTCGTACTAAGGCCAGAGGGAGTGTACATTCAATGTTTATTCTTGCCTAAAATTAATATATTGCTCATTGTTTTGATGAAGTGGATAGCTACTTTCCCTCAGACTTTATGCCTTGTATTTGCTTTTCCACTGAAGTGGCTTCTGAATTGAATTACAAATATTCATCCTCCCATTTCCCATTTCCCTAAAATGTTTCTTTGATTTTCTATATGCAGCATCTACTGTTTTGCTACAATATACGATCTGCAGCTTCTCTTTTAGCCACTTATATTTACAGTATCTACCTTCCTCTGTTCTTATCTCCGAACTCATCATTTCTCACGTCCTCATAACTCCATCATTCAACTCCAGTACTTCGTGAGTTATACATGGATACTTTCATGATCCTGCCCCTCTGCCTTAGTTTCCAGGTACATACCTAAATATTTTATCCCTCAAGACTGTCCACTCTTCAACTACTGTGCATCTATCAATCTGCTTAGTCAGTTATTGTAGAACACGGCACTTTACAATTATTATGAATGGTTCTCAGTGATTTCTATTAAACGACTAGAGAGCCCAAAATACGAGTGATTAAATCCAGGCCAATGTTACTTTCGTTTGTTCTAAGTTGCTGCCTTCAGATTGTAGTGGAGAATTCACTTCAACTGCTGCGAGTTATTTAACAGAAGTGTGATGGTTATCGGGTGGGCTACCTGAGGAGAGAGCGATGCTTGTACCAATCAATATCCGTGTTGACGCAACCCCGTGTGGTTCAAGTCCCCTCTTTCTGTTTACAGCACATACAGCATATTGTAGAATCTAAAACATACTCTGGTGTGTGTACATGTCCTAAGTCATCTACTTTAATCTGGGTTGGAAACTGTTGCAGTAATACTGCACCATACTCGTAAGAGTTCAGGGCTAATAAATAAAAGTTTAGAAAAATCTGAATCCATGAAAGATATCTGCCATCCTCATCATATAGTCCTGAGCAAAGTACATTCGACAGCAAGTATTTTCCAGCAATGTTAGTCATTTACATCAGTTTCAGCGTCATTCAAGGAAAATGTTAATTGTCATGAGATTCCTTGGGGTCCGACTGTTTCGTTTTCCCTCCAGGATGTGTTCTCTGTAATGGAATATTCAGATGACGGTATTCTGGCTTGTATATTATATGGTCACCGAGTTTGATCCAACATTTTGTCGCAGTAGCTGGCAAATGCCTCGAGTTCGGTTTCAGTAATACTTCCTCACTGTTAGTGAAGACCACGGTACGAGACTCCAAGAATGTTCCCAAGTTAATGTCGTTGAAGAGCATTTTGATTTTTATCACCATGATTGTAAATTCTTTCTCTTCATAGCTTTAGATACCGGGAGGTTCACCAGCCCCTTATTTTTTCGGAGGTAGGTAACCCTACAAACGCGTATATCATAGTCTATCGACAAAAACTAGTATCTGATTCTTTATGGCTTTAGTACAACTATACCGTTTAAAATACTCGCGAAAATGGTAAAAATCATTAGCGACAGTGTTATTTCTATTCCTTCAATTATAATGAATGTTTCAAATGATCACAGCTGCGGACAACACTGCCTATCCTTTGTCTATAAGGACTACAACTTGCTGGATAAGCACTAAGTTACGGTTCGCGGTATTTAAGGCGGATAAATCACGCATCATTGCTGTAGCTGTTTGCTAGTAGGTTTGATTGACAGGGTGGTACACTTGTTTTTCTCCGATTAATGCCATGTACAGTAAGTGCAATGTATGTGAAAAAAATATTTTGGCCCGCCTCTGTGGTGCAGTGGTTAGCATGATTAGCTGCAACCCCCGGAGGCTTAAGTTCGATTCCTGGCTCTGGCACGAAGTTTGAAATGTGGCACGAGGGCTGGAACTGCGTCCACTCAACCTCGGGAGGTCAACTGATTAGAGGGGGTTTCGATCCCATCTCAGCCATCCTGGAAGTGGTTTTCCGTTATTTCCCCCACTTCTCCTCCAGGCAAATGCTGGGATAGTACCTTACTTAATGCCACGGCCGCTTTCTTCACCGCTGCTTGCCTATTACTTCCAATCATCCCATCCCGTACAAGGTCCCTGCTCAGTACAGCAAGCGAAGCTGCCTGGGCGAGGTACTGGTCTTTCACATCAGTTGTATTCCTGGACCAAATATCTCACGCTCCAGAACACTGACTTTGAGGCGGTAGAATTGGGATCCATCGCTGAGCACGGAGAAAAATCCAACCCTGCAGGGTGAAGGGTTTAAATAAAAAATCCCCACATGTAAGGAGCATGTCCACGTATTCATCCGTGCAAAATATGACGAATGATTGAAGTGGCTCATTTAAGTCGTATAGCAATGAGGAGCACAATATCAATAAGAGTTGCGTTCTACTGTTCGCATGCGGCACATGTTGGCCTGTGTCTAAATATTAAAACATCATATCGATGC
This sequence comes from Anabrus simplex, assembly GCF_040414725.1. Classification (NCBI taxonomy): domain Eukaryota; kingdom Metazoa; phylum Arthropoda; class Insecta; order Orthoptera; family Tettigoniidae; genus Anabrus; species Anabrus simplex. The sequence continues at coordinate 1,084,828,701 of NC_090266.1, read as the reverse complement.
AAAAAAATGGATGATATAAGACTCGAACCATGCATGATACGTTGCACAAATCGCTCGGCTAGCATCTAACCCCGTGAACTACGACGGAAACTTGTATTAAGAATAGATTAGGGTACATTAATCCGTCAGTTCACTATTTCATACGCTCTGCACGTCACTGTAACCTCGTTTTAAGCAATAATTTTGCGCTTTGCTACACCCGTTCACTATTAACATAATAATATGGTGGGCTGATGTAGATAAATCATTTAAATGATGTAATGTTTTTCGGACGGACTGTATGGTTTGGTCTAATCACTTGCATGCCGAGCTTAGTATTAGAATTATTTATTTACCGAAATTTCTGTACAGAAATATGGAGGGACTAGAGAAAAAGGGTGAACCCCTATTTACATATAAAATGTTCCCTTCGGGCGTTAGTATCACAAAGGGTGCCAGTACAGAGATATCGACCTTACGACATCTTCACAAGTTTGTTGGGCTGCATAAAGCGACATTAGTAGGCGCAAGAGAATCAACCGGTATGACTGGCCATGAGCAAATCCTGAAGGGGGTAGGGATAACAACACGATCTGAAGTCAATCCTCATACAAAAAGTACGACGAATAGGAAACTGTATTCTTTTGTAAGAAAAGGAAGTGTTATGTGTGGTGGAGTTAGACAGATTTTTATATTCAGAATTGTGAGGTATACTTGCACCAGTACCGATTTCAAGTGTAATCAGTTTTCATGCATAATTATAGCAATTAATCGTGTCGCATTTAAAAGGCATGAGAAGCATTTACGTACCCTAATTAAACCACAATAACACGGGTTTTAATGGTGAGAGTATGTTGCAGGAAACCACTTAATTCCAAATTCATCACAACGCTGTAAAGATTGATATTAACATCATTGGAGAAACGTAAATTGTAAATAATATTCCCAGTGCGTAGAACTTGTGTTATCATTTTTGTGTACTCTAAACAAACGATCAGGAAATAATTGACTAATTGACTGAACTTGTAAAGACAATACATTTGCATTTTGCGTAGAGTTATTGTAAGGAAGTCTGTAAAGTCCACAATTAAGTCCGCAAAATTTTTCCATACTTTAATAGTTCCTTCGACCATTTGAAAACGTATTTCACGACGATTCTTGTCGTTATTGAATACTTAATAATAAAACACCAGAACCTTCATGGAATAGAGAATGAGAAACAACTTTAAATTAATAATTAACTTCACCAAAAATGGTAACAGCATGGTAACAGTAACCTCAAAAAATGCGAATATTCCTCGTTCTTATTGATTGTTTCATTATATAGCGTAAAGTAAACTATTACCGGAACCTAAAACGTTGAATTTACACGAATGTTCCTGCAGGTGCAACGCAACAAACTGAATCTATGCGCACAAGCAGCGTAATAACCTCAAAAGGGAATAATAATTCTTGGCGCTTATTAGTGAACGTTTTGAATCATAGCATGAAGTAAACTGCAAACTAATATGTAACCTAAAACGCTAAGACTACATGGCAGTTCTAAAAGAAGTGGAATGCAGGAACAAATATTCTATCAACATACAACGCTAATCAGGAAGGAGTTTACACGGTAATTTTCGTAGAAGAAATGGCTATAGAGAAGTAGAATGAAAGAAACAGAACTCAATCTGTCTTTTATGTACTTATGGGCATGAACTATAAGTATGGAAACTCGTTGTAGGTCACTCTAGTGACAAAGAATACGTAACCCGTCGACCAATCGGCGAACTATGTAACCACGTACAGTACAATGCGTTCGTGTTGAAAACAGTGATTTGCAATATATATAATAAATAATCAGTGAAAAATGTCGTGATTATATATATGTGTGCAAAAATTTGAATTTAATAATATAATCACGCACACCGATTCAATAGAAACTGCAGGCGGACTGTCCGAATTAATGGCCTTTTGTTTTAAATATACGGATGTTAGGTGCTCTTTGAACTAGACATATATTTATCATTAATACGCACATCATTCGTAATTTCTTCGTTAAATCATCAACGTTTACGATATCCTGATAGATCTACCATATTATCTGTAGCACAATTTCAGTTGTTACTCTCACTTAAACGTCTGAATTTTCCCTTTTAAGATACAAATGGTTCCATAAACAAAATTATTTGTGCTTCCTACCGTAAATCATAATAATGTCCTCAAAATAGGCATTCTGATATTGATGGAAATTGTTATACATTTCTGCATCAAGGTATAAATTGCTCCTCATTATGTTTGATGTGTTATTTGAGGACGGCTCACATCAGCCGAAATAAGTACGTACATTAGTGAATTTTTCGTATTTGTGTATTAATGTGCTTTCAGTAATAATACGTATATTGTAAAAACATATTGTGTTAGAATGAAGAAAAGAGAAATGTGATATGGACGAAGTCTATGCGACATACACAGTGTTGATGCAAATCTTTAATGCTGTAAGGATTCATTGTAACTTGATCACATGGTAGGTATCATGTAATAATTACATTTTCTTTCTTCGTAATTGGACGTTCAGTGAGTCGTAGCTGATACCACTTCACAGGTAGAGGATATTGACTGTAGGATTCCCGCAAACACTTGATATACGAGTATGTGAAGGTATCACCCCCCCTCCACTTCTGGAATGTATTCGAAGTCTACCATAAGCCCCGAACGATGATAATTATGGTATACACAATGAACTGAGCGTCAATTGCATCAGCGTGAACTTAATGACTCTCTCTATGTTCCACGAGCATCGAACATAAACAACATCTAGGATTAGTCTCTTTGAAGACTACTTGAATACGTTGATATAGCAATGGACTACCATTTTGAGTAACTTCATTCTTTAACCGTTCTTCTGCACAATAAAGTCCGGCTCCATAGCTAAATGGTTAGCGTGCTGGCCTTTGGGCACAGGGGTCCCGGGTTCGATTCTCGACAGGGTCGGTAATTTTAATCATCATTGGTTAATTTCGTTGGCACGCGGGCTGGGTGTATGTGTTGTCTTCATCATCATTTCATCCTCATCACGCCGCGTAGGTCGCCCACGGGAGTTAAATCGAAAGACCTGCACATGGCGAGCCGAACATGTCCTCAGACACTCCCGGCACTAAAAGCCATACGCCATTTCATTTCATTTCCACAATAAATTGCCCTAGTACCAAGTTCTACAACACACACTCACACATACTATCACAAACATCAGTGAAACAAATGAAGAATCATCCAGGACACTACAGCCAGGATAGTCGTTGGTGTACAATGCGAATGCGGGTTCAGTCCGAATATCTGAGGATTACGAGGTGACGCATGGTAAGCGCAACGAATTTTCTCAGCCCTTATTCTTCCTCAACTCACAGTCACATGGCTCATCATGTAGGCTGAGTGGACCTCGAACAATTCATCATATCCAGGTAAAATCCCTGACCTAGCCGGCAATCGATCCCGGGGCATACCGGTAAAATGCAAGCTCACTTCCCCAAGACCACGGGACCGGCTGAAAAAATAAGGGGCAAACGATCAGGAAACAATTCATATTCACTACTCAAACATGATGAAATTCTAATGTCCACGGAGTATAGAAAAACACATAATAAGGTTCTACTCTGAACTGTTTATCCACAAGAAGGCATGACAAGAAGCACACACTACTTACATTGGAAATTACTCATACATTTTTAACTCAAACCTTCCTAAGGCGATTTATGTCGTAACCAGTTAAGAGACTGTATAGAGTTTTCTTGTTTAATGAGCATACTGCAATTAACAATTCTCTCTCTTGAGAAATGTTCACAATTATCGGACAGTGACGGTTAAACAATTCTTGGACGATATCTCAACCATGTCAAATGATATCATTTCTATCAAGGCATCAGTCAACATTTACGGCGGTATAAATAACATCTACAAAATCGCGAAGGATATTCTCGTGATTAACATTGCATTAATGACATGATGAAGAGTAGATGATAAATGAATTTCCACCATTTGTTTATCAGTTATCAGATAAATCCAGAAATCAGGAAATAGTTCTGACTACGCAGAAGTAAATGTTAGTACGGTACCAAATACGTTCAATGATTTGTACCCTGTGCTATGGGCTGTGCAATCAGGTCAACCTGAGCTTCCTGTGTTTAAATACTGTAAATGTTACGTCAGGTGAGATGTGATCAAAGACCATTATTAAGACTGCAAGAGGGGCATTTAATCATCAGCCAAGTCCCTAATCGGGTAGAGGAATACAGCACTCAATAGTCTACTGAAATTCATTTGCAGTGAAGGAAAATAATTATTTCCGAGAATAGGTACATATGCTTATGAGAATACCTCCTTTAGGAACTGTTAAGTACAAGATTCGCATGTCTAAGTTCTCTACTACTGAAGGCAGAAAGATTGAAATGTAAGCCAAGGAAATAGTTGTCTATCAGGAGAATAGCAAAAAAGTTGGTGGCATTTCCTTGATGTAAAACTGTACTGCTACTTACGTAAACATTCTGACGAGACATAGGGCCTATACTTCTTTGTAATCGCATGATATGGTATTTTATTTTCATTAAGTCGTTTACTTTACAAGTATACTTCTGTTACCGTATGTTTTCTTCGTTCAGGTAATTTATTTATTCAAAATTCTTGTTTCGGCAGGCTGAACAACCTAATTGTTATACATAAATTGAGTCGACATTGAAAAGAGATGGCTTCAGATATCACAAACCGCCTACATGTAGTACTCACGTTTCTGCAGATATCCTATTACCTTTCTGGATAATAAATGATCCAGGCAGTCACGAATGTTCCCCTCTCCTGAACTCTCTGAACAGCTTGATGGTACGTGAAGTTTGATGGTACGATTATAATCCGTTCTCCGAAACTATAATTCAATGTCAGTTACAATATACCATGTAAGGTGAAGGTTTGTTCACTGTGGGTTCCAAAATTATTGTCGACTGCACAAGCAAGTCATTTAATAACTTTTTCTTTACAGTTCAAGCTCATTATAAAAGTTACTAGAACTTCTTCTCCAGAATAGTGAGCTTTACATCATCTCTTCGAAGCAGATACAATGCAAAGCAACATACAGTAGGAGCAAAAACCCTTCTATAACAAAAGTGGACATATAAGCACCCGAGGTGGATGATATTTAATTACGATTTGAAGAAAGCGGTCTGACATTTATCGAATATATCAGGCAAAATATATTATGAACACTGCAAAAGCAAATGGCCGGTAAATTTCATCCGTGGTGCTGTGTTGTTACATGAGAAGACTATATCACGGGTTTTGCCCGGATGGATCCCTCTTCTACAATACACTACGATAGAAGTTTGTGGAACGCTCGTACTAGAGTCTACGTGTATCACCTGGTGTTTTCTTCTTACCTGTTTTCCTGAGAAGACATCTCAGTTGCCGACAGTTTTCCGATGACAATTACGGCGTGTGACCTCAGCAGAGGCCTGGTGCAGGTCTTTCGAGTTGCCCGCGTGTAGGCTACCTCCGCGTCTATGAGAATGGGGTCCAACCTAAAACGAATTCTAATGGTGAAGACGGCACAATCATAGCCATAGGAATTAAATTATGAAAGTTAAAATCCCCGACCCAGCCGGGATCCAACCCCGGACCTGTTGGACTGACGGCCAGCATGCTAACCATTTAGTCATGGAGCCGGACCAATTCCAGTGATGAAGTGCGAACATTTTAGACAAGTTCGTTCGGGTCCTAGTCCAGAATCTTCTTCCCCATATAGGAAAATTGAATACCGTAACAGTTATATCGCTGCCTGCCGGTTTGCGGCAAATACCTGTGACCATCAGTGACTCCCGCAACCTTCGCAGTTGACTAAAAGCATATATTGTACAGTACTTGCTGTCTACTTTTTTTTGTTTTGCTATTTTGCTTTACGTCCCACCGACACAGATAGGTCTTATGGCGACGATGCTGTCTACTAAATGAACGGCGAATGCATAATTCTAAAATTTCTGATTACATTTCTCTCGAGATATGTCAGTTAGATGCGATCCGAAATTTAATTACGACAGGTACAAAAATCTATATCCGTCTCTGTGATGTAGTGGTTAATGTGATTTGCTGCCACCTCCTGAGGCCCGCGTTCGATTCCCGGCTGTGCCACAAAATTTGGAAAGATGCACGAGGGCTGGAACATGGTCCACTCAGACTCAGGAGGTCAACTGAGTAGAGGGGTGTTCGATTCCTTCTTCAGCCATCCTCGAAGTTGTATTCGGTGTTTTCCCGCTTCTCCTTCAGGCAAATGCCGGGATGGTACCTAACTTAAGGCTATGGCCACTTCCTTACCTCTTCCTTGCCTATCCCTTTCGATCTTCCCCCACGAACCTACTACGCTGGAGTAGCAGGGGGAGAGGTGATACTCCCACGTGGCCCGCCCCAGGTGGCGGATAGGGGGTCCTAATCGGGTTGCCGGCGGACTTGAGCGAAATAAAATAGCTCTCGCGGACCAAACACGCATCCCCCTGTGGTGGAGGGACGCAGGCGAAGAATACACACACATTATCCCCTGTGACTAAAAGTAGCGACCAATGGATGATCGAATTAGAACCGTGAGACTACTTGTCATTAGTACCACCATGCGAGGAGCACCAAGGGTCGCGTTTACTTGCGCGTAGTACCGCTATGTTACGTACACAATAGGTTTGTGATTAGTAGAGACAGTGTGTCAGTCAGAGTGAGTTTTACAGTACCTGCGATTAGTACCACTCTATGAGCGACACCATGGGACTGCCTTGTCTATGATTAGTACCCACTATGTGAGGAACACAACGGGATAGTACGAGTCCCTGTGAACAGAACACCTATGTGAGGAACACTATAGGTTTGCGTTTCCTATGAATGGCGCAGCAATTTGAGAAACTCCATAGGTCTGTATTGCATGTGCGCATTACGTTACCTGTGAATAGTACCATAATGTGTAGAATACCGCGAGTCTACGGTATTTTTGATTACTACCGCAACGTGACAAATACCATGGTTCTACTTTCCTAGCGCCAAGTACCATTATGAGGGGCCGATGGATTACAAGCATCATCGATTCAGGATTGTGCTCTAGAAACAGTCCCTTGGTTAGAAATACTACTGTTTAACGCTAGTTTCTGGGACTGTGGGACCTTGCGGGTCGGATCCAATGATTGTTTTAAATTCATATCCATCCGTTCATTCTTCGTCATCATGTTTCGAATACTGAATTTTCTGAGTGTACAACTTTTATACAAAATACTGTTAAATTCACAACATTTAGGTAAAATATACGGCTGCCAATCGAAAGTTAATGTGTATCTTTCCAGACATAAGCTGGAATGCGCATACGCTCCCTTTGTGAGAACCTTGGCTTTCAGATCGAACTCTGAACAATGGGAGGTCGTGTAACTATAGGAGTGGTGTGCAATGACCAACTACTCGAGAGAGAACTGGTGGAAACGTGAGCACAAGCGAGTTCACAAATGAATGAGTACGCGCAGGGCTTGAAAATCTCGCGTTCATATTCATGAACACAATGAGGTACATGTGAACTATCAAATATTATGCTTAAAATGCGAATGTATATTGTTACTCTATAGCAATATAGAACAATGGAAGTCAATAAGCATGAAGTGTAACTAATACGTGAAACGACTTCATAGATCTTGGCCTACTGATCGGTGGCTGCATAGCTGCAGTTGGACAAATATATTTGCCGGAATCATTCCTTCCAACTACACCTATTATATCTTGAACTTAGGATAGGGCAACATTGAAATCCTTCTGTATTTCACAATTTTCATATTTTTTGCATCATTTTCTTCAGTTTGACTGATATACTAAAAAGGCTGTATTTACAGTACTTCAGATTAATAAAACATGGTATGTACTTAAATGGAACCTCTCTACTAAAAGTACTTAATTATACACTTCATTATATACTGAATGATGATGATGATGATGATGATGATGATGATGATGATGATAAGCAATGAAAATACGAATTAATAACCACATTTATTTATACATTTGAATGTATTTCGTGGTTGCTCGTCAGTACCTAGACTGACAGGTTTAATGCTGCCTTAAATAACACCGTATCTCGTATTTACCACATCATATATAAGTAACTGTTATATCATACATATAAACTATAGTAACCTTGTAGTTTTAGATGACTCTTGGTATCGTAATCACACCCACGGGTGTACATGATCTATTTGTAATATATTTCTCTTGGCATTCCCATGCCGTTCATTCCCTTTACACTCCTGTATACTTCCCTTTAAAACCAACTGAACACACCCTGTCTCAAAATGTATCCTATCAGTCTATACGATACAGATTGGAGATATGGACTTCTATGTAATTTACTACAGGTGATCCTATGTCAGAAACAACACTAATAATTGACAATATGCTTAATGGAAGAAATTTTACTGTAGTAATCGGAAAGGATGTCAGCTCTCCGAAAACACTGAACAATTGTTTGCCACAAGGTTCGGTCCTTGCCCCTCTGCTTTTCAACCTGTACTTACCTGACATTCCAGGAACAAAATCTAAAACGTTTGGTTATGCAGATTATTGGGTCATCACTACTCAGAACAGTACATTTGAAGTAACTGAACAAGTCCTAACTTCGGATTTGGATACGTTAAGCAAGTACTTTCGCCAGTGGAGACTACAATCCAACCCAATTAAAACAGAAGTGGCCTGCTTCCATCTATCGAATAAATTGTTAAACAGAATTCTGAATGTTTACCTTGAGGGAAACAGACTCTATCATAACATGTGTCCTAAATATCTAGGGGTCATTTTGGATAGGACACTCTCCTACAAGGAACATCTTACGAAGGTAGCTGCCAAGTTAATGAGCAGGAACAACCTCTTGCATAAAATGTGAGGTACTAGTTGGGGATCTTCAGGAGATACACTGCGAACTTCAACTCATGGGTTGGTTTATTCAGCTGCAGAATAGTTCGCACCAGTGTGGATAAAGAGCGCTCACACACAGAAAGTCGACACGCAGTTGAATGAGACCATGGGACCATACGATCTACTACCACTTACTGGGCACCCATTCTGAGCCAAATTCAACCGTCTGGTGCTAGAAGGGAGAAAATATCAGAAGATGATGTATAATCCTCAGCTGGCTTTGTTAAACGATGTAGCCTAAGTGGAGCGCGAACGGCTCAGATCAAGATACCCTGCTATTTCCAAAGCCAGAATAATGTCAGAAGAGAAATTCCACATTCGCCTCTCGTGGAACCAAGATTGGCAACAACACTGCCCTGAAGGATGTCTTAGCATGCCATGTATCCTGGAACAACCGCCAGGATCTGATCAACCCCATTCTGTGTGGACAGCCCTCAATCGTACCCGCACTGGCCACAGATCGAGTGCCCAATCTATGCATATTGTGGGGACTTCAAGGACTTTTTCACAGTTACAACGGATGCTGCATGCTACATGAAGAACTTGAATAATTATATACATATATATATAGGAAGTTATACTTCGATATCTGGACATGTTACATAATTTCATGTATGTGAAAACTTAATGATAATTTAATGTCTTTTGATGTGCCGCATGCTAAATAAATAAATAAATAAATAAATAAATAAATAAATAAATAAATAAATAAATAAATCTGTTTACATTTCTCCAAATCGCACTCTCGTAAATATTTAGTATTGCTTAATTCGTTATTCAGTCTAGCGATCTCACTTTTCACAATTTAGTGCAACACAGGATTTCAAAGATTTCAGTTCTCCTTCCTTCTGCACCAATTTTCACTTCTTTTCAATGAAATAAATCAGATAAAAGCATTCACAATATTTCTAATGCGCATACATAAGAGTGAGGTGAATAAAATATGTTTTTAAGAAAATCATTTCTTGCATAAGTTAGCCTATAATCCATGCACTTCTTGATTCTGTCATAATTTACCTTTCTACTAGGCTATATTCAGCAACTTCCTCTGATAAGTCATACTGTCATCTAATATACTAAGCATCACCTGACATAGTTGAACTGCACTCCATTTAATTTTATATCCTACTTTTCTTTCTTCTCGAGTCTGTAACTGTACACTGCTAAATGTAGGACTCTTCTGCATTTTTCCAAGCAGTACTGTCTTGAGCCACTTCTACCGACTACCTGATGTCATCCACTCATCCTTTCTGGTAGCCTTCCTACATTCCTCTTATGTTCCTGTAGGCATTAGTAAACTATCCTCATGGTCCATCTGTCGGAGTCTTATCGGGCCACGTGTCAAACCCACTGCTATGAAATTTAGTAAATCTCCACAAGTTATACGTCATATACGACATTCTTCGCATCTATTTCTTGTCCCAGTGGCTAACTCAGAATTTTTTAAATTTCATTATTCTCTGTTTGCTCCCTTTCACCAAATCTGTGTCTATACCTGGTCGTGTAGCTTTCAGCTTGCATTCATAAGTCGGTGTGTTCGAATCCCATCGTCATAGTCCCTAAGATAACTTTTCCTGTGTACTTATTACCACACCTGGGCTATAACGTAAAGCCATAGTCACTACTTCCTCATTCCTAGCCCTCATCTCTCTCACCATCAACAAGAAACTGCACGTGTTAATGCGTTAAGGAGATAGCAAAATGAAAATGAGAAAAGAAGCCGCATCCCTATATCCTCAGTGTACTCAAATGAAATGTAATTATCCTTAACAAACCTCATAGTTATAACTACTTCAACTGTGATTCGCTTAATACTTTCTTGTTATTTGTTTTACGTCGCACCGACTCAGGGAGGTCTTACGGTAACGATGGGGTAAGACAGATCAAAGACTGAGAAGGAAAAAGCATGGCCTGGTACAGCTTCAGTGTTTGCCTGGTGTGAAAATGGGAAACCGAGGAAATTCACCCTGAGGGCTTCCGATCGTGGGGTTCGAACACTCTTCGGAATGCAAGTTAACAGTTACCCATTTCGACACGCGTAGCCAACTCGCTCGTTCCCTTAATTTCTCTGTTGTCATCTGCTACACACTGAATGCACTGTACTTACAAAGTGAGTCAAGAAGGAATACCCATCTCAAATATTTCCAGATCCGGTGAAGATATCGGAACTCCATTTTCATATTCTTAAATTATATTAGGCGGCACATGAGAATATATGTTTCTCTTTCTCGAGGAAATTTATACCAAATTCGTTTTTCAAACTGAACTATACAGATTTCATTCGCCAGCACAGTAGTATTAAAATAATCAAAGCCGGTGATACACTTAACATTAAAGTACACTTATTCTTTGGGAGCGAAACAGTGCTCCAAACTATACCCTTCAAACTTGGAGCGCATGTTTTATGTTACATAGCAGTAGGAAGTTGTGATGGGTGTATATGGGATATCGTGTATTGATACACGTAAGCTGTGTTCTGTTAAGTTGGGGGTGCGTTAGTAAGATGCTCCCTCACCACAAAAACTGTTAACATTCTCTGCTTCTTCAGCAGAAATTGTCGAACGCCTTAAATGTTTCTGTGCCGTCATAAGAGCACAACAGGGATTATAACAAATAACTACCCCTCCAGTTTCCAGTTATCCTCCGTTACAATAAATGTGTTTTAATCCTGTAATGCAAAAAACGATATTTTTATGTTGTTAATTATCCCACGGAAAAGGGGAGCAAATTGTCTCACGAAACCCGTATTATGTTTTAAGAACATGAAAGCAGTATGCCCGTATATTTAACGGATTTTGAGACATTTCAGATGGGCGTTCTCATTCATACACCCTGTGTTAATATAGAAGTTAAGTTGGAATAAACTGGAGTCTTATCTGACTGCTTTCTGTACAGTTGCTTCACTTACATAGCTCTTGGTTTTTATCACTGCTGTTTTTGTTCCTTACACGGATTGTAAACAACATATCTTTCTTTGATTCTGAGTCCAGTCCCAGTAAGGTAAAAGAGGCAGAGCTTGCGCAGTACCTAATTTTCAAGATGGCGACCGGGTGCAACCACCTCTGATACTCTGAGGCAACAGGATGACGTCACCAATTTCCCTTGCCTACTCTCAGGACCTACAAGTATGTAGCGTATTGTTTTGAGCAGATCACTGTGTTGTAGATGAGTAGCATTCATTTTTCGGATAGCCGGATACTAAGTAGCCTACTTTCCTTTCGAAGGGTGATAGCTTAGCAGTTTTAACAAGAACCAACACTGCAGGCTATTTTTTCATAACCGTATGAGTTTGAAGGAGTGCCTATAGTAGATAACTTACACCGATACCAGATCAAGCGCTGACTGGGCGTTGCCTCTAATGCGGGAAATTTGAAAAGTGAGCGCGCCCGTGAATGATGGCTACTGCGCCACATGGTAGCGAAAGTGTGGGAGCCGAACAAGGCTTGTCAATCGGACAGAGAGGGTGCGAAACTTACAGACCCATGCTATATGCAATCTTAACCTTACAGGCAAGATGGCTGCTATACATAGTTTGTTTAGGACTAATGGTGACAGTTCTGGCGGTTCCTCCTCCCCAGCAGGCTGCCTTTTCCGACGCCAGAATAACTATAAGCGTTATTTTAAACCACTTGTTTCATACTCTCTCATTAACGAACCGTTCTGTTAAGTTGTAAATATTGATTCGTTAGGAGCTTCGTAACATCGAGGACATCAGTCCCCGTGTACTTATAAACATATATGTAGAATTTGTGTGATAACCTGTGTTACTTTGGAAACTAGCAGTGTGTGAAAATGTATTAGCCTCGGGTTGGGGAGTGAAAACATCCCTTAACTTTCAAAATTCATTATCATCTCAATGGATAGTCTTAGAAAACTGAGTTTTCTTCAAAATGGATAAAAGATTATCCTCTAACAGGTGATATTTATCAACTCAACTGTGACGGTTTCTTTCAAAATTTTGGATTAAAAATGACTTCCAACGTTAAAAAATTTTCGGATGATAATTTAAATGACTTTTAGAGTGAAAATCGGGTTGGGGTGAAATAATCCGTTAATTTAAGAATGCATTATCTCTTTAACTGCCAGTCTTTGCAAACAGATTTTTATCTTAAAATTTATCAAATATTACCCTCTAACAGGTGTTCACTAACAAGTCACCCCAAAATTTAACTTGTTAAAGTTGTTTGGGTAAAAATTACTTCGAACGTTAAAGAATGTCTTGGAAGATACTTCAAGTTACCTTTAGAGTAAGATACTAAAAGGATGAAGGGGAGTAAAAAGCTGAAGGACTAAAGAGCACTAAAGAGCTGAAAGGCAGCACGTATTATACAACCTGTGACAATAAAGTTCGGTGAATGATGTCAGAACGTTCGATCCGGCAACACTGGCGACACACAACGCTGCACCTGCGTAGCAGCCGGTTTTGACCACCTGCTCCCAAAGTCGTTCAGTTGAGCTTCGTGTGTGTGTGTGTGTGTGTGCCGTGTAAGACCTGTTTGACACAGTGCGTGTGTAGTGCGTTGGCTCTGAACTGCGAACAGGAACATTAACGACCAAAATATCAATGTAGAGTTTGTTTTAAGCTTGGCAAGACACAGAAAGAAACGCATGCGATGCTATGTTGATAGTACAGGACTATTCACCCAACTTTATTGTCACAGGTTGTAGTTATGATTAAAAGAGCAAATGCTTTATAGATGCCTTTCCTACTTTATCCGGGCTTGAGACTGACTCGACAGGTAGAGGCGGAATTAACTCCTAAAGGGAAAGAGATTAAGAAAGTGTCTGTAACCATATACAGCAGGCAATTGATCCACCGTGTGTTACAGAAAGATAGGTATTTGTATTATTCCTTAGAAAGGAGTCAAGGACGTTACATTATATTACAGGGAGTGTGTGTAGGAGTGGTTCGCTCGTTTTCGAGGAGACCGGGAAAGTGTTTCTGACAACCCCCGTAGCGGAAAACCGGCGACCGCCGTCAGTGACGAAAACATTGAGAAGGTGAAGACATTAATCACGAACGATCGGCGATTAACTGTGCTCATGATCGCGAAGGAACTGCAGGTTAACCGTGAATCCGCGCGACAAATCGTTACCCAGGAGTTAGAGAAGTGGAAAACGTGTTCATTTCTTGCGCCACATCACTTGACTGACGATCAGAAGCAGGCACGTTTAGAGGTTCCACAGGATTTTGTCGAAACGGCGGATGGTACACCAAATTTCTTGTATTGTCACTGCGGATGAAACCTGGTGTCCCAGGTACGACCGTGAAACGAATCGGCAAAGCATGGAATGGCGTTCTCCGGGATCCCCTCGTCGGGAAAAGGTCAGAGCCGAAATGTTATGCATCACACTCGCTTTGAAAGGAAAGAGATTTGACGATATTCCTGACATCCACCGAAACATGACGAGGCTTTTGAACACCATCCCTAAGGAAGCCTTCTTGCAAAGTTTCGAAGGCATGTATCGCCGATCTCAGCAGTGCATAGTTATGGGTGAGGACTATTTCGAAGGACACTAAGGTCACTGTCGGGCATTGTTCATCTATGTTGATATTACAGGACCATTCACCGAACTTTATTGTCACAGATTGTAGTTAAGATTAAAAGAGCAAATGCTTTATAGATGCCTCTCCTCCTTTATCCGGGCTTGAGACTGGCTCGTCAGCTATAGGCGGAGTTAACACCTAATATGTGATTACCAGTAATACCACTCTGGCTTGTTGGAGTATGATGGTGACATCTTAGGGTATTCTGTTACAAGAGACAGAATAGTGAAAATGAGGTATTCTCAATATGTGGCTCTATGGCATAATCACATATCGGGTCTACAATAGTGGATTGTGGAAGTGAAATATGTCGGTGTGGAAGATGGTTTGCATTGGTTCAACCAACCTGTTTCACCATGGACCATACGGTTGAATGTTCGACATTTCATGGTATTGCGCAAAACAATACTCAACACTACTTTTCAACAGGTTTTGATGAGCATGGTTTTTTTTTGAGGAAGCTGCTAAGCTTAAAATGGTACAATTATCAAAGCATTGCATTAATCAGGTTAGACACGTAGGAGGTGGTCCAGTAACTCCTAACACAGCAACCAACTAGTTCCTTAATAACTAGATGAATTAATTCATTGCTGGTGGGTAGTGGAGTGCGGTGAATATATTCATTACCACAGGTGCAAAAAAGGTTTTTAAATATAAACAATCGTAGCCCCACTACACTATCTAAAGTCAACATTACCATTTCATAAGGCTGCATTTTTCTTGGAACGGTCTACCTGAGAAAGATCATTCAAGAATATTTTCAACCACACGCTCTCACATACTTCCAAATTGATATTCACGGCAGTGATGACACCATCATAACTTAATCTATAGCGGATTTTAAACAATGTACTAACAGTTTCATCAGGTGAAGCTTCGTGATAGTAAAGTCATGGTTTTCACAAAAATACAGTGGGACTAACTATTTGTTTTTTACTTAAAAATCCTAATCTAAATTAATCAACAACATTTAATTGGTGTTTTACCGTCGTGGAAGGTGTATAGTTTCACTCGCATACTGAGCGTACGTGCATCAACGACAAACGAGGGAAAATACTTGTCGCGATGTTTAACACACATTCTTAAAATCACAGGAATAGAACCAGCTTTTGGGCGGTTAGGCCGTGTGCATTATGCAGAGTTTCGTCCAGACGTGCCATTTGGACTCATCAGCTGGAATGGCACGCCCCTCCAGGACTCTGCTTAGCAGTGGCAGACCAAACTGTGTGGCCCCGCCGTGTTAGCATATCAAGTTTGCTAACCTGCTAAAGGAGAAATGACTTCTCCGTTTAAAAAATGCTCCCCCATTGGAGATACAATTTCAAAAAAGGCTTTCACAGCCGCAGATCTTAAAATCACAGGAATAGAACCAGCTTTTGGGCGGTTAGGCCGTGTGCATTATGCAGAGTTTCGTCCAGACGTGCCATTTGGACTCATCAGCTGGAATGGCACGCCCCTCCAGGACTCTGCTTAGCAGTGGCAGACCAAACTGTGTGGCCCCGCCGTGTTAGCATATCAAGTTTGCTAACCTGCTAAAGGAGAAATGACTTCTCCGTTTAAAAAATGCTCCCCCATTCGAGATACAATTTCAAAAAAGGCTTTCACAGCCGCAGATCTTAAAATCACAGGAATAGAACCAGCTTTTGGGCGGTTAGGCCGTGTGCATTATGCAGAGTTTCGTCCAGACGTGCCATTTGGACTCATGAGCTGGAATGGCACGCCCCTCCAGGACTCTGCTTAGCAGTGGCAGACCAAACTGTGTGGCCCCGCCGTGTTAGCATATCAAGTTTGCTAACCTGCTAAAGGAGAAATGACTTCTCCGTTTAAAAATGCTCCCCCATTGGAGATACAATTTCAAAAAAGGCTTTCACAGCCGCAGATCTTAAAATCACAGGAATAGAACCAGCTTTTGGGCGGTTAGGCCGTGTGCATTATGCAGAGTTTCGTCCAGACGTGCCATTTGGACTCATCAGCTGGAATGGCACGCCCCTCCAGGACTCTGCTTAGCAGTGGCAGACCAAACTGTGTGGCCCCGCCGTGTTAGCATATCAAGTTTGCTAACCTGCTAAAGGAGAAATGACATCTCCGTTTAAAAAATGCTCCCCCATTGGAGATACAATTTCAAAAAAGGCTTTCACAGCCGCAGATCTTAAAATCACAGGAATAGAACCAGCTTTTGGGCGGTTAGGCCGTGTGCATTATGCAGAGTTTCGTCCAGACGTGCCATTTGGACTCATCAGCTGGAATGGCACGCCCCTCCAGGACTCTGCTTAGCAGTGGCAGACCAAACTGTTGTTGTTGTTCAAATGCTTTCATTCCCCACCCTGAAGGGGTGGGGCGGGCCACCTAGAGGGTGTCGCCCTCTCTCTGGCCAAGAGATGCGGGCCGGTTGGGGAGATGTGACGGAAGAAGGAGGTGGGTAAAGGATGTGAATGTGTAGGAGAGATGGCGAGGTGCTTTATTATATCATAGTTTGAGTGTTTACATTGATGTTATCTTAAAGCTATTGTACATTCATATAGATTAGGAGGGTTATATGTTGCTGAAATGGAGCGGGGAAGGGTAGGTGCAGTGGCTCTAGCATAGATGGGTTGATATGCCTGGAATTAGGTATGAGGTTAGGAGGTGGAGAGTAGTTGTGCATTGTTGGAGAGAGGTGATGAGGATGCGAAGGTCAGGTGTGGGAGGTCGCGGGGTGATGTATGCTATGTTGGGAGGGGTGAGGTAGACTGTTGGATATGCTGGGATTGGAGTGGGAGGTGGTCGGGTACGGGGGTGTGCGTGGTCAGGGGTACGGTGGTTGGGCGGGGAATAGGAAGGTTCCACTCTATGATGTTGGCCAAATACTTGAGCTCCTGAGCTGATGAGTTGCTGGACGTGTAGTTCGGATGGCAGCTGTAGTCGGACCATGTAAGTGGGTCCGTGGTTGTTGCGTATCCTTATGGCCCGTTGTGCGGGGATGCCTGCAGTTCGGAGTTCGTGGAGTATGTCCGGCTCGGCGATATTCGGAGAGATTCCACGTAGCACGCAGCTGGGCCTGGGCTGGGGCGATGGTGACTGTTGGATCGATGTTGGAATGTTCGAAGTGTTGACTGACGGCGATGGCGGAGGTAGTTCCTGCGTAGTGATGGGGGGTTGCAGGGGTGAGCGTGACGTGGGATTCGGGAGAGATGATGACATGACTGGGGAGGGGTGGCAGGTTACGCTGGTAGTGATCACGGTTGATGCCAGATTGCAGGGAGAGGTAGTAATTGTGGTGGTGGTAGTGGTTGTTGTTGTCGGGGGTGGGGGCTCATGGAGGAGGGGTATGAGGCCAGGATCTTTCTGTAGCTGGTTCAGTATTGATTGGGGAGGTGGTATCACAGAATAGTTCTTGCCTCGGAATGTTGCTCCGGAGGTGAACAGGCGGCGCTCTGCTTCTTCTCCGCTGGTTTGTATTATGATGTGCGCTGTAGGCATCCTGGTGTGGTAATCGTCTGGTCTGAATACATTAACCACCTGAGGGTCTGCTGCATTGAGCTCTTGGTAAATGTCACTTTCTGAGATTGTAAGGTCTATTCCTGGGATGAATACGTAGGGCATGGTGGATGGGGGAGGCGACAGCCAACGAGGCGTCTGCCTGTTTATGCTTTGTTGCGGTCGGCTGAGCTGCGATTAAAGGTGAAGGCTGCCCGGCCGAAAAAAAAATTCTGGGAGTAGATATTGTGATGAGGTGTCCCTGCCAGAGTAGCTCTTCGGCGTCCTCCTTCCACACCTAACCTTCCACACGGTCGTTTTGAAGGGTTAATCTGTCGACCAAACTGTGTGGCCCCGCCGTGTTAGCATATCAAGTTTGCTAACCTGCTAAAGGAGAAATGACTTCTCCGTTTAAAAAATGCTCCCCCATTGGAGATACAATTTCAAAAAAGGCTTTCACAGCCGCAGATCTTAAAATCACAGGAATAGAACCAGCTTTTGGGCGGTTAGGCCGTGTGCATTATGCAGAGTTTCGTCCAGACGTGCCATTTGGACTCATCAGCTGGAATGGCACGCCCCTCCAGGACTCTGCTTAGCAGTGGCAGACCAAACTGTGTGGCCCCGCCGTGTTAGCATATCAAGTTTGCTAACCTGCTAAAGGAGAAATGACTTCTCCGTTTAAAAATGCTCCCTCATTGGAGATACAATTTCAAAAAAGGCTTTCACAGCCGCAGATCTTAAAATCACAGGAATAGAACCAGCTTTTGGGCGGTTAGGCCGTGTGCATTATGCAGAGTTTCGTCCAGACGTGCCATTTGGACTCATCAGCTGGAATGGCACGCCCCTCCAGGACTCTGCTTAGCAGTGGCAGACCAAACTGTTGTTGTTGTTCAAATGCTTTCATTCCCCACCCTGTAGGGGTGGGGCGGGCCACCTAGAGGGTGTCGCCCTCTCTCTGGCCAAGAGATGCGGGCAGGTTGGGGAGATGTGACGGAAGAAGGAGGTGGGTAAAGGATGTGAATGTGTAGGAGAGATGGCGAGGTGCTTTATTATATCATAGTTTGAGTGTTTACATTGATGTTATCTTAAAGCTATTGTACATTCATATAGATTAGGAGGGTTATATGTTGCTGAAATGGAGCGGGGAAGGGTAGGTGCAGTGGCTCTAGCATAGATGGGTTGATATGCCTGGAATTAGGT
This sequence comes from Anabrus simplex, assembly GCF_040414725.1. Lineage (NCBI taxonomy): Eukaryota > Metazoa > Arthropoda > Insecta > Orthoptera > Tettigoniidae > Anabrus > Anabrus simplex. Next base: position 1,084,809,572 of record NC_090266.1, on the reverse strand, counting down.
ATGAGGTTAGGAGGTGGAGAGTAGTTGTGCATTGTTGGAGAGAGGTGATGAGGATGCGAAGGTCAGGTGTGGGAGGTCGCGGGGTGATGTATGCTATGTTGGGAGGGGTGAGGTAGACTGTTGGATATGCTGGGATTGGAGTGGGAGGTGGTCGGGTACGGGGGTGTGCGTGGTCAGGGGTACGGTGGTTGGGCGGGGAATAGGAAGGTTCCACTCTATGATGTTGGCCAAATACTTGAGCTCCTGAGCTGATGAGTTGCTGGACGTGTAGTTCGGATGGCAGCTGTAGTCGGACCATGTAAGTGGGTCCGTGGTTGTTGCGTATCCTTATGGCCCGTTGTGCGGGGATGCCTGCAGTTCGGAGTTCGTGGAGTATGTCCGGCTCGGCGATATTCGGAGAGATTCCACGTAGCACGCAGCTGGGCCTGGGCTGGGGCGATGGTGACTGTTGGATCGATGTTGGAATGTTCGAAGTGTTGACTGACGGCGATGGCGGAGGTAGTTCCTGCGTAGTGATGGGGGGTTGCAGGGGTGAGCGTGACGTGGGATTCGGGAGAGATGATGACATGACTGGGGAGGGGTGGCAGGTTACGCTGGTAGTGATCACGGTTGATGCCAGATTGCAGGGAGAGGTAGTAATTGTGGTGGTGGTAGTGGTTGTTGTTGTCGGGGGTGGGGGCTCATGGAGGAGGGGTATGAGGCCAGGATCTTTCTGTAGCTGGTTCAGTATTGATTGGGGAGGTGGTATCACAGAATAGTTCTTGCCTCGGAATGTTGCTCCGGAGGTGAACAGGCGGCGCTCTGCTTCTTCTCCGCTGGTTTGTATTATGATGTGCGCTGTAGGCATCCTGGTGTGGTAATCGTCTGGTCTGAATACATTAACCACCTGAGGGTCTGCTGCATTGAGCTCTTGGTAAATGTCACTTTCTGAGATTGTAAGGTCTATTCCTGGGATGAATACGTAGGGCATGGTGGATGGGGGAGGCGACAGCCAACGAGGCGTCTGCCTGTTTATGCTTTGTTGCGGTCGGCTGAGCTGCGATTAAAGGTGAAGGCTGCCCGGCCGAAAAAAAATTCTGGGAGTAGATATTGTGATGAGGTGTCCCTGCCAGAGTAGCTCTTCGGCGTCCTCCTTCCACACCTAACCTTCCTTTTACGAGATGGATCCCGGGGACCAAACTGTGTGGCCCCGCCGTGTTAGCATATCAAGTTTGCTAACCTGCTAAAGGAGAAATGACTTCTCCGTTTAAAAAATGCTCCCCCATTGGAGATACAATTTCAAAAAAGGCTTTCACAGCCGCAGATCTTAAAATCACAGGAATAGAACCAGCTTTTGGGCGGTTAGGCCGTGTGCATTATGCAGAGTTTCGTCCAGACGTGCCATTTGGACTCATCAGCTGGAATGGCACGCCCCTCCAGGACTCTGCTTAGCAGTGGCAGACCAAACTGTGTGGCCCCGCCGTGTTAGCATATCAAGTTTGCTAACCTGCTAAAGGAGAAATGACTTCTCCGTTTAAAAAATGCTCCCCCATTGGAGATACAATTTCAAAAAAGGCTTTCACAGCCGCAGATCTTAAAATCACAGGAATAGAACCAGCTTTTGGGCGGTTAGGCCGTGTGCATTATGCAGAGTTTCGTCCAGACGTGCCATTTGGACTCATCAGCTGGAATGGCACGCCCCTCCAGGACTCTGCTTAGCAGTGGCAGACCAAACTGTGTGGCCCCGCCGTGTTAGCATATCAAGTTTGCTAACCTGCTAAAGGAGAAATGACTTCTCCGTTTAAAAAATGCTCCCCCATTGGAGATACAATTTCAAAAAAGGCTTTCACAGCCGCAGATCTTAAAATCACAGGAATAGAACCAGCTTTTGGGCGGTTAGGCCGTGTGCATTATGCAGAGTTTCGTCCCGTCGTGCCATTTGGACTCATCAGCTGGAATGGCACGCCCCTCCAGGACTCTGCTTAGCAGTGGCAGACCAAACTGTGTGGCCCCGCCGTGTTAGCATATCAAGTTTGCTAACCTGCTAAAGGAGAAATGACTTCTCCGTTTAAAAATGCTCCCCCATTGGAGATACAATTTCAAAAAAGGCTTTCACAGCCGCAGATCTTAAAATCACAGGAATAGAACCAGCCATTCCAGCTGATGAGTCCAAATGGCACGTCTGGACGAAACTCTGCATAATGCACACGGCCTAACCGCCCAAAAGCTGGTTCTATTCCTGTGATTTTAAGATCTGCGGCTGTGAAAGCCTTTTTTGAAATTGTATCTCCAATGGGGGAGCATTTTTAAACGGAGAAGTCATTTCTCCTTTAGCAGGTTAGCAAACTTGATATGCTAACACGGCGGGGCCACACAGTTGGTCTGCCACTGCTAAGCAGAGTCCTGGAGGGGCGTGCCATTCCAGCTGATGAGTCCAAATGGCACGTCTGGACGAAACTCTGCATAATGCACACGGCCTAACCGCCCAAAAGCTGGTTCTATTCCTGTGATTTTAAGATCTGCGGCTGTGAAAGCCTTTTTTGAAATTGTATCTCCAATGGGGGAGCATTTTTTAAACGGAGAAGTCATTTCTCCTTTAGCAGGTTAGCAAACTTGATATGCTAACACGGCGGGGCCACACAGTTTGGTCGATCATCCCTCGTACTACGCATGTCCACGCATTTTTTCGGCTGGGTGGCGCTCTTTCTTGCTGCGGCTCAGTCGGCCCAAGAATAAACACATGGGCAGACGCCTCGTTGGCTGTCGCCTTCCCTCAACATGCTATCCAATTCCTGTCTCGTCAAGAATGTGGACAATGACTTTTCTCCATCTGAAATTCGCCAATGGCTGTGTGATAACAATACCCCTACAACTCTGGTCCTACGCCTACAAGATGCCTCATCGGGCCAACCTTCTCCGGATATCGTGGTCTTCTTTCGTCCACCAGGGTTCGCGAGGTGCACCATCTACTCCGGCTATTTATACCTTTACTATAAACGATATAGAGTTCTCCCTACTCCGGCCCACATCCTAGAGCAACTCGCCTCCGATCCTGATTTTATCCGTAACTTTCCCTCCTCTGCCCCGCCTACCACTATCTCCGTTTGTTCTCCATTGCCTTCCCCTACTCTGGTCACTACTACCGTCACTACTGTCACAGCTTCCGTTCATCCTTCCCCTTCTTCCGCCACTTCCAGCGTATCGTCCACCTCTCCCTCTACTGTTACGTACAGTCACCCCTCCCCTATCATGTCCACAGCCACGACCTCCTGCACTTCGACCCTAACTACTTCCCAGTCGTCTGCTGCTCATCGCCTGGATGTCAACATCGTAGCTCCACCCGTCTCCCAAGGAACTGAAGAACCCTCGACGCCGGCCCCTCAGCCGCTCTTCTCACCGAGCTGTGTCGTCCGTGGGATTGCACCCGACGTCTTGGATCAGGATATCCTACATGAACTACAACAGGAGGGTGTCCCTGTCCGACGGGTTTTTCGGATCTTTAACACTGATGGCCCGACTTTTATGGTCCGCCTTCGTCTCGCCTCTCTTGCTGACGTCGACCATCTTCTCACTACAGGCGTTCTTTTTCGAGGACGAATCCATCGAGTGGAGCGTTCTCGCTCCCCACCGCGGCCTGCTGGCTCTACCCGTTTCACGTCTCCTCCTTCTCCTACGCCCTCGCCGCCACCCACCCCACCACCGACAAACCCTCCCCTTCCTGGTTTCCACCCACAGTTTTCCCTTTTACCATACCCTGCTTTTGACCTTCTATGGCTTCTTGCCACCTCCATTACGAATATTACCACCACCCTTTACTATCTTCTCCTACAACATTACCCAAACCCTTCCTACCCCTTCCTACCGACCGCACCTTTTGCACATGCATAAACTATGTAACATGCTTTTGTAATACTCAAACTGATCCAAAGGCACTAACCGTACTATCACATAACTTTATTGCTATCACACCTTGGTCTTTTTCTCTAGTCCTCTTATCCGTCATGCCTTTTCCTTATCACTTATCCTATATATAACTCCTCTTGCCGTTCCTTTTCCTACATATCTACATAATGTTGCTTTCCTCCACTACAGTTATGTATTACAAGTCTCTGCTTGCAGTTATCCATTGCGATATGATATACTCTGATTCTATATGTATGTTCAACACATACTTCTCTATGTTTTGCAATTCTATGTAATTTTTCTTCCCTATTGGCCAAAGAGCTGCAATGTTCAGCTGGCGGCCCGCCTCCCCTACGTGGGGAGGAATGAACCAACTTTGTGGAAAAAAAAAAAAAAACAGTTTGGTCTGCCACTGCTAAGCAGAGTCCTGGAGGGGCGTGCCATTCCAGCTGATTAGTCCAAATGGCACGTCTGGACGAAACTCTGCATAATGCACACGGCCTAACCGCCCAAAAGCTGGTTCTATTCCTGTGATTTTAAGATCTGCGGCTGTGAAAGCCTTTTTTGAAATTGTATCTCCAATGGGGGAGCATTTTTTAAACGGAGAAGTCATTTCTCCTTTAGCAGGTTAGCAAACTTGATATGCTAACACGGCGGGGCCACACAGTTTGGTCTGCCACTGCTAAGCAGAGTCCTGGAGGGGCGTGCCATTCCAGCTGATGAGTCCAAATGGCACGTCTGGACGAAACTCTGCATAATGCACACGGCCTAACCGCCCAAAAGCTGGTTCTATTCCTGTGATTTTAAGATCTGCGGCTGTGAAAGCCTTTTTTGAAATTGTATCTCCAATGGGGGAGCATTTTTTAAACGGAGAAGTCATTTCTCCTTTAGCAGGTTAGCAAACTTGATATGCTAACACGGCGGGGCCACACAGTTTGGTCTGCCACTGCTAAGCAGAGTCCTGGAGGGGCGTGCCATTCCAGCTGATGAGTCCAAATGGCACGTCTGGACGAAACTCTGCATAATGCACACGGCCTAACCGCCCAAAAGCTGGTTCTATTCCTGTGATTTTAAGATCTGCGGCTGTGAAAGCCTTTTTTGAAATTGTATCTCCAATGGGGGAGCATTTTTTAAACGGAGAAGTCATTTCTCCTTTAGCAGGTTAGCAAACTTGATATGCTAACACGGCGGGGCCACACAGTTTGGTCGACAGATTAACCCTTCAAAACGACCGTGTGGAAGGTTAGGTGTGGAAGGAGGACGCCGAAGAGCTACTTTGGCAGGAACACCTCATCACAATATCTACTCCCAGAATTTTTTCGGCCGGGCAGCCTTCACCTTTAATCGCAGCTCAGCCGACCGCAACAAAGCATAAACAGGCAGACGCCTCGTTGGCTGTCGCCTCCCCCATCCACCATGCCCTACGTATTCATCCCAGGAATAGACCTTACAATCTCAGAAAGTGACATTTACCAAGAGCTCAATGCAGCAGACCCTCAGGTGGTTAATGTATTCAGACCAGACGATTACCGCACCAGGATGCCTACAGCGCACATCATAATACAAACCAGCGGAGAAGAAGCAGAGCGCCGCCTGTTCACCTCCGGAGCAACATTCCGAGGCAAGAACTATTCTGTGATACCACCTCCCCAATCAATACTGAACCAGCTACAGAACGATCCTGGCCTCGTACCCCTTCTCCATGAGCCCCCACCCCCGATAACAACAACCACTACCACCACCACAATTACTACCTCTCCCTGCAATCTGGCATCAACCGTGATCACTACCAGCGTAACCTGCTACCCCTCCCCAGTCATGTCATCATCTCTCCCGAATCCCACGTCACGCTCACCCCTGCAACCCCCTATCACTACGCAGGAACTACCTCCGCCATCGCCGTCAGTCAACACTTCGAACATTCCAACATCGATCCAACAGTCACCATCGCCCCAGCCCAGGCCCAGCTGCGTGCTACGTGGAATCTCTCCGAATATCGCCGAGCCGGAAATACTCCACGAACTCCGAACTGCAGGCATCCCCGCACAACGGGCCATAAGGATACGCAACAACCACGGACCCACTTACATGGTCCGACTACAGCTGCCATCCGAACTACACGTCCAGCAACTCATCAGCTCAGGAGCTCAAGTATTTGGCCAACATCATAGAGTGGAACCTTCCTATTCCCCGCCCAACCACCGTACCCCTGACCACACACACCCCCGTACCCGACCACCTCCCACTCCAATCCCAGCATATCCAACAGTCTACCTCACCCCTCCCAACATAGCATACATCACCCCGCGACCTCCCACACCTGACCTTCGCATCTTCATCACCTCTCTCCAACAATGCACAACTACTCTCCACCTCCTAACCTCATACCTAATTCCAGGCATATCAACCCATCTATGCTAGAGTCACTGCACCTACCCTTCCCCGCTCCATTTCAGCAACATATAACCCTCCTAATCTATATGAATGTACAATAGCTTTAAGATAACATCAATGTAAACACTCAAACTATGATATAATAAAGCACCTCGCCATCTCTCCTACACATTCACATCCTTTACCCACCTCCTTCTTCCGTCACATCTCCCCAACCTGCCCGCATCTCTTGGCCAGAGAGAGGGCGACACCCTCTAGGTGGCCCGCCCCACCCCTTCAGGGTGGGGAATGAAAGCATTTGAACAACAACACAGTTTGGTCTGCCACTGCTAAGCAGAGTCCTGGAGGGGCGTGCCATTCCAGCTGATGAGTCCAAATGGCACGTCTGGACGAAACTCTGCATAATGCACACGGCCTAACCGCCCAAAAGCTGGTTCTATTCCTGTGATTTTAAGATCTGCGGCTGTGAAAGCCTTTTTTGAAATTTAACACACATTATATGCATGAAGAATGCCACAGAACTCGGGAAACCTTCACCTATAATCCAAGAGGAACACTACAAAAAATTCACTATGAACCACCATCACAGACAACCGTTCGCGCTTAACTCTGTGTTCATGCTGGACAACCAAAATATTTTTCTGCAGCTATCGGAACACATACTCTACACGTGCCATCAATGAGCTGCTCGAAAAAACTGTATACATTCCCAAAACCAAGACTAAAATATATTCTTCTATATTACAATTGATTTCATATACGGGCTGCATTTTTATTAGCAAGACGATGTGCAAGTGACTATACTGTTAAGATGTTGATATTTTCCTTACAGTCTAGTGTGTGGCGCTGAAGACTTCGAGTGTCAAGTATTAAAACTAACACCCCTTACCTAAGTTAGCTGGCCTGCCGCCGTAAATTGCTGTCGGGGGAGGGGCCACAGCTTCGTCTCGAGGAAGCTTCAAGTGCATGCGTCTCCAATGCGACCTTAAATTTCGCTGGGGGTAGCTCTTTATCGCGCAGGCAAGGAAATCCAGCTCGCTGGAGAAGCTGACCTGCGGTATTGGGAGCGGACAGCTGTACTTGGCTTGGCTTAGGTGTTCGCAATTTTTTAAACATTATAAAAAGCGTTCTAAAGAATAATTAGAAAAAGCTATTACAAAGTTCTTTACATCAGCAACGCTGGGTAGGTGGGGTTCAGTGCACGCCACTGCTGACAGGGATTGCATTTGGAAAAATCCGAGATTTTCCGGCGTAAATACTAGAACGTGGACTTAATTGTATTAGAATTATACTTGCATAGAATTAGATTCCGAAGCACGAGTAACATTCTGTCAATTTACGTAGGGCGTATATGAGTAATTCTAATCACAAGCGCTGATATTCGTCATCCAAATGTGCATGGTCCGTAGTTATTTTCACACTTAATCCAAGCAAATGCCCGGCTCCATGGCTAAATGGTTAGCGTCCTGGCCTTTGGTCACAGGGGTCCCAGTTTCGATTCCCGGCAGGGTCGGGAATTTTAACCATAATTGATTAAATTCGCTGGCACGGGGACTGGATGTATGTGTCGTCTTCATCATCATTTCATCCTGATCACGACGCGCAGGTCGCCTACTGAGTCAAATTAAAAGACCTGCGTCTGGCGAGCAGAACTTTCCCTCGGACACTCCCGGCACTAAAACCCATACGCCATTTCGTTTCATCCAAGCAAATCTTCGTATGATGACATATCACGTACGAGCGCCCCATTAATCATCCCGAGCCCAATAAATGACCCATTGGTATCTACAATATATCAGAGAAATACAAGTTATTAATCAAGTTTACAACTCCATGTTTTGCTGAGAGCTTTGCATTAGAAGATTAAATACTGACATCTCCTGGACTAGTATTCTTCAGAGTAATACACAGATTTCTCTAAATATCTACACTTTATGTATTAAATTCGTGAGTTAAAGTTTACAGGGGAAAATATATTTCGGGATGTTCTACGTTTCCCAAGAAATAATTTTTTAAACATTAGTAGTTCTATCAGTATTTTCTTAGCAAGGACCGACATAGATAGGCCTACATACTGAACTAACATGGTCGTCGGCCTTTCTTTAATGATATCACAAAATATTTACAAGCAATTATTTAAATAAAACCTGGAAATGAGTAAAATGAGGGAAAGTCTAAAATATTGAGGTGTGTTCAGAATAACGTGTCTCCACTTGCTGTACGACCCGACTGTACCAGTGCGTCGCTTTTGAGCCGGCATATCACGCTTCGAAGAATTTTGGTTTGTGCGGTTCGCGAAACGACGTCACACAGTTGCGTAACTGCGTGTCGTACGCATTGTGCGTCTCCTTGAAGATTGCGTCAGACCGGCGCGGAGTGTTGGATATCATTGCTGACTCCGGTGAGCTGTGCCACCCTTTGATCTCACGTAGTTGTTGAGCGCGCCTGAGCCAGACAGACAGGCTGCCTCGGGCGCTTTGCCGAGAAATGGAAAATCTTCCTTCGGTTATCAGTCCTCAACTAACTAAAAAAATAAAAATATTTCTTGTAAGTGAAGTAAATTCGAAGAGTTGCTTAGGTAATAATATACAACTAGCGCATATAAATTAATTCATCTTCTTTATTATGATCTTCTGTGCTATTGCCAGCAATAATAATCATAACAACAATAATAATAATAACAATAATAATAAGGAAAAATGAAATGGCGTATGGCTTTTAGGGCCGGAACTGTCCGAGGACAAGTTCGGCTCGCCAGATGCAGGTCTTTTGATTTGACTCCTGTAGGCGACCGGTGCGTCGTGATGGGGATGAAATGATGATGAAGACGCTACATACATTCAACCCCCGTGCCTGGAATCAAACCCGGGACCCCTGTGGCCAAAGGCCAGCACGCTAACTATTTAGCCATGGAGACATAATAATAATAATAATAATAATAATAATAATAATAATAATAATAATAATAATAATAATAATTAAACAACCCTATGTTTTGAGCCACTTGATTTGACGCCACCTGACAGAGTTTCACATCACTTTAGTAGTTCCATTCCCATCAGCCTGCACCACGATATTAAGAACTACAGTCTACGTTCCATGTAGCGATACTAATAACATAATTTCGTGCGGCTTTCCTTTCCATATGTAAATTTAACTTAAACTATGTAGAATGTAAAATGTTCTACTTACGTGAGAAATATATTTTCAAAATTCTTCTTTTGTCATGTCGGTGCAGCCCTTGTAAGGCAGACCCTCCGATGAGGGTGGGCGGTATCTGTCATGTTGTAGGCAACTGCGTGTTATTGTGGTGGAAGATAGTGTTATGTGTGGTGTGTGAGTTGCAGGGATGTTGGTTAAAGCACAAACACCCAGCGGCTGAGCCATTGGAATTAACCCAGCCGTGAATCGAACCCGGAATCTTCTGTACCAAAGGCCAGCGCGCTAACCATTTAGCCATGTAGCCGGACAGCGATACTGAAATGCATTAGAATTTGAAAAAGTAATTTACCGAGAGGATCACGTACATTACATGGTATCGTGAACAACATAATGAACTTCGAGAATTTTTTAACTTCAAAATCCACCTATCTTGGTCAGGACAGAACGCGTGGTACTAATGGACAGCGGACCAGCTCGCTAACTACTTGGTTTCGCAAACACCACAAAATTATCGTAATTAATTGCGCTGAGTTTGAAAAATAGTCTCTCGTAAAGGAAGCAATTACCATCTTATTATATCTCCGTAAATATCCCAGTACAGAAAACTCAGGGCATACGCCGTAGTCTAAGTAGTTGTGGTCAAAACAGCAAACGCAGTTTTCATTCAAAAATAAGTTCTTGAATAGTGTCCGGAAAACGTACAGCTGAATTTTGTTCATATAGCCACCAAACCAAATGTGGGTTATGCTCAATGAATCCTTTAGAAAGTTGTGTTGTTATGGTGGAAACCTAAAATCCCAGCAGAAATATTATGAGGCATACCAGTCAAGGTGAAGAGTGAGTTCCTTCATCATTGGTCAACTCCGTCAGCTAGAAAGTCAATAGCAGCATCACTGTCCCTACAACTAATAACTTTCATAATATTCAAAGACACTGGCTGAGTCCTGAACACTATTATTCATAAACTCCTATTCATCAGCATCGTCCATACTGCCACACCTATTAACGAGACTGAGACCAGTGTAAGCAACATTCTGTTGTTACAGAGTGAGTGGTTGCGCAGTTTGAGTCCCGTAGCTGTCAGCTTCCATTCGTGGGGGGGAGTGGGTTAGGACCTCATTGTCAGTAGCCCTGAAGATGTTTTCCAAGGTTTTCCATTTTAACACATTAATTATGGCCACGGCCGCTTCCTTTCCGTTCATAGCCCTTTCCTGCCCCATTGTCGCCATACGACCTATCTGCGACGGAAATTGAAAAAAATAAAATGATTCTGATGTGGAGTTTTAATTTTTAACATGACCTCGAGTTTCTCTTGACCAGCAAATATTAGAAGCACTATAAGAGGTTGTATAACTTTCCTTTCCATACGCAAATTAGACTAAAACTATGCAGAATGTAAAATGTTCTACTTACGTGAGAAATATATTTTCAAAATTCTTCGTTTGTCGTGTCGGTTTAGATGTATGACTTAGAATATATTTAGAAAAGGAGACATGTTCCATATATATTTTTTAACTTTAAACATGTTGAGAATGGATCATCTACGAGGCGAAATATTTCACCTCTACATTTAGGTAAATATTTTCTTGGGGGTGACAAGGACCTGACCTATATTCAGGAAATTATTCTTCATTGACTGATGAAGAGTTTTATGTATAATTCAGTTTCGCTTATATTACCATTACATATCTTCGGTAAGGAGAAACAAGGACCATGTGGGGTTTGGAAATGGCTCAGTAGATCCAAAAATTAAGATGGTTTAGAGTTCAGGTATAAAGGAGATACGCGGAAGAAAGTTTGGAAAAAATACTGAAAGTTAGATGGTCCGCGCTAGAAAGTGTCGACGGCTTAGTGTGAAACTAACGTTGTTACAAACATTCACATTCTTAGGTTTTTACACCAACCAATAGCAAATTTATTCTTCTACTTGGTGACAAACTATAATAACTCAGTTATGAAGAGTCTTGTGTGTAACACAACCCGTAACTAAAATATGACGGTATATTTCAAGTGAAATTAACGCATTGCCTGATTAGAATATTGTTGTGAATAATACTTCGCCATTTTGACTTGAGAGGAATGTATGTACATATACCAATACTGTACCATCATTTCTGCACGTCCATTAAAACAGAATAAATACATGAGAATGAGGATTTGCTTAGTGAAGGCTTTGAAGGAGGTAGTAAAGGAAATTATATATTTAATTGTGGAGACAAACAAAACTTATTTTAACTTTATACGTCTTCCTCAGCTTGTTTGCTGATATAAATATGTGTGACAAGTAAATGACATGAAGGGTCCACAAGCCTATACCTGACCTATAAAAGGGTATTACGTATTCATGAAAGAGTACGTAAACTAATGTGGCATAAAACAAACCGGTAACACCTTACAAATTAATGTATGTTTTTTTTTTATCTTCATAATGCAGTAATTTACACAACTGATGACTTTGCTTATGTCAGGCTCTATGGCTAAACGGTTAGCGTGCTGGCCTTTGGTCCAGATTGTCCCGGGTTCGATTCCCGCCATGTTGGGGATTTTAATCGCGTCTGATTAATTCTTCTGTCCCGGATACTGGGTGTTTGTGTTCATCCCAACACGTTCCTTTTCATATTCAGACAGCTCACCACACTCCCAATCACCACAGAATCACGCAATAGTAATTACACGACTCCATATAGAGTTAGGGTCAGTAAGGTTATCCGGCCATAAAACGAGGCCACATGCGCGGCAGAGTTCGCACCCGCGATCCCACAGATGTGGGAAAAGCGGTGGAAGGATATGAAGAAGAAAATTAGATGATAGAAATAATTTCGTTTGGCTATTTCTAGCCGAGTGCAGCCCTTGTGGGGCAGACCCTCCGATGAGGGTAGGCGGCATCTGCCATTTGTAGGTAACTGCATGTTATTGTGGTGGAGTATAGTGTTATGTGTGGTGTGTGAGTTGCAGGGATGTTGGGGACGTCACAAACACCCAGCCCCCGGGCCATTGGAATGAACCAATGGAGGTTAAAATCCCCGACCCGGCCGGGAATCAAACTAGGGACCCTGTGAACCGAAGGCAAGTACGCTAACGATTCAGCCAACGAGTCGGACAATTAGATGATGGTGATGACTTTGCTTATGTCTAAATAATTTTCTTTATATGTGAGGTATTAGTTCGTAAAGAAATAATGACTGATTTCATTCACATGTAGAATAATCAATAATTTTGTACTAAAATATTTATCATGTCTCTCCTGAAAAGTTCATGATTTGTAGTAACTTTAGTATCACACCAAAACCTGGGTATATGCTATACCAAATTCAGCTTAACGTTGGTTTCCATGTGGTATTTCTTCAAACTAATATTCCCTTTCTTACGAGAATGATTGGTTGTTTATTAGGGGATGCTGATATCCGCCAAAAAAAATGTGGACATAATCATAACTAGGGAAAATATTCGACATAATGTGGGTCTGAATTCCAGTAAAAATACGTAGTTTTTAAGCACTATCCTGGTCATGATTGAACGCATATATTTCGGGCGAGTACAATAATAATGAAAACGTTGAAAAAATGAAATGGCGTATGGCTTTTAGTACCGGAAGTGCCCGAGGACAAGTTGGATTGCCAGGTGCAGGTGTTTCCATTTGACTCCTGCAGGCGACCTTCGCTTGGTGAATGAGGATGAAATGATGATAAAGACGACATATACACCCAGCCCCCGTGCCAACGGAATTAACCAATTATGGTTAAAATTCCCGACCCTGCAAGGAGTCGAACTATGGACCCCTGTGATCTAAAAGCCAGAATGCTAACCATTTAGCCATGGAGCCGGACATGAAAAGTTTAATGTTAAAATTCCGCTTAAATAACGTTTAGGCTGACAATGTGCGCAACTAAGCTAAATGTCACGAAGGGTCTATCTTTCTTAATCTGTTTACCCTCCAGGGTTGGTTTTTCCCTCAGACTCAACGAGGGATCCCACCTCTACCGCCTCAAGGGCAGTGTCCTATAGCGTGAGACATTGGGTCGGGGATACAACTGGGGAGGATGACCAGTACCTCGCCCAAGCGGCCTCACCTGCTATGATGAACAGGGGCCTTGGTAGGGGATGGAAGATTGGAAGGGATAGACAAGGAAGAGGGAAGGAAGCGGCCGTGGCCTTAAGCTAGGTACCATCCTAGCATTTTCCTCGAGGAGAAGTGGGAAACCACGGAAAACCACTTCCAGGATGGCTGAGGTGGGAATTGAACCCACCTCTACTCAGTTGACCTCCCGAGGCTGAGTGGACCCCGTTCCAGCCCTCGTGCCCATTTTCAAATTTCGTGGCAGAGCCGGGAATCAAACCCGGGCCTCCACAGAGGCGGACAAGAAGGGTCTACGAGTCTATACCTGACGTAGCTGAACTAACGTGAGATAGTACATTTCGACAATAGCTTACAAATTAACTGATCTTATTAACATTATTAACTTTATTAAGTTTATTCTCCGCTAATGGCACACTGCGTCGGTACACTTCAATTTCATTTAAGAAATGTCCATCACTGGGTTTCACATTAATAATTGCATCTTGGATACATACAAGTACGAATGTGGCAGCCTGTATAATGGAATGAATGCAACTAAAAATAAGTAAATAAATAAATAAATAAATAAATAAATAAATAAATAAATAAATAAATAAATAAATAAATATGATACTATTAAATAATTAATTGGGAAACAGATCAATGAGTAATAAGTATTACACGACACTTGAAGTTTATTACTGCGGTAAAGAAACCAGTTACACACTCTTGTGCTTTCGAAGGATGAAATAATATCAATTTGAAAATAAACTCAGAGAGCTAATTCAAAAGCTGTATACAGTATGTAAGAAAATTGAATGTGAAATACGGATGTCACAACATGATGTCACAACATCATAATAGTGAGTGAAAAGACCGGGTTATTTTTCAGAATATATGGATGTATTTGCAACATGAAACGGTCACAGAGACTGCGTGTCGCAGTGGATAGCGCTTCTGCTTTGGATTAATCCATTTCCGTCTGCTGTCACCGGGGTTAATGCCTATAATTTCATTAGTAGTGTTCCAGTACAGGAATTTTAGCCATGAGGAGTACTGTTGGTTTGGCTTGGACGGTCAGCTTTCCGCAACTCTCCAGCGAGCATGGTGACGGGAATAACAAGCCTTTGACTAGAGCATCAAGCAGAGAGTAACCTCCAACTTAGACCTTAAAGAACGACACATAGATGTCATCTATTTTAACTAGTGTAATTCGAATGAAAGGCAATGAGCGAGGAGGTTCTTAGAATTAAGATCATTTCTCTTCTACAGATTTAAAAGGGGAAAGAAAATGTATGCGTGCAAATGAAAGTTGTAACTTCTTTTCGAGAAACAGAAGTTGAAAGACTGGGAGAAATTTTAATACTAAAATCAAGCCCTAGGTCACGTGACGGGAATGAGGTAGCTCCATTTTACTTTTTCTAGTTCCCTTTTCTATCCTTCCCCTCACATCACGGAAACTTTCTCCAACTGCCGCCGGTTACTACGGACAGACCTCTCGGGAAATGCGGTAAGTTTACTTTCGTTTGTTAGAAAATTGTGACAAACTCCACAAAAGAATGCTCCGACGAAAAGCTAATAACTCTTTTTACTTCTGTTTACTTACCGGGTTTCTCTTCGATGCGCAATTACTCTGACCGTTGTCGCGGGCTTTCACGATAGCTAGCGAGCTATTGTTTAATAGTAATGAAGTAGTAGGGATTATATATAATTTTTGCACGTTTCATGGCATAAATATTAGTGAGTCAAGTATATTATAACCCAGAGTTGAGTTAGGTGTCATTCTTCTTTTTCAATCTCCTTTCTTTCTTGCAATGTTGGAAACGGAAATGAATGAGAAACGAATTACATTTTCCTCTTACTTATATTCAAGACTGCGTTATTTTTAAAAATGTTTTTGCTTGATATATCCTCTAATGTTGTGAGATGTGTTGTATGAAAGCAATTGTATGTCTTGAATAGAGGATTGAACTAGGAGACCCAGAAGTGAAAACATCCAACGATTTACCTGAAGCAAACATTGAGAAACCAAGATGAAAACCACACTCACGACATGTACTGGCCGTGTTGGGTTTTGTGTGTCCCTCTAAGCAAGCAAATTTCTGGAAGGAAATCATAGCACGAGACCCTTCTTTAAATTCAGTCAGTAAGTTGGTGGTAAACATATCCTCAATTTAAGATCTACATACAATGTAATTTCACTACTCATGAATGGACCATAGTAACACTTCTCCTGTTAATCCTCCAACAAGGAAACCGTCTCACTTTGAGGTCGAAAAGTACGATGTTCTTGATGAAAATCGTCAGACAATACACATACCACAGGTTCAATATTAATTGCGAATAAAAATGCTTGTCGATAGGAGAACGACTTAATGTTTGTGTAGTAGTAAGGATAATCCCCTCTGTATAGGAAGGTTATCTACATATAGCCATAAGAATTACATTTTATCGTACAGTCAGAGTTCACAAAATTGTCAAATCAGACCTTTCATTTGCACCATGAGCACGAATGAAGAACGAGTAACTTCACTGATCGCAAAAGTGTTCTCGTCCTTAATATTTATCGTACTCGAAAAGAGGCAAGCAAGCTTTCAGTTTTATGTTTTACGTGCCTCTTTATGTCCTGATCATAGCTACAGTACTTTAAGGCCAGTCCGAACAGCAGGAATATGACTTTCCGCTTCAGAAACCAGACACATACCGGACGAAATTTTAACTTAGAGCGGCTTGGTGAGATTCTATTGACGATGCCAAAGACTATTGTGTACTCTTTCGGTAGGGTAAGGTATTATATTTTCAAACTTTTAAAAATTAATCCTTCACTCACACTTCATTTCCGGTACTATCAACGTTTTTTATATTGACAATGAAATAGCTACCTTAAACAATGGCACACATTATTAATAATAGTATTTAAATAAACCCTTATTATAAAAATTGTACGAAACAGAGGAGTTTGTCTTTGATCGCAATTGTACAGCTGGTGGTAGAATTTTGATCACACAAAGTACAATTTGATCACACACATTTTTCGTACACAAAGTCTCTCTTTCCTTTTCCCCACAACGTATATTTCATGAGTCCACGCATTGCAGTCCTGGCATTGAATCCATGGTCCTTTTATCACGTAATTCTCACAGTTATAATCCAGATGACAACATCCTCACTGGTTATTTACGCTGTTGTCATTCTTAACGAGACATCTTTTGAACATACCAATCTGAAAATGCTGATCTGATTTTAAATGGGATGAAGATATTACCTTTCATTTCCCTTTCGGCGTCGATTTCTTTACAGGTGGCGGTATTATGTTTTTCTAAGTTTTCGAGTGATACAGCGCTTGTTGAAGTTGAATCATTTTCCATAATGATTTCATTACCTGGTGTCGAATTAGTACTGAATTGCAGTCATTCATTACATTCGGCAACAAGATGATGATTCATTTTGAGTTGACTATCAGAGGAACTTTACGGAAGAGTATTGTTCCTTCGATAACCAAATGACTGAAGGTCAATGAAGATGCATAATTGACCATTCCATATAAAATTGCTTCTCCAACCTTCTGTGCGGCATCTGCATTGAGAAAAATGCAAACATGTATGATCGAAATTGTACCATTCCATCCGATCGAAAATGGCCTGCAACAATGGATCCATAATCTAGTTAAAGTGTAATACAAGTATGCACAAAGTAAGTACAATGCAGTATCATAATCTTGAGGTTTGTAGATATATGGCGTCATTATAAAGAGCATTTTACACTTCACGAAAAGGTCACAGATCTTAGCGAAGGCAGCTTCAAACTTATAACAGTGTGAAATACAATGCAGCATTGCTCTCCTTACGATGTAAAATCAGCAGTTTCTTGCAAACTAATAGAAATAGACATATTGTTTCTCACATTCTCAAAGTAGCTGTTTCACTCTTCCCACATCCGGTCACACGCAAATGAGACTAAAATTGAAAAATGAAAAATATCGGCTTTTTTAGTTTGATGGGAATTGTAATTATAACGAAATTGTACCACTCTACCTTATGGTAAACCGATCAAGTCGAAAACAATTGGCATTGCATGGTTATTCAATGTGCTTCCTTCAAGAGCGGTCACAAATCGCATCTTCTTGAGTGATTTGATACCTAGAAGGAGCTAACTTTTGTCATCAGTGCAGTTACTCGATCTTCATTCGCTGCTCATGGTGCAAGTGAGAAGTCTGCCTCGATCAATCTGTGAACTCTGATGATGATTATTTGGTGAAATTGTACAGTTGTCTCCAATAGATCATCTTTCAAATCAGAGGTAGATGTATTTAGCATCACCCAAACTAAATATTCTATAGTTCCCTTATGGATGAGGTTATCCATTAGGAATGAATATTGCGCGTGTGATCTTGATGTCGTGGGACTCTTTCAACGATATGTAAATACTGTAGTTTCTAGTGAGTAGTTTATTTCTTAAAGTTCAAACTCACCTGGAAATCAATGTTACTCCCAACGTTCAAAGCAAATCAGACAGTAGGCCTATAAGAATAGCTCTTTGAAAGCCAGGTATATTTCATGATACGGTAATTGGTGTCAGGTATGGAAGAAAGTGGTGTACGTCACTGTTTTATATGTAGACTGGAGTATTTCCAGTTTCATCTCAGTATTATCTCTAGTTCAATTAAATATTTGAGTAATTCACCTATTCGAAGTTATATAAAACAAAATGGTTAGTTTCGATAAGCAGAATTTCATCAGTTGGCCGTGCTCGTAGAGGCGCGCGGCTGTGAGCTTGCATCCGGGAGATAGTAGGTTCGAATCCCACTATCGGCAGCCCTGAAGATGGTTTTCCGTGGTTTCCCATTTTCACACCAGGCAAATGCTGGGGCTGTACCTTAATTAAGGCCACGGCCGCTTCCTTCCAACTCCTAGGCCTTTCCTATCACATCGTCGCCATAAGACCTATCTGTGTCGGTGTGACGTAAAGCCTCTAGCAAAAGCAGAATTTCATAATAGGAAATTCCAATAAATGGTTTGTTTCAATATCTGCGCTACCCATGAATCTTTGGTATATCACTGGACATGTACACATTATTTGTCAAAACATGAAAATACAAAGGCAGTTCAAAAAAATAAGGCAAAAATAGGCTTCACGGAGAATCTTGAATGTACAGGCGGAAATAATGATACATGGTAGGAAGCCACTCAGTGATTTCAATCTCTTCGGACCGTTGACGGTGCACGTGGATAGGTGGTAAGAGATTTAAGGACAAAACGACCGTTCATCACGCCATCGAGGTGTGGCGTCAGATTTCTCCCATGGCAGCATCGATGCCTTGTTGAGCCGTTGGAACAAATGCTTCTACAAGAAATGCGACTAGGTTGAATAGTAATGCGTACGAGTGTCCTATTGCTATATATCCTCTTATATGCCTGTAAAATAAAATGTTTCTGTTCTATGTCTTGTTACTATACTTTTTGAAGCTACCTTATATTTGCTGGGACTTATACTAAATTTACTAATCTTGATAAGAAAACTTCAGTAGCGAAGTCAGTATAATTCAATTGAACTGTTCTCTTTTCCTTTGCTACTTGCTTTACGTCGCACCGATACAGAGAGGTCTTATGGGCGACGGTAGGACAGGAAAGGCCTAAGAATGGGAAGAAAGCGGCCATGGCCTTAATTAAGGTTCATCCCCAGCATTTGCCTGGTGTGAAAAAGTGAAACCACGGAAAACCATCTTCAGGGCTGCCGACAGTGGGGTTCGAACCCACTATCTCCCGGATGCGAGCTCACAGCTGCGCGCTCCTAACTGCACGGCCAACTCGCCCGGTGGGACTGTTATCATCATTACATAATGGATATCAACATTGAAGGACAAGTCTGCATTATGTGAAAGTTCGTAGTTTATATTTATCCGAATAGTTTGTCTAAGAGAGGAATTAAAGAATTGTCCGATGATTGTATGGTAGGTATCGCTTCTGAATGTTTAGTTATACAACCTTTCGAATAATTACCCCTTCATAATAAAATTAAGGGATGAAATGTCGTATGGCTTTTATTGCCGGAATATCCCAGGACGGGTTCGGCTCGCCAGTTGCAGGCCATTCTATCTGACACCCGTAGGTGACCTGCACGTCGTGATGAGGATGAAATGATGATGAAGACAACACACACACCCAGCCCCCGTGCCATTGAAATTAACCAATTAAGGTTAAAATCCCAGACCCGGCCGGGAGTCGAACCCGGGACCCTCTGAACCGAAGGCCAGTACGCTGACCGTTCAGCCAAGGAGTCGGACATATTAAGGGATGAATCTACACTTAAGAACATGCCTACTGGTGAAATAACTAGAGACTATTGACGTACACTATAAAAAGCATATAAGTTCATCTATGGCTTACAGGAAGAATCCTACCATTATTAGCAGTAGGAAATCCAATAAAAGATATTCAAAGTATGGCCAAAACAATAAAATGAAAATGCTTCACGTATAGTCAAAATTCAAAGAGTTAGATTTTTAATTTTACACAGGCCGGAATCGTCAAGTGGCCGTCTACTTTTTCACACCCCTTGTGGCTTAAATGAGCGCGTCCGGGCTCACATAAGCAACACTGTAAGAAACAAGAAGTGTTACAAATTAATTAATTAATTAATCAGACAGAAAAAATTAATGGAACTGTTCATATTGCAATAAGCGCTGGAAATAATCCACATTAATCTGCAAGCAAGCGACGAAACATTTCCCATGTAACGAGAGAAGAAATGACATTGAAGGTCTGCTATTAGTTGTAGAGGTCTGAATCAAGCAGTCACCTGGCGGTCTTCTCGGATTGCTGATTACTTCATTACGTTCCTCGTGCGTCAGTTTCCAATATAACTTCCAGACTTTTTAAGTGCAGCATTCAACTGTTACAATGCTCACATTAATTATATAATTTAAAACATTTCTTCACTCGTTAGGGTCTTTCACATATTACGCTACACTTCTTCCACTTCTCTCAGGAAAAATGTTTACCATTCGGTGAACCATTGTCTTTTTCAATACATGCGTGTCATTTGGTGTTGGAGCCCAAAATAACCCCAGGTTCTACAACATGCATCAGTTGTAAAACCTTATGTTATTGACTATTCCCATAGAACAAATTTTATTTTCAAGGAAACTAATATACTCACAAGTGATCATACCATGCAATATAATATATCCTTTTCAATTGTAAGTCTACACAGGTAGATCTTATATATACTTAAAACTAACCAGTATTTATATATAATTTCGTGTGGCTATTCCTAGCTTGATGCAGCCCCTGTAAGGCGGGCCATCCAAAGTGGGTGGGTGGCACCTGCCACATATGGGAAACTGCATGTAACTTTAGCGGAGTATAGTGCTGTATGTGATGCGTGATTTGCAGGGATTTTGGGGTCAGTACAAACACCCAGTCCGCGGGCCATGGAAAATAAACATTTGAGGTTGAAATCTCCGACCCAACCGGGAATCGAACAGGAGGCCTTTTGAACCGGAGGCAACTACTCTGACCATTCATCAAAGGAGTCCGTCAATTAACCATTGATGCTGATGTTCATTACTACTATAAAGGGAACTCTAATAGAATGTATCTTCATTTCACAAAATCAACCAAATATGGATGAAATAGTATTATTCACAATTTGTCGAAAGTATACAATGAATTATCAAAACATGTACTTCAAATTAAAAAATGAAATTGGAGATAAAATGTATTTGTTAAATAAGGAGTTAAACTAAGTTCTTGTATATAAAAACAATTACATAGAGAATTTAAAACATTTTGCTATGATACTTCCAATATTGATTTTTTATTCATATCGCAATTATATTGTCTGATTTCGCTTATGTAGCTCATGTATACTGCTCCCTTTAATGAACATTTTCTAGTGAAATTCAATCTTTCGAAATAATAAAGAAATTAATCGATAGAAGATTACAAATTAAAATCCTGAAATGTGAACTATGCTAACGACGTTCCCACAAAGCACATAGTGATTATAGTATTTCATTATTCTTGCGAATACATCTTAAATGTACAGTATTAATTTCCGGATGTGCAGACGGTTGGGTGGAGAAAGCTTTGGATGAGCAGCGGTCCACCCACGCCCATCACCGACGCAATCACTGATTATAATTTTCGACTTGTTTATTCTATGGAGAGTCCACGTACGGGAAGTAAATGAAGTCGTCAATGTTTGGCCTCGGCGAGTTTCATTTGTGCAGTGCACTAAAAATTTATTTTCCAATAAATTTAGAAGTAGAGTCGCTCAAAAATGAATGAGTGCAACGTATGTGTGCATAGTACCCCGCAGGTAAAAATTTATCAGAAACAATTGATATTAGAGTGTTTGTTATCTATATATATAAAATAACTTGTCCTGACTGACTGACTGACTGACTGACTGATTCATCATCGCCGAGCCAAAACTACTGGACATAAAGGAATGAAATTTTGTGGATACATTCATATTAAGATGTAGGTGCACGCTAAGAGAGGATTTTTGGATATTCCGTCATTAAGGGGGTGAAAAGGGGAGTGAAATTTTAAAATGAGTGTACCTATATCTCAAAACTTTAAAAGTGTACAGATGTAAAAATTGGTATTTAGAATCTTCTTTAAAAATAAGCTAACACGTATTTTTTTGTTTTCAGAAAATCCCAACAGGAGGGGTGAAAAAGGGTGAAAATGGGGAAAAATGGGTTGAATGCGTTTAATCAGGATACCGGTACTTATATCTCAGAAACTGAAGATATTACAGACCTGAAAATTGGTACATTTGATCTCTTTAAAAAATAAAGAAACACGTATATTTTTGTTTTTGGAAAATCCAATTAATCGGAGGGTGAAAAGGGGGTGAATTTTTAAAATGAGTGAATCTATATCTCCAAACTTTTAAAGTGTGCAGATGTAAAAATTGGTATTTAGAATCTTCATTAAAAATAAAGAAATACAGTACGCATTTTTTTGTTTTCGGAAAATCGCAATAGGGGGAGTGAAAAGGGGTGAAAAAGGGATTGAATGCCTTTAATGAGGCTACTTATATCTTAGAAACTGAAGATATTACAGACCTGAAAATTGGTGTTTGGGATCTCCTTTAAAAATAAAGAAACACATATTTTTTTGTTTCTGGAAAATCCAATTAAGGGGGGTGAAAAGGGGGTAATATTTTAAAATGTGTGTATCTATATCTCAAAACTGTTAAAGGTTATAGATGTGAAAATTGGTATTTAGAATCTCCTTTAAAAATAAAGAAACACGTATATTTTGTTTTCGGAAAATCCTAATAGGAAGGGTGAAAAAGGTTGAAAAAGGGGTCGAACGCCTTTCATGAGTCTACTTATATTTCAGAACCTGAAGATATTACAGACCTGAAAATTGGTATTTGGGTTCTACTTTAAAAGTAAAGAAACACGTATTTTTTCGTTTTTGGAAAATCCGAATATTGGGGGGTGAAAAGGGGGGTGAAATTTTTAAAATGAGTGTGTCTACATCTTATAACTTTAAAATTTACAGATGTAAAAATTGGTAGTTAGAATCTCCTCTAAAATAAAGGAACACGTATTTTTTTGTTTCCTGTAAATCCAAATAGGAGGCGTAAATGGTGAAAATGGGTTGAATGCCTTTAAAAAGGATACATATATCTCAGAAACGAAAGATATTACAGAACTGAAAATTTGTATATGGGATCTCCTTTAAAAATAAAGAAACACGTATTTTTTTAGTTTTTGGAAAATCCAATTAATGGCGGTTAAATAGGAGTGACAAATTGGGGTGAATTTTTTGAAAGACTATATCTACAGAATATCTTGGAAACGTAAAATGTTACAGACGTAAAAAGTGGGTGTTTGGAATCTCCTGTAAATGTAAAGAAACATAGGTGATTTGTTTTTGGAAACTCCACATAAGGGGAACTCAAAAGGGGTGAAATTTTAAAATGAGAAATTTTACAGTATATCTAAAAAACTTAACATGTTACAGAAGTGAAAAATGGTATTTTTTATCTCTATTAAACATAAAGAAACATGTATTTTTAGTTTTCGGAAGTACCACTTGGGTGGAGGGGGGTAAAAGTGACTGAAAATGGTGTTGAATTATTTTAATTAGGCTACTGATATCTCAAAAATGAAGATGTTACAGACGTTAAATTTGATATTTGCAATCTGCTTTAAAAGTAAAGAAACACGTATTCTCAGAAAATACAAAGAAGTGGGGGGGGGTGAAAGAATTGAATAATTAATTGACTTAATCGTATGAGAATACAAACATCTAATAAAAACTAAAGTTGTTACAGACGTGAAAATTCGTATTTGGATCTCCTTTAAAAACAAAGAAAACGCGTTTTGGGGGGAAACAATCTTGGAGGGCGGGAGTGTAAAGGAGTTGAATTCCTTTCATGAGGACACCAAAATAAAAAACTGAAGAAGTTAGAGTCGTGATAATTGGTATTTAGAAGATTCTGTAATATTAAAGAAACAAGTATTTTTGCGGGAAAATTCACTTGGGGGGGGGGGGGAGGGGTAGTAGTGTGAAATGAAGTGATAAAAGTAAATTATTTTTATGGGGATACTTATATCTCAAAACTGAAGGTAATAGACGTGAACATTGGTGTTTGGAATCTCCCTTAAACATAAAGAAACAAGCCTTCTTTTAATTTTTTTTTTTGGGGGGGGGGGTTGGCGGTAAATAAACTTAACGGCGGTGGGGTGTAGAAGGAGGTGAGACCAATTGATTTTACTGTTATTAATGTACTTATAAGGATCCTCCGTTGCTCAGGCGGCAGCACGCCGGCCTCTCACAGTTGGGCTCCGTGGTTCAAATCCTGGTCACTCCATGTGACATTCGTGCTGGACAAAAGGGAGGCAGGGCAGGTTTTTCTCCGGATACTCCGGTTTTCCCTGTCATCAGCCATTTCAGCAATACATAATAATAATAATAATAATAATAATAATAATAATAATAATAATAATAATAATAATAATAATGTTCCAGACCGTCGTCAAATGTGCGGACCGCGCTAGAAACGGCTCCTGGACGGGTAATGACTAAGAATGCAGTCCGGCCGCGGGTTCAGTGCCGCCAAGGCACCCAATATGACACCACGCCGGATCTCCTGAAGGATTTTATCCATATTAAAAATGATTATAGGAAAAGATGGCAAAGATTTACGGACCCAACTGACCGGGAGGAATACCTGAGCCTAGCCCGGGAAGTACGAAGTTGATTGCTGGAAAGGAAGATTGAAAAATGGGAGGAAACGTGCCGTAAAATAATAGAAAACGAGTCAGATCGCGAATTTCAATTCATTCAATTATAAATTTCAGTATAATACCGTAGCGAAGCACGGATATCTTGATAGTTTTATATATATATAGATAGCTTGTCCTGACTGACTGACTGACTGACTGACTGATTCATCATCGCCGAGCCAAAACTACTGGACATAAAGAAATGAAAGTTTGGGGATATATTCATATTAAGATGTAGGTGCTCGCTAAGAGAGGATTTTTGGATATTCCGTCGCTAAGGGGGTGAAAAGGGGGGTGAAATTTTAAAATGAGTGTGTCTATATCTCAAAACTTTAAAAGTTTACAGATGTGAAAATTGGTATTTAGAATCTTCCTTAAAAATAAGGAAATACGTATTTTTTTGTTTTCAGAGAATCCCAATAGGAGTGGTGAAAAAGGGTGAAAAATGGGTTGAATGCCTTTAATCAGGATACCGCTACTTATATCTCAGAAACTGAAGATATTACAGACCTCAAAAATGGTACTTTCGATCGCTGTCAAAAATAAAGAAACACAATTTTTTTTGTTTTTGGAAAATCCAATTAATGCGAGGGTGAAAGGGGGGGTGAATTTTTAAAATGAGTGCATCTATGTCTCAAAAGTTTTAAAGTTTAGAGATGTAAAAATTGGTATTTAGAATCTTCATTAAAAATAAAGGAACACGTATAGTTTTGTTTTCGGAAAATCCCAATAGGAGGGATGAAAAGGGATGAAAAATGGGTTGAATGCCTTTAAAGAGAATACTTATATCTCGGAAACCGAAGATATTACAGACCTCATAATTGGTACTTTTGATCGCTTTCAAAAATAAAGAAACACATATTTTTTTGTTTTTGGAAAATCCAATTAATGCGAGGGCGAAAAGGGGGGTGAATTTTTAACATAAGTGCATCTATATCTCAAAAGTTTTAAAGTTCAGAGATGTAAAAATTGGTATTTAGAATCTTCATTAAAAATAAAGGAACACGTATTTTTTGTTTTCGGAAAATCCCAATAGGAGGGGTGAAAAGGGGTGAAAAATGGGTTGAATGCCTTTCAAGAGAATACTTAGACCCTATATCTTAGAAACTGAATATATTACAGACCTGAAAATTGGTATTTGGGATCTACTTTAAAAATAAAGAAACAGGTATTTTTCGTTTTGAGAAAATCCAAATAATGGGGGGTGAAAAGGGGGGATGAAATTTTTAAAATGAGTGTCTATATCTCAAAACTTTTACAGTTTATAGATGTAAAATTTGGTATTTAGAATCTCCTTAAAAAATAAAGAAACACTCATTTTTTGTTTTCGGAAAATTCCAATAGGAAGGTTGGAAAAGGGTGAAAATGGGTTGAATGACTTTAATGAGGCTACTTATATTTCAGAACCTGAAAAATGGTGTTTGGGATCTCCTTTAAAAGTAAAGAAACACGTATTTTTTGTTTTTGGATAATCCAATTCATTGGGGGGGGGGTGAAATGGGGGTGAATTTTTAAAATATGTGTAACTATATCTCAAAACTGTTATAGTTTATAGATGTAACAATTGGTATTTAGAATCTCCTTTAAAAATAAAGAAACACGTATTTTTTGTTTTTGGAAAATCCCAATGGGAAGTGTGGAAAAGGGTGAAAAATGGGTTGAATGCCTTTAATGAGGCTACTTATATTTCAGAACCTGAAGATGTTACAGACCTGAAAATAGGTATTTGGGATCTACTTTAAAAATAAAGAAGCAGGGATTTTTTCGTTTTTGCAAAGTCCAAATAATGGGGGGTTAAAGGGGGGTGAATTTTTTAAATGAGTGTGTCTACATCTTAAAACTTTAAAAGTTTACAGATGGAAAAACTGGTATTTAGAATCTCCTTTAAAAATAAAGAAACACGTATTTTTGTTTTCTGTAAATCCCAATGGGAGGGATGTAAAAGGGTTGAATGCCTTTAATGAGGATATATATATATATATCTGAGAAACAGAAGATATTAAAGAACTGAAAATTTGTATATGGGATCTCCTTTAAAAATAAAGAAACACGTATTTTTTTGTTTTTGGATAATCCAATTAATGACGGTTAAACAGGAGTGACAAATTGGGGTGAATTTTTCGAAAGACAATATGTACAGAATATCTGAGAAAGGTAAAATGTTACAGACGTAAAAAGTGGGTATTTGGAATTTCCTGTAAATGTAAAGTAACATAGGTGATTTGTTTTTGGAATATCTCCTTAAGGGGAATTAAAAAGGATTGAAGTTTTAAAATGAGAATTTCTACAGTATATATCAAAAAACTTAATATGATACAGAAGTGAAAAATGGTATTTTTTTAATCTGTATCTAAAATATAGAAACGTGTATTCTTAGTTTTCGGAAATACCACTTGTGTGGAGTGGGGGGGAGGGTGAAAGTGACTGAAAATGGTGTTGATTTCTTTTAATTAGGCTACTGATATCTCAAAAATGACGATGTTGCAGACGTGAAATGTGATATTTGGAATCTGCTTTAAAAGTAAAGAAACACGCATTTTCGGAAAATCCAATGAAGCGGGGGGGGGGGCTTGAAAGAATTGAAAATTAATTGACTAAATTGTATGAGAATACATATATCTAATAAAAATAAAGTTGTTACAGACGTGAAAATTGGTATTTGGATTTCCTTTAAAAACAAAGAAAAACGCGGTTTGGGGCGAGGAGGAACCATCTTGCGGGGCGGGAGTGAAAAAGAGTTGAATTCCTTTCACGGGGACACATAAATCAAAACTTAGGAACTTATAGTCTTGATAATTGGTATTTAGAAAATCCTTTAGTATTAAAGAAACAAGTAAGTTTTGTCGGAATAGTCACTTGGCGGGGAGGGGGGAGGGTGAAATGAAGTGAAAAAAGTGAATTATTCGTGTGAGGTTTCTTATATATCAAAACTGAGGGTAATAGACGTGAACATTTGTGCTTGGAATCTCCTTTAAAAAAAGGAAACACTCCTTCTTTTAATTTTTTGGGGGAGGGAGTAAATAAAATTAACGGCGGTGGGGTGTAAAATGAGGTGAGACCAATTGATTTTACTGTTCATAATGTACTTATAAGGAGCCTCCGTTGCTCAGGCGGCCTCTCACAGCTGGGTTCCGTGGTTGAAATCCCGGTCACTCCGTGTGACATTCGTGCTGGACAAAACGGAAGCGGGGCAGGTTTTTCTCCGGATACTCCGGTGTTCCTGTCATCATTCATTCCAGCAACACTGTCCAATATTTCATTTCATTTGTCATTCATCGACCATTGCTCCAGAGGAGTGCTTCGGCAGCCGGCACAATTCGTATTGTCGTCGCTAGATGGGGCTTTATTCATTCAATTCCTGACCCTGTCGAATGACTGGAAACAGGCTGTAGATTTTCGATGTACTTATTCTGATCATAAAACGATCATTTTTTATCTTTCCTGCGTTCGATTTCAGCAGCCATCTTTTCCTTGGGAGAACGTTCTTAGATTACAGTAGACTCTCCTGGCATATAAATAATAATTTAAGCACATTTGAAATAAACGATAG
Source organism: Anabrus simplex (assembly GCF_040414725.1). Classification (NCBI taxonomy): domain Eukaryota; kingdom Metazoa; phylum Arthropoda; class Insecta; order Orthoptera; family Tettigoniidae; genus Anabrus; species Anabrus simplex. The sequence continues at coordinate 1,084,781,270 of NC_090266.1, read as the reverse complement.
GAATGAGATTGACCGTCAAATTGTTCACCTCTATAATAAGGTCAATAATGCACGGAAGTATGTCATTCGTATCGCCAGAAATCCCGCACACTTGCCTAGGCGCGACATTGGTGCTGGTCACATGCTCAACAATGACAGTGGCAGCAGATGTAATTTACCGCCAAGTAGCGGTCTTGCATCTTGCTGTGGGGTCTAGAACATCTAATAATAATAATAATAATAATAATAATAATAATAATAATAATAATTTTCTGGACCGTCATCAGATTGTGCGGACCGCGCTGGAAACGGGCCGTGGTCTGGTAATGACCACGAATACAGTCCGGCCGCAGGTGCAGTACCGCCAAGGCACCCAAGACGACACCACGCCGGATCTCCTTCAGGATTTGATCCATACTAAAAATGCTTATAGGAAAAGATGGCAAAGATTTAGGGACCGCGTTGAATACCTGGAACTAGCCCGGGAATTTCGAAATCGATTGCTGGAAAGAAAGATTGAAAAATGTGAGGAACTTTGCCGTAATCTCTCAGAAAACGAGTCAGATCGCGAATTTCGGAGGATTATTTATAAAATGTTAAGTATTTAATTATAAATTGCAGTATAATACCGTAGCGAAGCACGGGTATCTTGCTAGTCTATATATATAAAGTAGCTTGTCCTGACTGACTGACTGATTCATCATCGCCGAGCCAAAACTACTGGACATAAAGAAATGAAATTTTTGGGATATATTCATATTATAATGTAGGTGCTCGCTAAGAGGGGATTTTTGGATATTCCGTCCCTAAGGGGGTGAAAAGGGGGGTGAAATTTTAAAATGAGTGTGTCTATATCTCAAAACTTTAAAAGTTTACAGATGTGAAAATTGGTATTTAGAATCTTCTTTAAAAATAAGGAAACACGTATTTTTTTGTTTTCAGACAATCCCAATAGGAGGGGTGAAAAAGGGTGAAAAAGGGGTTGAATGCCTTTAATCAGGATACCGCTACTTATATCTCAGAAACTGAAGATACCACAGACTTCAATTTTGGTACTTTCGATCGCTGTCAAAAATAAAGAAACACATATTTTTTTGTTTTTGGAAAATCCAATTAATGCGAGGGTGAAAGGGGGGTGAATTTTTAATATTAGTGCATCTATATCTCAAAAGTTTTAAAGTTTAGAGATGTAAAAATTTGTATTTAGAATCTTCATTAAAAATAAAGGAACACGTATTTTTTTGTTTTCGGAAAATTCCAATAGCAGGGTTAAAAGGGGGTGAAAAATGGGTTGAATGCCTTTAAAGAGATTATTTATATCTCAGAAACTGAAGATATTACAGACCTCAAAATTGGTACTTTTGATCGCTTTCAAAAATAAAGTAACACATATTTTTTTGTCTTTGGAAAATCCAATTAATGCGAGGGTGAAAAGGGGGGTGAATTTTTAGAATGAGTGCATCTATATCTCAAAAGTTTTAAAGTTTAGAGATGTAAAAATTGGTATTTAGAATCTTCATTATAAATCAAGGAACACGCAGTTTTTTGTTTTCGGAAAATCCCAATAGGAGGGGTGAAAAGGGGGTGAAAATTGGGTTGAATGCCTTTAAAGGGAATACATATATCTTAGAAACTGAATATATTACAGACCTGAAAATTGGTATTTGGGATTTACTTTAAAAATAAAGAAACAGGTATTTTTTCGTTTTGGGAAAATCCAAATAATGGGGGGTGAAAAGGGGGATGAAATTTTTAAAATGAGTGTATCTATATCTCAAAACTTTTAAAGTTTATAGATGTAAAATTTGGTATTTAGAATCTCCTTTAAAAATAAAGAAACACGTATTTTTTGTTTTCGGAAAATCCAAATAGGAAGGGTGGAAAAGGGTGAAAAAGAGGTTGAATGCCTTTAATGAGGCTACTTATATTTCAGAACCAGAAGATATTACAGACCTGAAAATTGGTATTTGGGATCTACTTTAAAAATAAAGAAACAGGTATTTTTACGTTTTTGGAAAATCCAAATAATGCGGGGTGAAAAGGGGGGTGAATTTTTAAAATGAGTGTGTCTACATCTTAAAACTTTAAACGTTTACGGATGTAAAAATTGGTGTTTAGAATCTCCCTTAAAAATAAAGGAACACGTATTTCTTTGTTTTCTCTAAATCTCAATAGGAGGGGTGTAAAAGGGTGAATAATCTGTTGAATGCCTTTAATGAGGATACATATATCTCAGAAACTGAAGATATTACAGAACTGAAAATTTGTAAATGGGATCTCCTTTAAAAATAAAGAAACACGTATATTTTTGCTTTTGGAAAATTCAATTAATGGCGATTAAACAGGAGTGGCAAATTGGGGTGAATTTTTTGAAAGACTATATCTACAGAATATCTGAGAAGCGTAAAATGTTACAGACGTAAAAAGTGGGTATTTGGAATCTCCTGTAAGTGAAAAGAAACATAGGTGATTTGTCTTTGGAAACTTCACTTTAGGGGAACTAAAAAGGGGTGACATTTTAAAATGAGAATTTCTACAGTATATCTTAAAAAACTTAACATGTTACAGAAGTGAAAATGGTAATTTTTTAATTCTATTAAAATAAAGAAACGTGTATTATTAGTTTTCGGAAATACCACTTGGGAAGTGGGGGGGTGGTAAAAGTGACTGAAAATGGTGTTGAATTCTTTAAATTAGGCTACTGATATCTCAAAAATGAAGATGTTACACACGTGAAATTTGATTTTTGGAATCTGCTTTAAACGTAAACAAACACGTATTCTCGGAAAATCCAATGAAGGGGGTTTGGGGGGTTAAAGGATTGAAAAAATTAATTGACTTAATTGTATGAGAATACATACATCTAATAAAAACTAAAGTTGTTACAGACGTGAAAATTGGTATTTTTATCTCTTTTAAAAACAAAGAAAAGCGCGTTTTGGGGGGAAATAACCTTGGGGGGGGGGGAGTGAAAAGGAGCTGAATTCCTTTCATGAGGACACATAAATCAAAAACTGAAGAGGTTAGAGTGGTGATAATTGGTATTTAGAAGATCCTTTACTATTAAAGGAACAAGTATTTTTTGCCTTAATATCACTTTGTGAGGGGGGGGGGGGTGTGAAAAGAAGTTAAAAAAAGTGTATTATTTTTAAGGGGATACTTATATCTCAAAACTGAAGGTAATAAACGTGAACATTGGTATTTGGAATCTCCTTTAAACATGAAGAAACACACCTTCTTTTAATTTTTTGGGGGGTGGGGGTAAATAAACTTAACGGCGGTGCGGTGTAAAAGGCGGTGAGACCAATTGATTTTACTGTTCATAATGTACTTATAAGGAGCCTCCGTTGCTCAGGCGGCAGAGCGCCGGCCTCTCACAGCTGGGTTCCGTGTTTCAAATCCCGGTCACTCCATGTGACATTCGTGCTGGACAAAATGGCGGCGGGACAGGTTTTTCTCCGGATACTCCGGCTTTCCCTGTCATCATTAATTCCAGCAACACTGTCCAATATTTCATTTCATTTGTCACTCATCGATCATTGACCCAGAGGGGAGCTTCGGCAGCCGGCACAATTCATATTGTCGCCGCTAGATGGGGCTTTATTCATTCCATCCCTGATCCTGTCGAATGATAGGAAACAGGCTGTTGACTTTCGATGTACTTATTCTGATCATAAACCGATCATTTTTAATCTTTCCTGGGTTCTTTTTCAACAGCCATCTTTTCCTTAGGAGAACGTTCTTAGATTAGAGTAGATTCTCCTGGCATATAAATAAAAATTTAAACACATTTGAAATAAACGAAGGAATGATATTGACCGTCAAATTGTTCACCTCTATAATAAGGTCACTAATACACGCAGGTATGTCATTCGTATCGCCAGAAATCCAGCACACTTGCCTACGCGCGACAATGACAATGGCAGCAGATGTAATTTACCGCCAAGTAGCGGTCTTGCATATTGCTGTGGGGTCCAGAACATATAATAATAATAATAATAATAATAATAATAATAATAATAATAATAATAATAATAATAATAATAATAATAATAATAATAATAATAATAATAATAATAATAATGTTCTGGACCGTCGTCACATGTGCGGACCACGCTGGAAGCGGGTCCTGGACGGCTAATGACTAAGAATGCAGTCCGGCCGCGGGTTCAGTAGGCTACCGCCAAGGCACCCAAGACGACACCACGACAGATCCCCTGAAGGATTTGATTCATATTAAAAATGCTTATAGGAAAAGATGGCAAAGATTTAGGGACCCAACTAACTGGGTGGAATACCTGGACCTAGCCCGGGAAGTACGAAATCGTTTGCTGGAAAGAAAGATTGAAAAATGGGAGGAAACTTGCCGTAATCTATTAGAAAACGAGTCAGATCGCGAATTATGGCGGATTCTCGCAGAAAACTGGAGAGATCGCGAATTTCGGCGGATTATATATCTAAAACAATAAGCATTCAATTATAAATTTCAGTATAATACCGTAGCGAAGCACGGGTCTCTTGCTAGTTTCTCATAAGAGATTAAATTCGAGAAAAATAAAATAACCCGAGCTCATTCTTTTCTTGAGCAATTAGATATCTGTAATCATACCTTATATTTGTAACTAAATTCGCTATTTATTCAAGTTTTGGAGGTTCAGCTCACCAAAAGTCTAAAGAGAAATAAATCCCAACTACTCAGTACCCTGTCTAACATATTTTATCACAAATGTCTCACCATTTGTCATATTAACTATAAAATAGAGTAGTGTACTATCAATTTGGAATGAAACATCGTTCTATTATCTTCTGCTCGGATGCCAAATATAACCTAAACTGTTATTTTTCAATTTTATCACCAATGTGTGGAGGAAATTTTCTTGAATAGCATATAAACTGTAATTTGTATTCATTACCTTTCTCCTAAGGTCGTTTGAAAGTTGTGTTAAGTCAGCTACTGTGGAATGAAAACTATCACACATTTATTTTTCCCCTGTAAATTTGGCATTTTCAAAACTGATCTCCCAAATTATTCTGATAAAGTAATACAATTTACCAGGAAGGTAGATACTGTTAATTTATATTCCCTGTACCAAAATGAATCGGTGAAATAGATAATATTTCAGTATCGTAATTATTCAAAATGTGATAATTTTGGGTATCAAATTATTTCAGCAGTACTCATTGTGTCATTTGATAATGATTCAGGAAAATATTTTTAAAACATTTGCTACCGTAATCTAACATTTTTGGTAACGTACTTATCCATCTAAAAGAGTGACATATTTCCTGCGAGTCAATGATATTCAAAACGAAGTTTGCAAATTAATTTCATAAAAAAGTGTCATATTTTGTAAAATGAAGTGAAAATATTTTAATAAAAATTACTTCAAAGTAATTAAAGATTGAATACGTTCCGGAGTCTAAGTCCCCTCAACTGAATATGTTTTCTGCTTTTCATTATCAAGGAAGAAATGACGGTCAGTGAATTGTAACACCCCTGTTATGCATCGAGCAGTTGTTTAATTAAGTAGAGAATTAGAATGTAAGTATTTCTGAACTGGAAGCCATTCGTGAGATTAAAGGGACACAAAGTTTTAAAATAAAATAAAATAAAATAAATGACGAAGGATAGGTTGAAATCTGCCTCGAAAATAATTTATCTCTCGTTCTCATGCAGGTTTCATACCCTGTGAAACTCGATCAATCGGGCTCCTGGATTAATTACTGAGTACGCCATTTGAATGGCAAACTAGGAAGGGAGGAAGGTTTGAGCTCTGGATGCTCCTAGTACGTGCTGAGGAAACCACAGAAGACGTGCCCGTCGTGCGGAACGTGACGCGCGTCGCTCTTCACTTGTCTACAGATGAGCGAACTTCTCGTCAATCCACTGCTCGTTTCATTTTAACTTATATCAGAAACAACACAAATACAGTAATTCAATTAACCATACTGTGATGAAATTCACTGAACTTGAGTAAGGACCATTGCTCATTTCTGGGGAATATTAGACCTGCAAGTTATCGAATCACAGCTTTGAGTAATTTAACTCTACGTCTTCGAAATATCAACAAAAGGCTTGTAGATTCCTTTATATTATATGTCTTCCACAGAGAGTGTTCGGAGAAGTAATAGCCACTTTCACACACTACGTGCAGCTACGATACTGAGATATGATACTACTTCGCAAGAGTAAGCATACATATATCTATTAACTTACAAGATACCCGTGCTTCGCTACGGCTTTATACTGAAAATTATGATTCAAAGTCTTACATTTTGGAGAGTCCACTGTCAGGCAAGCCTGTAAAATACGCCCTCAGTTCGTACGTCAAACGTTTTTGGGGGAATGATTATTTATTTTCTGACCTAACACTCATTTGAATCCCATACGGAAGAATCTGAATGTTTAAAACCCTATCGTATTTAAAATCTGGGATTAAATCAGCTGTTTACTACATACGCGTTGCAGTATTCTTCCTAAACTTTCACTCACGTCTGTACCCGTAATTTAAGTTCGAGTAACGAGACTCGAATCTCTTACGCATAATCTCTCCACCAAGACAATTCTACTGTCGTTCAATGCAATGCTCTAATGGTACCATTATGCACGCGAGCTTGTCATAGACCGTTCAATATCATAGTCTGTAAAAAAAAGTTCGCATACATAAGTTCACGTAACTAATATATTGGAAGCCATGAATACGAATTTGACAAAGTGTTTCATACAGCTGTGAGAGGTAAGTAATAATGTACTATCCGGAAGGACTTCTCGCCATCAATGGAAGGCATCAACGAATAAGAACTAACAAGTTCGAGTAGGTTTAGAAATGGTGTGGACTCATGCAATAAAGCATAACACTTGATGGAAAACCTGTACTTAGATAGTGGGGGTGTCGGCGCACATCATTCTCTCTATCGACAGTGCAGCCTGTCTGCCGTTGACCGTTTGTTCACACGACAACGCGTTCGATCCTGCCTGACACCGGTGGCATTTGAGGGTGTTTAAATGATATAACTCCGTGTCGTGACTTCCAACACCTAAAGCTGGTAATATTTTTATTATAATTTTTTTATTATTGATATTATTCATATAAATAACTACTTTTACAATGTTCAGAGACACCTAGGTGCCGGAATTTTGTCTCGTAGGTGTTCTTTTTCTTGCTGATAAATCTACCGAAACGAGGTTGATGTATTTGAGCATCTTCAAATACCACTGGATTGATACGGGATCCAACCCACCATCTTGAACTCAGAGTGACAGTGCTTCTATGAACTGGATTACTCAGCCTAGTTCCTTCTTCTTAATCTTCTTATTAAAAACATCATCTTTCCCTAAATCGGACTGTGGGGCTAGAATATTGAAAATACTGTGTGATTTGGTCTGTCGTTTTTAAGACCAGGCTGTTAAATTCCAACGCACTGTTTTCTACATTGACCAATTGATTAGCTGACTGATTTAAGTGTACCGAATAAACAAAAGGCTCTCAGTTTTAAAGTAGTTAAATGAATACATGGGTAGGCCTACTTGTACCCATGCTATGACCCCACAAGTTAATGAACACCACTTGTCTACACTTAGTACACAGGGCTTTTAATTTTATTGATTCTACTGCATGAACTATAACAATTAACATCGAAACCATTCTCTTATATTTCAGGTTTATGAATCTATTCTTTCAGAACAGAATATCGACGGATTCACTTGTAAGTATATGGGAGAATAGGGATCTACACAATTGATGATAGCGAATAACTTATCAATTTTTTCAGAATTCGATTTGATAAACTTAAGTACATTACAGGTTAAAGGGCTGGCCGAGGCGGTAAAGGCGTGTTTCGGTTCGCCCGGAAGAACGTGGGTTCAAATTCCCGTCAAGAAGTCAAAAAATTTAAGAAACGATATTTCCAATTCCGGAGGTGCACATTGCCTTGAGGTTCACTCAGCCTACACCAAAAACGAGTACCAGGTTAATTCCTGGGGCAAAGGCGGCCGGGCGTAAAGCTAACCACTCTACCCCATCAAGTGCCAAGGTTACGGATAGTGGAAGCCTTTACATTCCTCCCCTCCAAGGGCCTCCATGGCCTGTTCGGAGATGACTTGCTTACATTACAGGTTAGGATCTTAATCTTGGATTTTGTTACCGGGTTCGTTGCATCCACATCAGCCTGTTCCCCCAGTTCGTCCCGCGAGGCTGAATCAATCACGTTTCAGTCTTCAGCCGTGAATTAAAATCACTGAAGTAGCCGGGAATCGAACCCGGAGCCTCCATGTGAAAATAAGGTATGCTAACCCTGATCGAGAGGGCTGACATCTGTCACGCATATGCCTACCTGATACGAACTAGAAATCAGGTGCAGTAATACAACACACTAACGTACGTTCGCAGATATACACTTCGTAGACGATTTCAGCTGCCTTGGGAGACGGTTTATATCGCTAGGGGCATCAGTTGCCTTGATAAGAGTTGCTGAAATGTATTGGAAACGTGGAGAACTTGCATATAAAGTACACAAAAGGTAATGGAACAGAACAACCCTGACGAAGATCGTAATGATAATTCAACAGACCGCGGAGGACTTAACTCTAAGACAATTTTCATACTATTTCTTGATCCTGGAAACAGAATTTAAAAATACATCGGTCATATATAAAAAATTGATGATTTTTTTTGCAGAAGTGTAAAACGTACGTCAATATTACGAGAGAAACGTACACTGGCTCTAAAAATTATTGGTCTGTCGAGATATGCTACATGTGAGGACGACGAATCGAAGGAAATGATAGAAATTGACATGTACTAGAATCCTGGATTATTTATCATCTTATGTAACATGTACATTGTAAGAAAAATATAATTCTTCCAAGTCCATATAAGTAGAAAACCTTAACTTAATACAATCATTTTCACTTGCCACGAAGAAATTATTGGTCAGAATTAACATAACGCAGTTTATTGACCCTTCGTGAACGTTCCAGTATTTGCTAGGTACTCCTTTCCCCTTTATAATCTCAGCTAACCTATTTGGCATCGATCATACCAAGGTTTCCGTAGTTTCCTTTGGTATGTTATTCCATTCGGTGAGTAAGGCTCCTTTCAGGTCTGCTTTGTTTAATATTGCATGTTTTCTCACGTTTTGCTCCAAATAGTGTCACAAATTCTCAATGGGGTTGATGTCGGGAGATTGTGGTGGAGTTTCCATCCAACGCGGTGTATTACATAACAGCCATAGCTTCGTGTTCCGGGCTGTGCGTTTGGGGTCGTTATCTTGCGTAAACGTATACTTTGCTGAGTGTCCCATTTTATTATACACTTGATGAAACAAGGGTCCTGAGGATGTTAATGTATGCTTTGTGATCCATAGTCACTTCAATAGAGGCCAATTCACCTACACCATTCGCACACATTCAACCCTACACCATCAGGGAACCAACTCCATGTTTCAAAGTAGCTGTCATGTTCTCGTCTTCAAGTTCAGAATTCGTCTCCCTTCACACAGTCATTCGTCTGTGTGGCCTGAAAAGGATAAATTTACCCTCATCGGTAAAAATGACTGTCTTCCAACCCTCGTAGCTGCTATTTCTGTGCACTTTAGCATACGCACGTCTCTACTTCCTGTTAGCCTTACTGATGCACGGCTTTCTACGAACTGTTCTGCCCGCATATTCTCTTTCGCGTAGCGCATTTCGGATGATTTCGGATGACACTTGCACTCCTACGTCATGTTGTAACGTAACTGCTACCGTCGGTACACTTAGCTGAGGATTTTTGGCCACTTTACGCACAATTTTCCGTTTGTCTCGTACTGATAACTTGAGGGGCGGCCACTTCTTGGTCTGTTTTCTATTGTCTTTGTTCTTTTGTACCTGAACACAATATTTTTAATAGCTTTAACATCTTTTCCAGTAATTTCACTTAAAAGATTTACCTTTTATGAAATAGTCGCACTGCAATCCTCCTTTCTTCCACGGTTGTTTCTTTCATTTTCCTTCCCACTGCTAGCTGAACACGGAAACAGTGCTGAATATTACCTTCCAATGTGTCAGCACAGACACTATGCGCCCGAGTTGCGACAGACAGCACGATGTCACTATGATATTGTTTACTAGACCAATACTTGTTTGGCGTGTAATGAAGCATGCCGTTGCATTACTGGTCTGTTTGCAAACAGCTTGAATCTCCTTGGCTCTATATTCAACCTACTGATGTACTTGACTGTTCTACCTACATATCTACATACGTGTAATTCCTTTACATGCGCCATTACTTGTACTAAACTATCTGCGCACTTTTTAGCGATAGATTTACACCCTAGTGCTGAGTCGGTAGACTTTGGTTATCTTCGAGATTCGTATTGGCAACCTATGAAACACAAACTAAGAATCGCTTATCATCGCTGTGCGACATCTGGCGTACACTTTACGTACTCGTACTGTTGTTGCTTACACAGCAAAGCCAAACTATAGAATTCATGCTACGAACACGTTTCGCAGCGGGAAATATTATATAGCATTATATATTGTGTGCGTGACACAGTTGTTGGCGTTAAGATGATAAAGGTTTAGAAAATTCATATCGATCGATCATATTATCGATTCAATTCAGATTTCATTTCCATTCAGTTGGCAGTATTTACCGGAACCGGCAGTGGTCCCTTCTTACTCCTCACCGAGCACAAAAATCTATCACTAAAAAGTGCGCGTACAGTACCGTTCCGTTCATACCACGGTTATGGGCAGACCAATATTTATATGACTCACTGTATGCGCGCATAGTAAGTACTTTAAACCTAGAGATGGAGATTACTTGCCCCAGTTCCTTAATAATTATCTAGTATCAGGATTAAGTTCTTATTTTTCTTCATCATTCCCTACATTTTATCAGTTATCTGGGGTTAGCATTAATATGGATAAATCCCTGTTTTACGACCGTCTTCCCTTTCTGACGCCAGCACTATGTGGAGGAATATATTCACTTGCACTTGTTTCTGTGGTGATTAGTAATGTTGTACCTTGTGTGTCGGTGATGATGTGTATATAAGTGATAAAAAAACCCAGGCCCCGAGCTAGGGGAATTAAGCAAACGTGGTTAAAATCTCCACCCCAGCCGAGAATCGAAGCCGGGACCCTCAAAGCAGAATGCCACTTACGCTCAATATACCGCCGAGGAGCTGGACTGTTACAGGGAATTGTTATAGCGAATATACTCGTAGCTTTACTCTAATGTGTTTGATCTCTGTAAAATGCATAACGAAGGAGAATTGAAGCACGAAATGTAAAACCATAATCCAATAGTAGCAAGTTTTGCTTGCTTTAAACAGTGCTGATAATCGCACTTATGAAATGCTACAATATAACTTCTCCATTTCTACCATTTGGAAACTCCGTAAAGTTGAAACCAACTTGCTTCAGCACAACCCTGATCCTGTGTTATGACCGGAAAATGAAGAAAATTTAAAAACACGTGCTCTTCGTACTGAGCGTTTTAATGGATGGATCGGCCAACCTCATTAACCTTGCGTTCCCCAGATCATCACCACCTGCAGTTGAACATTGTTATGGATGGTTCAACCTACCTGATTAATATTGGTTTCTCCTGCTCATCACCACCTGCTGGTGAACGTTGTAATGGATGGTTCAGCCTACCTGATTAATATTGGTTTCTCCTGCTCATCACCACCTGCAGTTGAACATTGTTATGGATGGTTCAACCTACCTGATTAATATTGGTTTCTCCTGCTCATCACCACCTGCTGGTGAACGTTGTAATGGATGTTTCAGCCTACTTGATTAACATTGGGTTCTCCTGCTCATTACCACCTGCAATTGAACATTGTTATGGATGGTTCAACCTATCTGATTAATATTGGTTTCTCCTGCTCATCACCACCTGCAGTTGAACATTGTTATGGATGGTTCAACCTACCTGATTAATATTGGTTTCTCCTGCTCATCACCACCTGCTGGTGAACGTTGTAATGGATGTTTCAGCCTACTTGATTAACATTGGGTTCTCCTGCTCATTACCACCTGCAATTGAACATTGTTATGGATGGTTCAACCTATCTGATTAATCTTGGGTTCTCCTGCTCATCACCACCTGCAGTTGAACATTGTAGTGGAAGGATCAGCCTAAGTGATTAACCTTGCGTATTCCGGGTCATCACCACCTGCAGTTGAACATTGTTATGGATGTTTCAACCTACCTGATTAATATTGGGTTCTCCTGCTCATCACCACCTGCACGTGAACATTGCAATGGATGGTTCAGCGTACCTGATTAACCTTGGGTTCTCCTGCTCATCACCCCCTGCAGTTGACCGTTGTAATGGATGGTTCAGCCTACTTGATTAACATTGGGCTCTCCTGCTCATCACCACCTGCAGGTGAACATTGTAATGGATTGTTCAGCCTACCTGATAAAACTTGAGTTCTCCTTTTCATCACCCCCTGTAGTTGAACGTTGTAATGGATGGTTCAGCCTACCTGATTAACATTGGGTTCTCTTGCTCATCTTCACCTGCAGGTGAACATTGTAATGGATGGTTCAGTCTAGCTGATTAATCTTGGGTTCTCGTGCTCATCACCACATGTAAGTGAAAATTGTGATGGATGGTTCAGCCTACCTCACTAACCTCGCGTTCTCCTGTTCATCACCACCTGCAGGGGAACGTTGTAATGGATGGTTGAACCTACCTGATTAACCTTGCGTTGTCCTGTTCATCACCACATGTAGGTAAAAATTGTGTCGGATGGTTCAGCCTACCTGACTAACCTCGGGTTCTCCTGCTCGTTACTACCTGCAGGTGAACATTGTAATGGATGGTTTAGCCTACCTGATTAACCTTGCGTTCTCCTGCTCATCACCACCTGCAGGTGAACATTGTAGTGGAAAGATCAGACTAAGTGATTGACCTTGCGTTCTCCTGCTCATCACCACCTGCAGGTGAACATTGTAATGGATGGTTTAGCCTACCTGATTAACCTTGCGTTCTCCTGCTCATCACCACCTGCAGGTGAACATTGTAGTGGAAAGATCAGCCTAAGTGATTAACCTTGCGTACTCCGGATCATCACCACCTGCAGGTGAACATTGTAATGGATGGTTCAGCCTATCTGATTAAACTTGGGTACTCCGGCTCGTTACCACATGCAGTTGAACATTGTAATAGACTGTTACCGTCTTCGGAGCCGCCGACAGTGCGCTTCGAACCCACTATCTCCCGAATTCAGGCTCACTCGGTAAAGAAATAAATGTCTCTCAAGGCTTTGAAATTAAATCGAAGGTTTTTGCCTAATTATTAATCTTGGTCTCGAGGTTGTTTTATCTGTTACACTTTCATGATTAATCAAGGCGTAAAGCTGTAGAATTTAGATAAATGGGGTTTCTCTGAATGTTCACATTAAATTTCGCTTCAAACTATCAAAAGGTGACATGTTATCTGACCATCGTTCTCACTTCGACATTCCAAACACCCACATATCTACCGGGCGAGTTGGCCATGTGGTTAAAGGCGCGCGGCTGTGAGTTTGCATCCGGGAGATAGTGGGTTCGAATCTCACTGTCGGCAGCCCTGAAGATGGTTTTTCGTGTTTTCCCATTTTCACACCAGGCAAATTCTGAGGTTATATCTTAATAAAGGCCATGGCCGCTTCCTTCCTACACCTAGCACTTTCCTATCCCATTTTCGCCATAAAACCTGTCTATCGGTGCGACGTAAAGTAAAGTGTCAAGAAGCCATGAATTATCCAACAATCTTTGGAATAGCTTGGTGGACCTGCTCATGGCGTTTAGACAGTACTGCCTTTCTCAAACGAAACCTGTACAACTGCCAACTGAAATAATTCTTCGGAATCCATCATTGAAGCTATTGTGTAATGCAGAGGCAGCCACATTTTGTCTCAATGATCAGCGCTCCCGCTCAGCCAGGTAAAGATGCAGAGTATAGGCTCTGACGGAAGGTAAATTCTAGAAGCTGTTCGCACGGCTCTCTAGGTACGCGGTGTCCATCTAAACACATTTAAACTTTTATAAATTTTATTACCATTAATGTCTCGTTCTATACAGCGTTGACAGCGTGGCGGAAGACTTAAGTTTGATGAAGAAGTTATATTATATACAAACGCCATGTGCTATGTAAATACGTTTAATTATATCCACTTCTTTAGGTTAGGGGTAGGAAGCGAAACTGATACTTTGATATGTGATAACTAAATACTCCTTTGATGACCACCTGTACTTCCAGAAAAACTGTACTCTAACATTAAAGCTTGTGTAGGAATACAGCACAAAGGATGAACGACAAAGGAACTGTGGAAATGTATTGCGCAAACATAATATTCACAGCCAGGTACACTGCTGTGGCTTTGCTTGCTCCTTAACTAAGTATATTGCCGTGTGGTATTTACAGCACAACATATTAGAGTCAACTGGGTGTAACGTATGACCTATAGTCCACATTACTGCAATTTAAAATGGTAAAACACTTACCATATTAACATTCCAATCGATCGATTTAGGAGACGGTGTAAGGTTAACATTAAATGATAAGTTTTATGCCATAGTTCAATAGATAAATATGTGTGAAGGGTTAGTAGTCATACTACAAATAATACCAGTATTATAAATGAGACATTCAAGATTATACGTAATCGAATTACTCGTACAGTGTCTTGCATCTTGTGGTCAGTACACTGAAGTGTACAATTATACCATAACAGATCTAATGAGATCTGAGAGCGTCCATGGAGGTTGTGGACGGTCAAATGCAGCCGTTTGCAACCCGTCCCATTTATGCTCAATGTGGCTCATATCCAGTGAATTAGCAGGCCAATTCTTATGTTTGGTAGATGCGTCTCTCGTAAAGTTCCCCACTTATGCACCTCGATGAAATCGAGCATTGTCGTCGACAAGTATGAATTCAGCACACCATATTCAGGGTTGTGCAAATGATCGAAGAATTTAATCGGTATACCACTAAGTAGTTTGAATTGGTTTTCACAGTTTTACTCAACCATGCACAATCTCAGACCTAAACATTACCACTGCCCCCTATTGCATGCACCTCTTGAACATGGTGATAGCTTCCATCGCATCCTTTACGTCTCCACACCGTTTGTCGTCGTGCATCTGGCCTAAATAACACCTGCGTTTCGTCTGCACACATGACTTAACGCCATTCATCCAACCACCAAATAAGATACTGGATGGACAATCTTCTCCTCTCAACACGTTAACCCTTTATTGCATGAATTATTTTCCGTTTTCGTCTGGTAAAGAAAATTTCAACTTACGTTCAGTGTTTTAGATATACCAGCAATTCTTAACTGGGGCTAGTAGCTTAACACTCGTATGTGATGTGGTTTGCCATTATGGGGTATATATACGATTTTTCACGATTTTACGCTAAGCTTTTAACATTCAAAGAGTGAACATTACTGCCTACGGGCCATGCGTACGTACTGCAAGGCGCAAGTATACTTGCACGACCGTAGGTCAGTAATGTCTTTGAGGTTGAGCCAGAGGTACTCCTGAAGCCTGTAGTAATGTGATGGGGAGGGCCCAGGTAAAATAAATGGTGGTTGGTAGGCGTGGATGTTGATGGGCTGGAAGGAGTCCCTTTTGTTGTAGGGCTGTTTTGTCATAAGTTATATAAAAAAGGGCATCACTGGTATATGTGTTTAACTGACTGTGCAGTTGAAGGTGTGCCGTAAAACTACCTCTGTCTACAATCTGTATCCAATTATGCAGGTGAAAATTTATATGTTGCCTGGGGGCAACGGTATGCTACTGCATACATCCATTGACAAATAATTTATGTAATTTCAATCGCATTGTATTACAGTTCCTTTAGTAAAGCTTAGTGAATATCTTCCTTACCACGTCTTGTAACTCATGGTTAACGGTTCTCTAGCTGAACATGCCAGTCCTTGCGCACTGTGCAGCCGATTGCGTACAGTCTGTGCTGATACACGCACCTCGGTTGTCCTCAAGAACTCACCTTGTAATTATTGAACAGTCGGAAGTTGGCCTCCTCTGTATTGTGACGCCGATATACCGATCTTCACGAGGCGTTGTAACCCTCGGACTCTTAGTCACATCATTGGACTCACGATACCTTATCCAGGTTTTTGACACTGCACTGCGAGTAACCACAACGATGCGTTTTACTGCTGCTTGTCTGTCTCCACTCAGAATCAATGCCAGAGTTCTGGGTTGGAAATACGCATTGCACATGAAACACCACAACTAGCTGAAGATCGTACCATACTGTGTACACTAAAATGACTACCAGTGATATCTGCTGCATTGAAATCAAGGAATTGAATTACTTGTGTGTGTACAGTGCCCACTAGCATGTACAGTAGGGCTTTACGCCTAATCCCTCAATATTCCAAGCTTTAGTTAACAAGTCGCTTCACGTCGCACCTACATAGATAGGTCTTATGCCGACGATGGGACAGGAAAGGGCTAGAAGGGAGAAGGAAACAGCCGTGGCCTCAATTAAGGAACAGCTCCAGCATTTGTCTGGTGTGAAAATTGGAAACCACAGAAAACCATCCTCAGGGCTGCCGACAGTGGGGTTCGAACCCATTATCTGCCGGATACTGGATTCTGGTCACACTTGAGCGACTGCAGCTATCGAGCTCTGTCCCGAACATTTTAGGATTAAAAAGAAACATACAACCTGTTTTCTAGTCAACGAACGGGTCAGGGATGATAGGAACTGTGCCGGCTGCCGAAGCCTGTCGCACTATTCTCGGGCAATGATTAATGACTGACAGATGACATGAAATGATAGTGGAGAGTGTTGCTGGGATGAATGATGAGAGGAAAAAGCGGAGTACTCGTAGAAAAACCTGTCCCGCCTCCGCTTTGTCCAGCACAAATCTCACATGGAGTGACCGGGATTCGAACCACGGAACCCAGCGGTGAGAGGCCGACGCGCTGCTGTCTGAGCCACGGAGGCTAAATTTTATATGTAAATAATTATATTAATAATAATGCCTCTCTTACTGGGTTGGGGTTAGGTGGCCTGAATACCGATTTAAACATTCCTATAGCCCTACATTCTATCAGATAAGTGAAAGGTTTCTAATGTTGGTGTTACGCTCTCAAAGAAGTTCGTCAGAGATCTTTTCTTGTTTTACAGATTTAATTCGATAATATGCGTGTGCACCGTGTTCTATTTTGTAAAACAATTGACTAGCACGAATTCAAAATGGCGGACCGTAAGATCAGCTAATGCCTAAGAACATCGTGCACCCGGCCATAGATAAGTATTATATTTGAGGTAGTGCTTTGAGCAATGCAGACATGTGGATGATGACCACCGTGTTCAAAATTATAAGCCATAATTTTAAAATTGTGTTTTAAGTCTGTTTAAGAACGTTGAAAATACAATGAATTTTATCTTCATTAATTCATATTTCTTTGGCCGGTAAAGGGACTCGCGTGTCTCTAGAATAATGCTGGAGAGAGTCCACTGAGGAATCCTGATTCTGTGTTGTAGGCTTCAATGTCTACCTCCCGTTGATCGATACCACAATGTAACCACAAGGTGACTCTCAATATTCATACAATATACCGGATGAGTAATTTGTTTGGAGATTCATAGTGACTATTTTGATTCAACGAAATTAGAAGGACCTTCATCAATTGACCAATAATTTATGTAAATTTCCATCGCCTTTTATTACAGTTCCTTCAGTAAAGCTTGGTGAATATCTTCCTTGCCACGTCTTGTAACTCGTGGTTTAACCCATAGATGTTTCCTTGTCTCTCCTTTTTTTATAGTAGTAGACGTATTGTAACTCACTGCCTCTTTGTCTGAATAGTCAGTGTCCTAGCCTTCGGTTAAGAGAGGCACAGGTTCGATTCCAGGAGGATATTAACTATGTATGGTTAGGTTGATTTCTCTGGCCTGGGGACTGGGTATTAATGTTTGTCTTCACACACTTCACTTCATGTACATACAACATATTACTTCTTCCACGTAGGGTTGGCGTCACAAAGGGCATCCGGCTATAAAACTAGACCAATTCTTCCCCAACAAATAGAGAAAAACCCAGGAATGAGAAGAAGGCGGGTACTAAAAGTGTTGAATTAATCGTAACTAAACGAGCCCAGAACTCCCTTCATCCATTTTTACCGAAACGTGTTTCAGAGTAGTGTAGTTGTGCAATGATTGCATGTTATATTATCTTAATTAGAATTTACTTGTGTAAAAAGGTTTACAGAATGGTATGACAAATTTCTTTGGGAGTTTAATACAAGCCTGACACTGTGACTTAATTTTCTCAATGTGAAGTGCGCCACTATGTAAAATTTAAAAGCACCCAAAAAATTTATCCTTGTGTCATCAGAAACCTTTAACACACCAGTAACTGTGTCATGGTGTGCCGAGACTCAAGATCGGCCTTCAACAGCGAACTACCTCGGTCGGTATCCAACCCGCTACCTTGAGATCATGAGTCATACACTTAACCTTCGATCAATCGAATACCTTGGAAAATTGGTATTTTACATAATGTTTCCAAAGTAAGTTTACATTTCTTCTGATATTTGTGACAATGTAATAACCAGATTGGCAAATCATATATTTTTATTGTCCAAGATTTTACATAGTGTGTTGTGACCTCGTACTAAATTAGGACTAGTATGGTAGGAGCAGACGCGGAGTTTCGTATATATGTTCCTGAGACGGACCGTGTGGTCATAAAGAGGGTAATCCGTTTACGTAGGGACGATGATCTGGATGATAGCTTCCTTTAAACAACACTCAACATTTGCGTAGGTCAACTAGAAGAAAACTCGAGTCATCTTACCGAAGTGGTGCAGCTCTATTAGAACACCCGATTGGGCGGGGTGGTTGCAATGCACACAAGATTTTAATCTCGTGACTGGACGATAACACATGAGTCCAACCACACCTTTCAAGAAGAAGAAGAAGAAGAAGATTTTAATCACATACCATACGAACTCGGGACTCCGAAGACGGCAGCTAATAGTGCCAACCGTTACGCTACGAAGGCGGACATCTCTGAACAGGAATCTGTATATGTTTCTATTCTCTTATATGCCAGATAATAAAATATAAATCCTGGGGAAATATCACTTCACGGAAATCAAACACAATCGAAGATCAGTCCTCTCGGTTCGAATTTCCACTCTTCTTCTGATATTACGAGAATATTATAAGTTTGACTTCAAAACTTTTGCCAAAACTGAGAACATTTAGTTTTTTGTGTATTGAAAATGTTGACACTCCTCGTACTCATTAATATTTACAAGTATTATACAATAGTTACTTGTTTCCTATGATAAGGAATGTAAAACATGCCGTCAGTTGTTTCTAGGAAACTCCACGAGAAAATGGTAATTTTCATTTTAAAAGTTGTAATTCCTAAGCGCTAATTTCATCTTTAGTAATATCATGAAAAGCCCCTAATGGCCTGTGCCTTGCATTTTCTTCTGTAAAACAACGTAATTTTAGTTACTGAAAACCTTGCCTCTCTGAGAATTTGGGGAATCTTTGATCGCTCACTTGTGAACACTTGCTCTGTCCCATTTGGGACTGATATCTTACACACTGTAGGCCTTTATAGTGTATCGGAAACCATATCTAAGCAATTTCAGTGTTATTTCCAATCTCGAAACCAACCTCAGCTGCAGTCATCTTTTCTCTTGGGAACGAAGAAGGAAGATGGGTATTGACTGCAGTCGCGGAGACAGTCCGATTACTGATGTTTTCAAATATTACGACAAAATAAAGCCATTATTTTAGGAAACGAAACCTTCTCTGCATTTATTATAACAATAAAATAAACAGTAGTTATTCGCCTTCGCTGGAGCTCTACTACAGAATATGTTAACTAAAGATAACTAAAATATTATTATTATTATTATTATTATTATTATTATTATTATTATTATTATTATTGCCTTCTTGGAGAACCGGTTTATGTTGTGTTTGTTAAAAATCCTCTCCATTGGCTGATATCCTGAAAAACCAAGATAATTCAACAAAAAAGTAGTAAGACCGCTCATTAATTATATTTCGGCCAAAACCTTACATGTAAGTAAGGTACATACTATGGATTTTATACTTATAAATAGTCCTATACCCATACAAGGCTTTGGTTTAAGTATACACTATACCAAGGCATAGAAGCAACCTAGATCAAGGGATTGACCTAGTTATTTATTAGGTTCTCTCAACTTCACTGTCTGTTCCTAATCCTGTTCTACCTACAGTAGATGCCTCTTCAGTGGTTCATAATAGATAATGCAAGTTGGCACCCAGTCAGGACAGAATGATCGAGTTCCTTACAAAGGTAATACAGTAGCAACTCACGTGTGCAGTTGGCTAGGTGCGAGTGCTGTCGTACGACAATACAACACAAGTTCACACTGACTCAGGTCTTTCCATTAGTTGTTCGGTGTTGGCTTGTCTTTTAGAGTTGAAATCAGATCACAATATCCACCTCACTGTTTTACTATTTAATTGCAGCCTATTCGCTTACAACTAATGCTGGGGCATTATGGTTGATATGAGGTGCACCACAGTGGATACGAGGGGTGAGGGGGGACAATAGTGTGCCTCTTCTCTTTTGATGGCAAATGTGTATTAGGAAACAATAAACATGGGGAGATAGTATGTTATCCTACGTATTGAACGACCAATATACGTAGCTTAATAACGGCCACTTCCAGTTAGTTCTTCTGAGCCGAAGGTTGCGCAATCGTATCCCAACACATCAGTTAATCGTCACTTGTGTTGAGGCAATACCTGACGGTAGCTTTACTTGCATGTTGATTAAATCATTAAAAGGAAGTGGTCCAGCAGGCTAATGGTTTTCACCAATGGTTAGTGTGCTGGGCTTAAGTCCAAGAGGTCCTGGATTCAATTCCCGTTCGGGTCGGGTATTGTAACATTCATTGCTTAATTCCTCTAACCCGGGGACTGGGGTTTGTGCGTTCTTCATCATTTGAAATCATATTAGGGAAGGCCCCATTCTTACAGAAGCGCAGGTTGCCTATAGGGTGTCAACTCTAAAGACCTGAACCAAGCCTCTCCGGAGGCTGCACGCCATTATTATTACTATTAGCACTTAAAGGACGCCAACTTGATGTAATAATAATAATAATAATAATAATAATTTCGTTTGGTTTTGCGTCTCACTAATTTTCCGGCTCTTGCAACCGCTGAGGTACCGTACCAGAAACGTTGTCCGGCAGGAGCTACTTTACGAGCCGGTAAATCTACGGACACGTGGCTGGCTTATTTGAGCACCATCAAATACCAGCAAACTGGGCCGAGTTCGAACCCAACAACTCTAGCTCAGAAAGGCTCCTGCAATATATCAGCGAACGAAGAAATTTTATCCCTCTGGTTATAGGGAATAAAGGCGTGCTATTTTATTATATTTCTCTCATATTTCGAACGAACCTCATTTCCTCCAACTAGGCTACCATACTTTCTGGTGTCCTAGTTCCATTATAACTGTTCTAATCCCATAAAAACAAAAAGATTCACTTTTCTCTGCATACGAATTAAATACTATCTAAGAGCTGTGCTTTATTCCTGTGTACTACAAAGGAGAGAGACATTTTCTCAGCAGATAACAAGGTAGGTATGAGCATATTCAGGTATAATTTGTACTTTCACAGAAAATTTTACAAATATATCCTACTTTTACATTAGAATTGAATATGTACTGGTTTAGAAAGTACCTTCATCCTAGGTGTGATGTTCACATCGCAGCCTGTATATCATAAACATTCCACAAAATCGGGAACTCTTTACTACAAGACTTCTCATAAATGAATTACCAGGCTTGTAAGGATTTTGGTTATTGCGTGAATCTTTCAAGACATACTCTGAAACACGGAACCAATGACAAAACCACATTGACTTGAACAACATACGACTACACTGTATTTCGATAATTCGAACTTTTCCGCAAAGAGCTTTATTAGTGTGTTGTGCGAATATTTTCTCTTCACGCTTGATCAACTGACCACTGTGCAGTTCCTAAGACGCCGCATTTCTTGTTACTATGAAAACTATGCTTTCTGTTTTCGTGACTGTTATCAATGGATCCACGCGTTACGCAGAATTAGAACCATAATTTCGTAACTTATACTTAATATTTTGCATAGCCTACATCGGTCGGTAATATTGAACTGCAGCTATATTGCTAACAAGCCATCGACTCCACCATTCACTTATCACTCTCATTTTATTTTCACTCCACTCCTGATATTGAACACAATGGAACGAACTTAATGATCTGCCAGGTGTACGCGTTCGCTTTTTGTTACAAATCACAATTAATTTTAAGAAAAAATAAGTTAGATTTTACAGGGTTATTACTGATTGAAAGGAAAGTACTGTATAATAATGATAATAACAATATTAATAATACAATAAATAATAATACCATCTTTTGAAAGGAGTCCTGGATAGTTACACTTCAAAAGATCTGGTGTTCGTCTTTGTAGATTTCCAGAAAGAGTACGATTCAGTTGACCACTGAGTGTTAATTGACATCTTAAGAGAATTTGGAGTGGATGACAAAACGACAGAAATTATCAAGCAGAACCTAACTCTCATCCGCTCTAAAGTAAAATTCATGGGTACATTTTCAAAGGAGTTTGAAATTCAGGAGTAAGGTAGGGCAATGGGCTATCACCAACTCTCCTTAATTGAGTGGTGGAGAAGGTTATCCGTGAATGGGAAAAAGAACTTAACAAGAAAGTTTTACTGAACCAGGTATACATTGGAGGTTCAAAGAATGGTATCAAGATGAACTGTCTAACTTTTGCTGATGATTTAGCGATCCTTTCTACAAACACAGATACAGCTGTAGAACATATAAAATCTTTAGAAACCACAAGATGAAAAGGCTCCTTTGAATCTCCTTTGAGAAAACAAGGTACTTGGCTGATATCCCCACAGCTCCCCAGCAACTGAAGACAACGTATGATAAGATTGAAAGAGTTAAAAGCTTCAAATATCTTGATGGTATTGTGCAGATGGGATCTAATGAAAGAGAACCTAACAACAGTTGACAAAATAGGATGGCCACAGCGTTTCGCAGAGCACACGTCCTGTACAAGGTAAAGGCAATTTCAATGCGAGCTAAATTCAGAAATTACAACACCGTGATTAAACCCGAATTTCTGTATGGAAGTGAATGTCTCCGAGTTACAGGAAAGGCTGGCCTGCGAGAATCTGAGTAGTTTGAAAGGAAGATCCTTCGACATGTAATGTGTCCAAAGATCGTGGCTGGACAATACACATTGTGAGGGAGAGGGGAACTATATCAGAAAAGCGAACGGCTGATTGAATCCATTAAGAAGCGACTACTCAAGTTCTATGGCCACCTGTTAGGAATGTAAGACAAGCGGTTGTCTAAGATATGTTTTACCATAATCGATAGTAGACATAATACATGTGATGAGTGTTTCAGGGAGGTCAGGAAGGATCTAACACGTTGGACTAAATCGTGAAGACATTGTTGACAGAACCAAGTACCGGCACCAGATCAATACCTTCAAGGGCTTTCGTGAAGAAGTACAGCAGAACACCGGGTGGACAGCAGAAAGGAGACAGGCTGCCAGAGAGAGAACGCATCGACACTGAACTGCAAAGAAAGCTTCTAAAAATGTGTAAATGTTGCTTATTGTGGTCTCTAATGGCCGTAAAATTCTAAAATAATTAAGACTCGGTGATCCAGGTTCATCGCACTCATCAACAAAATGCATTCATTAAGATAAATATATACATTAATTATTTCCTACACTATTATTTAACATTTGTGTTCCTTTAAATGTCGAAACGCTTATCATGTTCCTAAGCTCATAGTTGCAATGTGCCTTTAAAACGAAAAAAGGCACGTCGCTACAGCAATAATGGGCCTTGGAATATCAAGCAACATCTGCTTATTTCTGAAGACCTGCAGATTACGAGGTGATGCCTGGTCATGGTGGCGCATCCTCTTGGCCCTTATTCTTGGCTTTCCAGATGGGAACCATTCACCGCCAGATAGCTCTTCGATTCTTTACAAGTAGGCTGAGTTTACCTCGAAACCAGCCCTCTTATCCAGGTAAAAATCCGTAACCAGGGCGGGAACCGAAACCAGGACCTCCCATTAAGAGACAGGCTAGCTACCCATGGTCTGCACGACCGGTTAAATGTACCTTATATTGAAATAAAGGATTTTTCTGCTGGGTTAAAAAGTGCTTATGTTTGCATACTATTCCGTTTTTCCTTCTAGCCCCAATTTCGGACTCTCCAGTTTAATGCCTTAGGGGAATTTAGGGAATTTTTGATGTTTCGAAGGATCTACGGGATATCAGGTTTCCTAGTACAATGTGTTAATTGTCTAGGGTGCCGGAAAGAGCATAATGTTTAAACGTTAACCTTTAAACATCGCAACACTTCGGCTTTTATGTTTTGGTACAGATGTTAAGGATAATATAGCCTCAAACGCACGTCGAATATATTTGTTGATTGCTTTGTATTGTAGCTGTCTCGGGCCTCGACAGGGTACTAAGTATAAAATCCTGCTTCACAAATAGGTCATGGGTGGAAATCTCATGGATGAAGAACTTGGGAAAATAAAAACCGGGCATTGAAGTCCCGTCCTCCCTACTTTCATTCAGAGCAACGATAAATAAAATGGTCATGTGAGATAAATATCTTGAAAGTAGGGCACTATAGTTAGAGGAATACACAATTTAATAAAAATAAGAATGGATTTTTCCCGAATTCGCAACATAATTTTAATCACTGAAATCAATCATTGGTTAGGATGAACTTTATACACGCGAGCGATGCCACATAATTGCCTGCGTGGCATTTTTTAAATGCAATACACTTAACCTTTAACGCATGAGTAAAATGTCTTTGTTAGTTCGTTATTCACCCCTGAATTTCATTCCAGCATACTCAATCCAAAATCACTCCACATCACGTGCATTACACTTTTACTACAAATTGATAGGGACCTGTCCCTTTTACCATAATACTGATATCATTTGGATATCCTTTACACTGTGACACAATAACATACATTACATGACGACGGTGACATAATTTGCGCTTGAAACGTAAATACAATCTACTCAAAATAATTTACCCAGTCATGAAAAGATCCCCGTCACCTATCACTATAATTCTTACAATATCACATTAAACATTAACACTCTACTGAATATAAGGTATCTCCGGGGTGATAATCTTAATACTAATATATAAAATGCGGACAATTCAACGTTGGTTAGCCTGTAACTCTACAAATGAATCAACACACAATTACACACAACACAATCACTTCTAATATGGCGTAGCATTTCACAAATTACTCAACACACAATTAAACTCAGCACAATCACATATAATATGGTGTAGCATTATCCCTGTAAACAAATAATAATTACACTTTAATGCTCTGCTGATTCTGTGACCACTTAAATGTCTCCTGGTGTCGATACAAGAACTTCAATAACAGCCGGGTATCGAACCACGCCGTTTTAGCTTCGAGGTGCTGTCTGAAATTACCTACTACGACTTGTTTAAATACCCTGATTGGAGGGAAAACATTGACTCCGGCTATAGCAACATACAGCCTTGCGAAAACAAATTAGTAAGCACTTGAATATTGTAACTACGGTGTTTGAAATGACCGATATCATCTTTGCCATTTACGGGCGCACGGGCGGCAGACATAGCCTTAACGGGACAGAACAACAGAGGCTCTGGAATTATACTTTCTCTCACCCTCCACTATGAGGCCATAAGGCACTCGTCTCGAACACATGCTCTAGCTACAACAGCTGAGTGGGATACATACAATTCCATCTCTCATTCAACTCTCGCATGATTTCCATGCATATTACATCCATGGGCACTATGCACATATCATTCATTTTATCCAGTTTTTCAGCAAAATTAATTACTGGCCTCCCTGTTATTATTTTTATCATTTGTCCCTTGCTGCACATTTTCAAATATTATTTCTATCGCCCTAAATTTCAAACACATGTAATTAATATTCACACTATTCAATTGCCTTCTAAAATATGTAGTGTCCCTTGCCAATATGGGAGTGAATTATGACATTACACACACTCGTGTATCTATCTGTCATTTGTTCACACCTCGAGCAATCGTGTCTTCTTCACTTATCAGCATCCTCAAACTAAAGAGGATGTATACAGTCACGCAAAATTTAAATTGTGATGCACCTAAACAAATTAATGTTTGCAACTAAAGAAGATCATACCATATGAATTTAATTGCAAATATTGTGGAAATTAGCCGAATTATTTAAATCCACTCCATCTACATGTGCTTCACTAAATAGACATACAACCTATAGGTCGTTATACACTAGTTCATGCAGATTCCTGGAGATAAATGTTGTGACTATCCCATAATCACGCTGAAGACAATAAATAATGTTCATATTAAAATAACTATACCCCTTTGAAACTCGTATATCTCGCTATCTACCCATTCTACAGAAAATCAAAATGCATGTTAATGAAATTATCTACAATGATAAATTAACACATTGCTGAGACATTGACGGATTTTCATGCTATGAGGTTATTGGAATATACTTACCATTTTGGTGTGTAACCTGCTGTCATCTGGTAATACCCGTACGGATTCAGTTATCCATGACTCCCAACTCACTAATAGAAGGTCCTGCATTCATCTTCCTCAGCGTTGACCCCATGATGTCCTGGAAATTGCTACCTCCAAGCCGTCGTATATTCCACGCTGTCTCTCCACTCAGGAATATCTCTGGCACAAAGGCGCACTCTCGAAGCTGTAGTTCATGGGTTTGAAGAGCACTCACATGCATGCGAACATATATAGAAGTCGGGTCATTTAAAGCAATGTTTATCCGATTTCAAGATAATGCGACAATGGTAGTAACCACTCATAAGCTCGAGATGGACTTTCACAAGTAGCGATTAATGTCTCTGAATATCGCCACTCGCACCCCGTTCGTTACAGATAGAGATTTTCGCAAATGTTTATATTCCCAACTGAGCGACACTCTTCACTTATGGTATATATTTCTGGCTAATGTGACGACATTTATTGGCTCTAATAACTGCACATGAGCTAATTATGGCAAAATGATCGTTAGTTACCTATGCTTAATTTCTCACTAAGTACTGACGATTGAAAATATCGTAACCCAGTCTTTAAATGAACACGATTATTTAGCCTGCAGATCATATTACTTGTACTCATTCCATCACTGAGTACTAATGTCGATATCACACACATCCATCATATAATAACTGTAGCACTACACAAAGATACACTTAGGCTGCACTATGAAACCAATAAGCCTCTGGCTGACACAGAAGAAACTTCTGACTAAAAAGGACTAAGTGAAATGAATATTGGCAGGCAGAGGAAGGCTCCTTTTGTAGCAGACCAGTGGAATTCACCCACGAAGGAGAATGCTCCTCCCACTTCGACACAACCGCTCCGCTAGTAATCAACTTCCAGAGTCGAATGGATATTCAATTTATAGACATTTACACCTCTATCCATTGAACTATTGTCATTCAATCGCATCGCAAGTTTAATAGTAATTGCTAAAGCGTTCTTTGACTTTTTGACGCGTGATAGTGGGGGTAATGGGGTCTCCCCGCTCTGTGTTGTGAACACTCCCATGAACATCTGACATCCTTCACTACGGTCCTATCTTAAGTGCGTCATTAGGAATGCGTTCGAGAAGTAACTCACATTTCTACATAATTAAATACTGTAAATTATGTGTAGTTTATTGATTCCTTACATGTATTTTTCCTGGACTTGTAATGACAAGTTTTCTTCTTATTATTATTTTTATTATTCAGCCCGCGAAATTTGTGGCTTGGTATCCAAATTTTCTTGTATGGCGCAGAGACGTGAACGGATAGAAAGCTTTGAAATATGGTGCTGGATGAAAGTGTTAAGGATTCCTTGGACAGCTCATCGCACGAACACATCAATCCTGAACCAACTACAGATAAAAGTTCGTCTATCGTGTAAGGTCTCCCATCGCATCGTACGCTACTTTGGACATATAATGCGCCGAGATGGTAGTCTTAGAAAGCTGATTACTGAGGGCAAAGTCCAGGGAACCTGCCAACGAGGATGAGTACTAACGCGATGGACTGACATGGTGTACGGCCCCTACATAGTTCTCTCAGAGCAACCGCATTGAAAGCTTTAGATAGGGAAGAATGGCGGAGTATGGTTCATCGGCTAGTTGGCTGAATATTATGATAGTCATGACGCGTCAGTCATGAGGCAAAACGAAGAAGAATAAAAAAAATCCAAGAAAGAGGTAGGAAACTGGTGGAAATATCCAGTTCTTGAGTTGAAACACAGTAAGTTAACCACGGCTTCTGACACAGGCAGCCTTCTGAGAGTAGCGTCATCTCTCTGTCTCCCTTGCACGGTAAAGATGGCAATACCAATGTCACACTCACTCAAAGCTTCTCCCTCTCTGTACGCGTAAGTAGCTTTCTTGCCTCCGAGCTCGCGCAGCATCGTTTGTATCCCGGACAGGGCGTGACATGCTGTTGCAACCAAATACTTCATAAACTGATGCGGAAAACGGCACATATGTTTTACTGAGATTCGTGACATGTCTATTAACGTGGAATTGAACGGTTTCAATACTGGCATCTATTTTTCTGAAGTAAACGGAAGCTGCAGAACGAATACCATGGTCTAGATGCCTCTGAATCCTTGACCAGAGTACGGTAACACATTTCATACAGGTAGCGAAAGAGCTCACAACAGCCGAGTAAAGTAGCCCAGACTCGAGATCGCTGGCCTTCTGACTCCAAGTTGGCAGGTTTTATCCTGGCTCGGTCCGGTGGTATTTGAAGGTGCTCAAATACGCCAGCCTCGTGTCGGAAAGTTAAAGAACTCCTGAGGGACAAAATTCCGCTACCTCATTGTCTCCGAAAATCGTAAAAGTTTTAGGGGGACGTAAAACCAATAACGTTATTATTATTATTATTATTATTATTATTATTATTATTATTATTATTATTATTATTATTATTATTATTATTATTATTATTATAATATTATTGGAGTTCACAGTACGTCCCTGAACTCACTTTCTTACTAACTAACTTACTCCTAGGAGAGTTATGTAATGTTTTAATTACAAGACGTGTGAGGCCCTTCTAATACTGCACAATTAAGAACGAACACAGGAAGATAGACATAACCGTCGTACCGGCCACCAGACAGGTATGAATTATAAAATTACGTACACAATATGTAAAGGAGAGATGACGATAACTGTGTAAGTAGTAAGTTAGCAGTAACAATTCGTCATTTACCAGTTTCAAATGTGCAGCGGTAATGAAAGAATGATGTGAGGTTTTCAGTAGCCATATAACTTCCTATGGCGTTGTTCTGCACACAGCGCAGCGTTTGAAGGGGGTGCTGTTTAGTCTATCCACTGTCAAGTTTGACACATTGTCATGAGGTCCTTTTGGTCGCGGCAGTTGCGAGGAAAGTGGTCGTGCCACACTGCCCTGCGGTCTACAGCAGCCGCAGAGACCGAACTGGTCTGTGAAAGACTTCAGTAAGCACATTGAACATAACAAGGAGGAACTTGCGGAACTTAGAGAATGCGACAAGGAAAACAAAATGGCATAGTCGGAATTCTACCAGGGATAACTGGAACCAACATTCCAATAGCTATACCTAATATCATTGTTCTGGAATTGCAATGCATTAATAATTTGTAAAGGAGATAAAGAGAGTTACATTACCGTATACGCGTGAGCCATCCTTGAATTAATACAGTATATTACTGGAAAATTTGACATCCACCGGACATCACCATGTGAAGCTATTCAATTCATAGTTTTATTCAAAAATCGTTATGGCATATCGCAGAATTCTTACTCAGTCATCAAGAACCTGTTCGGAGCATCCCGGTTAATAACAACGGCGATCGACGATACATATACTGTAAATAGTAGAAGGAAGAAACCAAACTAAACCAAACCCCATGGCACTACAGCCCTTGAAGGGCCTTGGCCTACCAAGCGACCGCTGCTCAGCCCGAAGACCTGCAGATTACGAGGTGTCGTGTGGTCAGCACGACGAATCCTCGCGGCCATTATTCTTGGCTTTCTAGACCGGGGCCGCCATGTCACCGTCAGATAGCTCCTCAAATCTAATCACGTAGGCTGAGTGGACCTCGAACCAGCCCTCAGGTCAAGGTAAAAATCCCTGACCTGGCCGGGAATCGAAGCCGGGACCTCCGGATAAGGGGCAGGCACGCTACCCCTACACCACGGGGCCGGCAGTAGAAGGAAGCCTCTAATATAATTACCATTCGGAGATTTAAAAGAAAAGTAATTATCATGAAAATCTCAATAGAGAGACATTAGTATACGTTGTTTTATGTCACTTCTGTCCTACGGACTTTGTAGTGACAGTTGCACTGAAACATTAACCACAGTAAAATGTTTAATGCTCTTTGAGGTTCCTTGTCCGAATGCTACTCCATAGCCACGCGAAATTTCGCGAAGGATTCTTCATCCTCATTACATGGCCAAATGTCATCCTTCAAATTGACGAAAATAAAGTTTTAAGTACCTGTAGTGTCCTATACACGCACGAAGGAATTACATTTCTCTGAGGATTATATTTAACATCTCCCTGGAAATGTTCTTTCATAACTTGCATAACCAATGGAACGTTACTCCAAAATATCATCTGACGACACAGCAAACTCTGTGTTACATTTACATTTTACCCTCAACAGACTTCAATGGAGGAGTATGTGTTGAAAAGGTGCTAGTTCCATCCTACAAAGGTTGTGGGAAGAGCGCAAGAAATGTCAAATAAAAGGTTCATTGAACATACTCTTGATCGGGTTTGGCACAACTTTAAAGGTATTACATCTTTCTGGTCTAAATTTCTCATGGCATATTCAACTACTGTAATGCATGTGGACGAAATACTGATTTATTTTGTGGAAGGGAAATAGCACGTTTTGAACAGACACTTCTCAATTATTGATATTCAGTAATTCTAACCGTATAGACATTTACCATGACTTTCAAGCATTACAGGGAATTTCGTCATTAGAGCAGAGCAGCTGTGTGTAGAGCATGCCTCTAATAACACGATACCCATAACTGTGTGTGAAGTTTACCATCCCAAGGTAAAAGTTTAGAATTCAGCAACACTTGAGACCAAATGTACAGTATACTGTACATGATATATTTTAGTAACGGGAGGTCTCTCATCAACCAAATTTTGTAAGTACATTCCCAGTATGACCTACTATCGAAATTGAGTTGTGCAGTTATCATTATAATGCCAGGCCCATTTTCCTACTGCCAGCCAGTTTACTGCCAGTCACACCAAGTTGGTCTGTTTCCATCAAAATAGCAGACCACTATGCCTAATGCCAGTCACAGTTTAGATGAGGACATTTCTTTATAATGGCGGGCACCCTTGCCTACTGCCAAACACAATCGGGTAGGGGAGTTTTAAACCAAACTGCATGCTCACTTGCCTTCTGCAAGTCAAATGCAGAAGGGAACTATTCATTACAATTGTCGGCCTTCCTTACTAATGACAGTTACACAGAAGTTGGAGAAGGAACCCTTTCCTACTGCCAGTCAAAGTCGTTGTGGGGAGTACTGATTACAATAGCAGACACACCTTTTCTCGATCGCTAAAAATCGACATCAGTGAATATATATAGATCGACATACGAAAGTATATGCGTGTTTACAATATTGAAGACCTTCATTTACAGATTAACTGCTACTAAACGTACGTCATATCGACAAAGGATTATACCATAAGACACGCCGGATTTAGTGGCCTAAATGGCTGGTCCTATGATATGTCATCTATTCCTGGGTCAGATTGAGTTAGAAACGTGGAGCAGGGTAAAAGTTTTGTAAGATTATCTCGCATTACATTACTTTTCGGATGATTATGTGACAGCTACATACATAGCATTTGGCTCACATATGCCTACTGGGTGGGCCAATTTTCGTGAAGAGTATGACGATTCTGTATTTCATATAAGTAATTGAAAGTATGAATTATGCATGTGAAAATTCTAAATTGACTTAACATCCATTAATAGAGAAAAATCAAACGTAAAAGGGATACAAATACGGCAAAAAGTCATAAGACCAAGGTTGTATATCATTCCAAATTGAACGGAGATTGTGCAATCCGTTATGTGATAGGAATTTCCGAAGGTCTGCACCATCATTAAAATTGCCTGCATATTTCGATATTCTTTGGGGATAAAAAGTGAAAAATTTAATGATCTAGGATGTTTTCTGTTCGTTACAGGCTAAAACGTATAATTTTGTCAAATTTCAATCATCTTCTTTTTCTTCTGGCAAATTATGCCGCAATCTGGATTTTGGGCGAGGCGGGTAAAAATTAGGACATTCAGGAAACTAAACCAAAAATTATGGAGATGGTCATTATTACCCCTTAAAGGGAAAGCTGTGCGAAAATTTCGCCGAAATAGTCAGTGTAGAGGCACACAGTCGTTACGATTTGATTTATATAGATAAGGAATCTGCTCCATCTAAAACACCTTTTGGGCTATGTCCGCTGGACTTAACCTGCAAAAGTGACCATTCATGATATCTCCCTTATTAATCCTCCTGACGAAAAAATGCACCTAAAAAAAAAAAAGGTTTAGAGGTGGAATTCCATCACGTTTGGTCGATTTCCAGTCAGGTTGGTCTTGTTCTGTATATATTGTGGAAGAGTAAAATCACCATTTGTGTTCCCTATAAACCGCCAGTCCATTCCGGAACATGAAATGTTATTGACCTTTAAAACCTACCTTTGGACAGGTGGATGCTAAATATAAATTTTGGTTCGAATGTCTTCAGTAGTTTTCAAGTTGTAAGGAATACGCTTTACACACACCCGCTCGTGAGTCAAGTCCGATGGGACTTATACAGAAAAACGGTCCGTTAATGATATCTCCCTTATTAATGCTCGTATCGAAATGATGCACATGAGAAAAAAGGTTTAGAAATTAATTTCTACCAAGGTAGGTAGATTTCCATTAAGTTTGGTTGTGTATATTTTGTGGAAGTGCAAAATCACTGTTTCGGTTTCGTATAAACCCTCAGTCAGTTCAGGGATTTAGAAACAATATTTGCCCTGAAACCTATCAAGGACAGGTGTATTCTAAATGTGAGTCTCCCATTTTCACACCAGGCAAATGCTGGGGCTGTGCATTAATTAAGGCCACGGCCGCTTCCTTCCAACTCCTAGGCCTTCCCTATCCCATCGTCGCCATAAAACCTGTCTGTGTCGGTGCGACGTAAAGCCCATAGCAAAAAAAAAATATGAGTCTTGGTGGAAATACATCCAGTAGTTTGTAGCACTCGCGTACATACGGCGTAATTAAGGAAGAAAATAATACAGTTAAGAAAGTTGAAAGTAATAGAAAATGGATTATAACTGAGGACAGCCGGATAACGACAAATATGTAAATGCCAAGTGAAAGTATTGGAAAATCAAATGCCCCTCAATAAATTATGCTAGTGTGAGTTATGGATATAATAAAGCGGTAACAGAGGAGAAATTTAGGTCCAGTGATTCTTAGGTAAACAAATAATAAGAAGATGACTAATGGTGTTATTACTTAATCTATTCGAGGGCAGTTATAACATCCAACGATATTCCGCCAATATCCCGCAGACGCCTCTTTTGCCTTCTACCCAAGGAACAACCACGAATTTAAAAGCATGATGACGAAAATGGCAATACGTTACTTCCCTGCTGGCATGCAGTCAGAGACGTTGCCATGGTAACCTGTAGTTTCGTTGTAGGTCTATCTGTCACTCAATGCAGAGCATGATACCAGCAGAAAATTGTAAATTTCTCCGTCATGTGAAGAGTAAGGTAAATTATGAACATAACGAAAGTTATTTATAATGAAGAGACGTTTCACGTACGGTAAACGAAGTTTACAGAAAATCAATAGTATAAGAGAAAATGGAGGAAAACCATTCTGGTTTTCCTATAAACCCCCCGTCTGTTCAAAGATTTTAAAATGATGTGCATATCGGAACCTTCCCCGGGATGAGTATACTCTAAATATGAAGTTTGGTTGAGATCTATCCAGCCGTTTCGACGTGATGGTGGAAAAACCATTCTGGTTTTCCTATAAACCCCCCGAGTATTCAAAGATTTTAAAATGATATGCTTATCCAAACCTTCCCCAGGATGAGTATACTCTAAATATGAAGTTTGGTTGAGATCTATCCAGCCGTTTCGACGTGATGGTGGAACAGACAAATAGACAAACAGACAAACAGACAAACAAACAGACACGAAACGTAAAAACCACCGATTCGGTCTTGAGTTGACCTAAAACGGATAAATATCTGAAAAATTGGCAAAACAAAAGAAATTACAGACAGCGGACCCCCTACAATTTTATTTATATCGATTTCCCCATGGTAAGCGTAGTGTCCTTCGGTTCAGAAGGTAGCGCGTTAAATTCTCTACTGGATCGGGCATTTTAGCCTCATGTCGTTAATTCCTCTGATACAGAAGCCGGGATTTTCTCTTAAGACACACCTCTTAATTTACATACAACACACCACACACTCCCAGGACCATGTCATATTTTGATTCATATTTCTACATACGGTTAGCATCAGGAAGGACACACGACGGTCAAATTGGGCTTAACCCATATGTGCGACACACACTGCACTTCTCCATGTTGTGGAAAACGTGGCAAAAAATAAGAATTGCTAGATCATCTATGGAGTTATAACGTTATGGCCTACTAATTCATATCCTCACACAACCATCCAGTATCCTTACGGAAATTTTAGACACTTCTGTATGTTTTGTGGTAAGACTTATGCATCAAAATTAACATAATTTTCGAAATAAAACTATTTATATCCCAAATTACCAGCCATTATTGAAATTTACAAAAGTCAAGATTGCAGTTTATACATTCACAGGTTTAAAATGCATTATAATCTCAACTTGACACCTAAAGCTGAAGATTGTATCTATAACATGATTGGAAAATACCCCAGGCTCCAACGATAGCACTCACAGAGAGAGCAGCATGTGGCCAACATGGATGGCTAGGTTGACTGAACGCTGTTATTGCCCAGTATACCGGACATAGGGGCGTGACGGTCCAGTGACTTTGTGCCATTCTCACACTGAGATAGGCGCGGTTGGAATCCAGGTCACTAAATGTGATATAACTTCACCACGAATTTCACCTTTGTATTTCCCAGAGCTTAAGAAATCGGCTCCCCACTATTTTTGTGTGCAACCATTGCATTACTTAGTAGACTATATATTATACATCCACAATGTAAACAATGCAGCTTTATTACAATGCTGGAGGATGATGTTTTTCAAACGAAAAGGACATTACGGTAAATATCTTTAAGATGCCAGATATGTAACAATTAACAGCTACATTTTAGACTCGTGATTAACGAACTAATTCTTTTTGATGAAAAGAATCCGCCTATCCTAATCATTTAATCATTTAAACACAGGTTAAGTTTCCGAGACCAGGATAATCCTTCTTGTCTCAGTCTGTCTGTTATCACCCCTTGGAAGATATTTTATAATAATAATAATAATAATAATAATAATAATAATAATAATAATAATAATAATAATAATAATAATAATAATAATAATAACAAGAATAATAATAGCATCGGCTACATGGTCAGCGTTGAGGCCTTCGGTTCAGGAGGTCCGGGTTCTATTCGATTTTAATCTCCTCTGATTAATTCTTCTGACCCGGGGACTAGGTGTTTGTGTATGTTCCAACACTTTCCTCTTCATATTCAGACAATACACTACACTGCTAACCACCACAGAAACACGCAATAGTGATTACATCCCTCCATACAGTGTTGGGGTCAGGAAGGGCATTCGGCCGTAAAACAGGGCAAAATCCACGCGTGCAACACAGTTCGCACCCACTACCCAACAGGTGTGGGAAGAGCGGTAGATTAATAATAATAATAATAATAATAATAATAATAATAATAATAATAATAATAATAATAATAATAATAATAATAATAATAATAATAATAATAATAATTGTACCGGGAGGTACACCTCAACTTCGATCATTCAAAATAAGCGCCTTAATGAACTCCTCTATCAGCCAAAAGGTGAAACTGATACTACATGAACACGGAACTTTAATCGGAAGATGTCCCTACTGAAATATTAAATAACTGTGTTAGTGTGAAGTTTCCTAAACTGATTGAATTTCTCCTTGTTTTGTTTTGCTATACATCAAGAAGTTAGGAAATTTTTCCACATATGTCACAACAAAAACTATGATCATGCACTCTGGTGCAAGGTAAATGAAGTTGTTATTGAAATAAATTTTGTGTTTATAGGTTTTCCCAACTTTCATTTGTTTTTTTATGTAATTCTATGTTTGCAACACTTCTGTCTCATTCGGCCAGTTTTGAATCTGGCCAATGAAAAATTTCTGTAATTAATTTTCAGCCTATCACAGGCTTCTTGTTCGATTTTTAGTGTAACGTTTGAGTTCAACCAATAAAATTGGGAAGGTGTATCCGGATTAATCCAGAATCCTCTCGAACCTTCTCTGAGGGTATATAAACTGCGGCTTTCTGGCTACCTTGTCAATTGATCGTCGTCTTTCTAAGTGTGTCTGTGTTAAGGCAGGAGGCCTCTTTCTTCGGCCGGCAGAACATCTGCAAGTTAATGGCCACGTAAATTCTATCTTTCTTACTGTCTCTGAAAATTTATCCGAGGGGAAGGTCCGAATCTTTAACTATGTAACAAACTTTCTAAAATGTAAATCTTCTTTCGGCTAATGTAAAAATTTCATAACTTTTTAACTGTAAATCGGGGATAGAGAGTGAGTTACCCTCTCGAGGTCCCCTTCATCTTTGTTTGAGGTGACTACGATTTAGTAAATGTTTTTTGTGTAATGTATTTAAGTGATTTCCATGCGAGCCACCTCAGTAGTTTGGGACTAGCCAAGAGCCCTGTAGGTTATAATAGTTCATTATCTTGAGTGCGGTGTTCGCCTCCATCTGTTTGTGTTCAGGCCATTTATTTAACCTGTTCTTTTTCTCAAAGGCCCAGTACGTTGGGTACTAGATACCCCTGTGTAAAACTATTTCAATTTGCAAGTCGTGCCTTGAGAGGCTAGAGATTGTAATATTTTGATATAATTTTGCATTGAGTAGGCTGGAAGAAACTGAGAGACAGTTAGCTCTTTTCAAAGTTTTGTAATAGTGAAGAGTGCCTCCGGAAGGCTAGATATTGTAATCTAGGGAGCAAGTGCTCTTGAATTAGGGGATTTCTGCCCTTGACTAAATTGTTCCTCATTTTGAATTGAAATTTTGTAAAATTGAGCTCGTCGCTCAGAAACTGTAAATCGAGGGCTTGAAGCCCAAACTTGTTAAATTCCCTACTCTTGGGGTGTTCCACCCTTATTTGCTTTTGTACCTGACATGTCGTTATGTTCACTAAGTGCAAAGTTGTTGTTTTTGAAGAAATACAACCTTCAGTTCAAGTTTTAAATTAATTTTGATATTGTAGATAGACCCATTCACCTCGGCACCTTCTTTCACCTCTCTGCGTTCTACTGATACCCCGGACCAATAATAATAATAATAATAATAATAATAATAATAATAATAATAATAATAATAATAATAATAATAATAATAATAATGAGAATAATAATAATGATATCAACAGGAATTAGAAGTATTCAAACTCTTTAAGCTTTCAGTCATGAAATTACCGCGATGCGCCCCAAAATGGTAGTGGGCTCATAATTCGGAACGCCACAGCTCTCCAAGAAGCTGCCATCTAGTGCGCGGGTGAAACATCACTGCAATCCTCCTTTGAATAACATGTAGTGACAGTGCTCCAGGGGAGATATGTAGGCCTACTTCAACTTAATACAACGCCTGATTTTGGCCTTAACATCAGAACATTTCATTGGTAGTATTTCAAGGTGCTCAAATGTGTCGGCATGCTATCGGTAGATTAACCAGCACGTATAGTAAAACATCTCCTGTGGGACGAGAAACTGATACTTCAGTTGTTCACACCTATCAAAATCAATAACTATTTCGTTTCCTCTGTGGTCTGTTGTTTACACCTTTCAACAGCAATAACGGTAGTTTATTTCTTGGAGACTATTGTTAACACTTTTCAATAACAATAACGGAAGGTTTCTTCCTCTGTATGTTTTTATTCACACTTCCAAAAACCAATGACGGCAGCTTGCTTCCTTTATTGACTGTTGTTCGCACCACTCAACAGCAATAACTGTGCTTCGTTTTCTCTATAGACTGTTGTTCACTCGTTTAAACAGTAATAACAGTAGTTTGTTTCTTCTGTAGGCTGTTCTTCGCACCTAAGTAATAGAGGTAGGTAGTTTCTTCTGTGGGTTCGACGTCACACCTACCTAAGTAATAATGATAGTTTGTTTCCTCTGCAGGATGTTGTTCACACACTTCAATGGTAATAACGGTAGTTTATATTCCCCATAGGCTGTTGTTCGCACCATTCAACAGCAATAACTGTAGCTTACTTTCCCTATGTCCGACTCGTTGGCTGAATGGTCAGCGTACTGGCTTTCGGTTCAGAGGGTCCCGGATTCGATTCCCGGGCGGGTCGGGGATTTTAACCTTCATTGGTTAATTCCAGTGGCTCGGGAGCTGGGTTTTTGTGCTGTCCCTAACATCCCTGAAACCCCCACACGACACGTAACACTTTTTTTTGCTAGAGGCCTTACGTCGCACCGACACAGATAGGTCTTATGGCGACGATGGGATAGGAAAGGCCTAGGATTTTGAAGGAAGCGGCCGTGGCCTTAATTAAGGTACAGCCCCAGCATTTTCCTGGTGTGAAAATGGGAAACCACGGAAAACCATTTTCAGGGCTGCCGACAGTGGGATTCGAACCTACTATCTCCCGGATGCAAGCTCACAGCCGCGCGCCTCTACGCGCACGGCCAACTCGCCCGGTCACACATAACACTATCCTCCACCACAATAACACGCAGTTACCAGCACATGGCAGATGCCGCCCACCCTCATTGGAGGGTCTGCCTTACAAGGGTTGCACTCGGCTAGAAATAGTCAAACGAAATTATTATTATACTTTGACTATGTACTGTTGTTAACGCCTTTCCATATCCTTAACAGTAGTTTTTTCCTCTGAAGGTTGTTGTTCACACCTCTCACCAGCAATAACAGCTGTTTTTTCTCTATAGACTGCCGTTTCAAAACTTTAAATAATCATAAAGGTAGTTTGTCTTCACTGTAGACTGCTGTTTAGAACTTTCAATGACAATAAACGTAGTTTGTTTTCTCTATAGACCAGTGTTCTCACATTTCAACAATAATAATGGCAGTTTGTTTTCTCCATAGTCTTTCGTTAACACTTTTCAATAGCAATGACGTTACTGTAGTTTGTTCCCTCTGCAGTCTGTTATTCACGCTTTCGAATAGTAATGGCGGTAGTTTGTTTCTTATATAGGCTGTATTTCACAACTTCCTACAGTAATAACGGTAGTTTGTTTCCATATTAAGCTGTTGTTCACACCTTGCCTCAGTAATAACGATAGTTTGTTTCCATATTAAGCTGTTGTTCACACCTTGCCTCAGTAATAACGGTAGTTTGTTTCCATATTAAGCTGTTGTTCACACCTTGCCTCAGTAATAACGGTAGTTTGTTTCCATATTAAGCTGTTGTTCACACCTTGCCTCAGTAATAACGATAGTTTGTTTCCATATTAAGCTGTTGTTCACACCTTGCCTCGGTAATAACGGTAGTTTGTTTCCATATTAAGCTGTTGTTCACACCTTGCCTCAGTAATAACGGTAGTTTGTTTCCATATTAAGCTGTTGTTCACACCTTGCCTCAGTAATAACGGTAGTTTGTTTCCATATTAAGCTGTTTTTCACACCTTGCCTCAGTAATAACGGTAGTTTGTTTCC
Organism: Anabrus simplex; assembly: GCF_040414725.1. NCBI lineage: Eukaryota > Metazoa > Arthropoda > Insecta > Orthoptera > Tettigoniidae > Anabrus > Anabrus simplex. The sequence continues at coordinate 1,084,741,218 of NC_090266.1, read as the reverse complement.
ATATTAAGCTGTTGTTCACACCTTGCCTCAGTAATAACGGTAGTTTGTTTCCAAATTAAGCTGTTGTTCACACCTTGCCTCAGTAATAACGATAGTTTGTTTCCATATTAAGCTGTTGTTCACACCTTGCCTCAGTAATAACGGTAGTTTGTTTCCATATTAAGCTGTTGTTCACACCTTGCCTCAGTAATAACGATAGTTTGTTTCCTCTGTAGAGTGTTGTTCACACCTTGCCTCAGTAATAACGGTAGTTTGTTTCCATATTAAGCTGTTGTTCACACCTTGCCTCAGTAATAACGGTAGTTTGTTTCCATATTAAGCTGTTGTTCACAACTTGCCTCAGTAATAACGGTAGTTTGTTTCCATATTAAGCTGTTGTTCACAACTTGCCTCAGTAATAACGATAGTTTGTTTCCATATTAAGCTGTTGTTCACAACTTGCCTCAGTAATAACGGTAGTTTGTTTCCATATTAAGCTGTTGTTCACACCTTGCCTCAGTAATAACGATAGCTTGTTTCCTCTGTAGAGTGTTGTTCACACCTTGCCTCAGTAATAACGATAGTTTGTTTCCTCTGTAGAGTGTTGTTCACACCTTGCCTCAGTAATAACGGTAGTTTGTTTCCATATTAAGCTGTTGTTCACACCTTGCATCAGTAATAACGGTAGTTTGTTTCCATATTAAGCTGTTGTTCACAACTTGCCTCAGTAATAACGGTAGTTTGTTTCCATATTAAGCTGTTGTTCACACCTTGCCTCAGTAATAACGGTAGTTTGTTTCCATATTAAGCTGTTGTTCACAACTTGCCTCAGTAATAACGGTAGTTTGTTTCCATATTAAGCTGTTGTTCACACCTTGCCTCAGTAATAACGATAGTTTGTTTCCTCTGTAGAGTGTTGTTCACACCTTGCCTCAGTAATAACGATAGTTTGTTTCTTCTGTAGAGTGTTGTTCACACCTTGCCTCAGTAATAACGATAGTTTGTTTCCATATTAAGCTGTTGTTCACACCTTGCCTCAGTAATAACTATAGTTTGTTTCCTCTGTAGAGTGTTGTTCACGCCTTTGAACGGTAGTAACGGTACGTTATTTCCTTCTACAGGCTGTTTTTCAATCTTTCCATCATTAATAACGATAGTCTGTATCCGTCCGTAGGCTGTTGTTCACACGTTTCAACAGAAATCCTAAATGGAAGCTTTTTTTCCTCTGTAGGGTGTTATTCACACATTTCAACAGTCATAGGGGTAGTTTATTTCCTCTGTGAGGTGCTCTTCACACTTTTCAACAGTAATAACGGTAATGTTTTTCTCTATGGTCTGTTGTTCACACTTTTGAACAGTAATAATGGTAGTTTGTTTTCTCTTTAGCCTGTTATTCACTCTTTTTAACAGTAATAACGATAGTTTGTATCATTGTTGTTTATTCCTTTCAAGAGTAATAACGGTAGTTCGTTTCCTGTATGGTCTGTTGTTCACGTCCCTATCTTCGTACACTTTCCCTATAATTCTCTTCTTAGTTCATAACTTGAGTGAGTTAATGGAAACAAAATTTTATTGAGCAACAACTCTCAATGAGATGCGTTAAAGCAAGTAATATTATCACATCCATTATCTGACTGATATTGGATGAAGTGCGATAAAATCAAGAAAAATACTCGCGGCACGTTGAGCCAACAAATCCATTCTACTGGGATAACAACTAATAGTATACCGGTAATATTTAAAATTTTTGCATCGCTAAATAACACCATAATTCTTTATCGGAGTTAGGGCCGTTTGTCATCACAACGCCGCAATGCTGATACATATTTAATATCTACCCAAAGCCAACTAACTATGTTTTATTCATAATGGTGGAATACGCAGTACGTTTGTGGGGTATTAGAGCACACACCTGAACCCTGCCAAAATATGACAGACAGCTGATGAACTGATAAGGACGTTACGTGAAGTGGAAGGAAATTTACTTCCAAGTGAAGTGGAAGGAAATTTACTTCCTCCTCAGGTGAAATCCGTACCTAAGGCATATACAAAATAGCATTATTGCCAACATTAGGTGCAAAAATTGGCCTATTCCTGCGTTGTAGGGAATTAAGCGGTGAAAGAATGCACAAGGATTTATTGAATTTGTGATCAGATTTCACAATGCGATTTTAGACTAAATATTGCCATTGATGATTTCACTGCCCGTACTTATAGACATGTTACTTATTGGCTTTTTGGTCTTTTGCCGTGTCACGAAAATAAGGTGAAATTCGTTCGTTTTATGTATTTTATCAGCGGTTTTCAAACGGTGTGATTTCCAAACTATACGCACATGTGTCTGTAATTATTCATAAGGATATAATATGCAAATAGTGTATTCTTTAAATTACACCAATTAAAATATTGAAAATAGACATCTTCAGTATTACTGCACCAGATATTTCATGTTTGTTAAAATATTCATTGAAAATTATTCGATTACGAGTCATTTGTCAGTGAGTAATGTCGCAAGAGTGACAAGAAATCCATATTAAGGAATATAACCTAAATTTAAAAATCATGAAATTCTCAATAAATCCAGTTAGAGAAGCTTCTGAACTATCTACATGTTCGAACTGTCCTGAAAAAAGCAGGGCAGTTATATTGAAGAATAATTATCGGGATTACTATCAATATGAATGTGAAATGAAACGATTCGGGAAGGAACGAGTCATGTAGCTCATGAAATTATATAAAATGTTACGAGAAGCATTTCGTTCTCAACACGATGTGTGATTAAAACACGACGAGAATAAAAATTAGAATGTGTTTTGCTTTGTGAAATATTAAGGTGCTGGCTAACGATAGATGACACACACACGTCACAGTTTTGTTAAAATTCAAGAAAACCTTCGACAGGATTATAAAACGATGCATTTCACGTTATCACTAGCAATGCCATGTAATGACTCTAATTACCAAATTACTACCCCATTCCTACTGCCAGTCAAAGTCGGTATGGGGAGTACTGATTACAATAGCAGACACACCCGTTATCGATCGCTACAAATCGACATCAGTGAATATATATATAGATCGACATACGAAAGTATGCTTGTTTACAATATTGCAGACCTTCGTTTATAGATAACTGCTGCTAAACGTACGTCATGTCAACAAAGGATTGTACCATAAGACGCCGGATTTAGTGGCCTAAATGGCTGCTCCTATGATATCTCATCTATTCTTGGGTCAGATTGAGTTAGAAACGTTGAACATGGTAAAGTTCTTGTAAGATTATCTCGCATTGCATTACTTTTCGGATAATTATGTGACAGCTGCATACATAGCATTTGGCTCACATATGGCTACTGGGTGGGCCAATTTTCGTGAAGAGTTTGATGATTCTATATTTCCTATAAGTGATTGAAAGTATGAATTATGCTTGTGAAAAGTCCAAATTTACTTAACATTGATTAACACAGAAAAATCAAACGTAAAAAGGATACAGATACGATAAAAAGGTCATAAGACCAAGGTTGTAGATCATTCCAAATTGAACGGAGATTGTGCAATCCGTTATGTGATAGGACTTCCAGAAGGTCTGCACCATAATTAAAATTGCCTCCCTATTTCGATATTCTTAGGGAATAAAAAGTGAAAAATTTAAAGATCTTGGAAGTTTTCCGTCCGTTACGGGCTAAAACGTACAATTTTGTCGAATTTCCATTATCTTTTTCGTCTGGCAGATTATGCCGCAATCTGTATTTTGGGCGAGGAGGGTAAACATTAGGACTTTCAGTAAACTAAACCAAAAAAATATGCAGTTCGCCATTATTAACACTTAAACGAGTAGCTGTGCGATAATTTCGCATAAATAGTCAATGTACAGGCACACAGACGTTACGATTTTATTTATATAGATAGATAAGGAATCTGCTTCACGTGCAACACTTTTAGGCTATGTCTGCTGGACGTAATCTGCAAAACTGGCCATTCGTGATATCTCCCTTATTAATCCTCCTGACGAAAAAATGCACATAAAAAGAAAAGTTTAGAGATGGAATTCCATCACGTTTGTTCGATTTCCAGTCAGGCTGGTCCTGTACTGTATATATTGTGGAAGAATCACCATTTCGGTTCCCTATAAACCACCAGCCCATTCCGGGAACATGAAATGTTATAGACCTTTAAGACCTACCTTTGGACAGGTGGATGCTAAATATAAAGTTTGGTTCGAATATCTTCAGTAGTTTTCAAGTTGTAAGAAATACGCTTTACATGCACCCGCTCTTGAGTTAAGTCCGATGGGACTTGTACCGAAACCCGGTCCGTTAATGATATCTCCCTTATTAATCCTCGTATCGAAATGATGCACATGAGAAGAAAGGTTTAGAAATTAATTTCCATTAAGGCAGGTAAATTTACATTAAGTTTTGTTGTGTATATTTTGTGGGAGTGCAAAATCACGGTTTCGGTTTCGTATAAAACCCCAGTTAGTTCAGGGATTTCGAAATAATATTTGCCCTAAGACCTACCGAAGGACAGGTGGATTCTAAATATGAAGTTTGGTGGATATATATCCAGTAGATTCTAGCACTCGCGTACATACGGAGTAATTAAGGAAAAAATAATACAGTTAAGAAAATTAAATTAATAGAAAATGGATTATCACTGGGGACAGCGGTATAACGACAAATATGTAAATGCCAAGTGAATGTATTGGAAAATCAAATGCCCCTCAATAAATTATGCTGGTGTGAGTTATGGATATAATAAAGCGGTAACAGAGGAGAAATTTAGGCGCAGTGATTCTTAGGTAAACAGATAAGAAGATGACTAATGGTGTTATTACTTAATCTATTCGAGGGCGGTTATAACTTCCAACGATATTCCGCCAATATCCCGCAGATAGGCCGATTGACGCCTCTCTTGCCTTCTACCCAAGGAAAAACCACGAATTTAAAAGCATGATGAGGTTAATGGCAATACGTTACTTCCCTGCTGGCATGCAGTCAGAGACGTTGCCATGGTAACCTGTAGGTTCGTTGTCGGTCTGTCGGTCACTGAATGCAGTGCATGATACCCGCAGAAAATAGTAAATTTCTCCGTCATGTGAAGAGTAAGGTAAATTATAAACATAACGAAATTTGCTTATAATGAAGAGACGTTTCACGTACGGTCCACGGAGTTTACAGAAAATCAATAGTAGAAGAGAAAATGGAGGAAATCCGTTCTGGTTTTCCTATAAACCCCCGTCTGTTCAAAGATTTTAAAATCATAGGCATGTCGAAACCTTCCCCGGGATGCGTATACTCTAAATATGAAGTTTGGTTTGAGATCTATCCAGCCGTTTCGACGTGATGGTGTAACAGACAAACAGACAGACAAACAAACAAACAGACACGAAAACTAAAAACCACCGATTCTGTCTTTAGTTGACCCAAAACGGATAATTATCTGAAAAATTGGCAAAACAAACGAAATTACAGACAGCGGACACCCTACAAATTTATTCATATAGATATCGTGGTTGCGTACCTAGTTATATTTCTTAAAACAACGATCACCATCACAAACAACCATAATTTCAAAAAAATTTACACCACGAGTCAGGGCATGCTATCGAGCAATGACTAAGAAAAATTCGATATTCTAAGACCTTTGGATGTCTACCTGACTTGCATGACTTGAAGGGTATTCCATATCTAATATGGGAGACAGTTCTGTTAATTCAATGTACCGTACATTAAATTAAAAATTCTTTAAAAATAGGAAACTTCCAAATAAGTCAATAACCAAAGAATAATTAAATATATATTTAAAATAACGAGGATTTCACTAAAATCCTTGAAAATTAATCGACCTACGTATATATAAGTTTATGAGACGTTAGGATTTTGGTATCACACGTATTTCACCGTTCACTTATTTTTTTAAAATTCCACCTTCGATGCTTCATTTTTACACTACATCATCTTGTATAAATATAATATGCATTTCGACACTTATTCAAAGGAATTTTGTTGTGATAATTGTACATTTAGCTTAGGTTCTACTTAGAACAGCAAATACGAATGAAATATACACATTTTATCCAGAGTAAATCAACATTGAATAGTATATTCTCATTTCTACTATGAACCGTGACGTAATAAGATATAATTTCGCTTTTACCCTAATATCGGAACTAATGAAATGTATGTATATACACCATTACTTCATAGCAGAGTAAGTAAAGCCATCTCCGTACTGGTCATGAAGGCCTCTTAAGGAATGGAAATAAACGTCTTTCATCAACATGAACGTGAAATAAAACGAGTCGGGAAGGAATGGGTGATGTGACTCATGAAAAATATTAAAATGAAATGAGAGGCATTCCGTACTCTATAATATGAGTGATTAAAAGACGACGACAATGGAAATCAGGATGGGTTCTTTGTTGTGAAAAATCCACTAACTCTAAATTTAGATCTAATTGAGATAGGAAGGTTAAACCTAGGTCTGGCCGTCTTGATGACCAGACATTTATCTGCTTCAGTGTGAACACCGTGTGATAAACACCGTTTACCTCTCCTGAAGTGTAAGTCTCGTTTATAGCTTTAATTGCTTGACAGCGAATCAAATCCACGTGCTTTCGGGGGAAACGACCACGCCTTTACTGACAGGGTTAGTAGCCCCCTAAACTGTTTTTGACATCAAAATAATGACGATTTAGCGGTCGATTCGACGCATACCAGGTCTGCGCATAAGTTTTTGTCGGTTTTTGTGTTAAGGAAAACACTTCATTTTCAAAGGAATTTCATTTTTTATTTATTCAAAATATTGGCCATCGGCTTCTACACACTTCGCCCATCTTTGCGGTAAGCTATGAATACCACGCCAGAAAAATGCTTGTCTTTAGCGGCAAACATTTCATCGAGCCATTTTCCAACTTCCTCAAAATTGCTGAAGTGCTGATCTGCGAGCGCGTGCCCCATTGATTCGAAGAGGTGATAGTCAGATGGTGCCGGGTCGGGGCAGTACGGCGGTTGTAGAAAGATGTCCCATCCAAGCGATATGAAGTTGTCTTTCACTGGTCTTCTTGCTGAAGTGATTTGGCCTTAGTGTTGAAGGACCTGCTTCGCCAGATGACAGCCACGATTTTCTCCGCTTCGGATTTTCATAATAAATCCATTTTTGTTACCCGTCACAATTCGGTACAGAAATGGTTTTCTTTCGTTGTGTTGAAGCAGCATTTCAGAAGTGACTTTGAGCTTTTCCATTTGCCGTTCATTCAAATCGTGTGGGAACAATTTACCTAGTTTATTGATCTTCCCCATGCCTCGTAAAAGTCTGCTGATTGTTTTTGTGATACATGTAATTATTGTGCCAATTACTGTTGAGTTTGAGTTGGGTCATCTTCCAGAGCGCACTACCTTTCACATTGAAATCACCAATTTTAAATTGTCGAAACCATTTTATAGTCGGTGGAGCGTGTTCATTATATGTTTCTACCAGCAAACGATGGGACATCTTTCTACAACCGCCGTACTGCCCCGACCCGGCACCATCTGACTATCACCTCTTCGAATCAATGGGGCACGCGCTCACAGATCAGCACTTCAGCAATTTCGAGGAAGTTGGAAAATGGCTCGATGCTGCACGTAACAAAGTGCATTGTGGTAGGATGTCGTGTGATGAAATGCAGGGACTAACTGTTTATATATATATATATTGCTATTTGCTTTACGTCGCACTGACACAGATAGGTCTTATGGCGACGATGAGATAGGAAAGGCCTAGGAGTTGGAAGGAAGCGGCCGTGGCCTTAATTATGGTACAGCCCCGGCATTTGCCTGGTGTGAAAATGGGAAACCACGGAAAACCATCTTCAAGGCTGCCGACAGTGGGACTCGAACCCACTATCTCCCGATTACTGGATACTGGCCGCACTTAAGCGACTGCAGCTATCGAGCTCGGTGATTAAATAATAATAAAAGCAATGCGTGCCACAAGTGTTCTTCTTCAGGCACAAACGTCGACATGATCACCGAATGATACGACACAGACGCTAGTGGTTGGCGGACTCAACTTGTGTATGTTGGCAAGTTAATGTGAAACGAACAAACTGACGCACGTGTCAAATTCATACGCTGTGTACTGTTCGCTGGCGCCATCTCTTAGTGAAACCGGAAAAGGCTTATGCATACACCTGGTATATTTGTACACCACCGATGGTAAAATATGTACCTAGTTCTTAAAAGGAATTACGAAAACAACTTGTTAATGGCCAGCAATGAGGGGTCTACCTGTTGCAGTAAACTGGTGACTTAGATAAGAATTAATTCAAAAAATAATGCGTGTCTGATTTCAGGGTTCCAAAATGCACTTCACTGTTTCAAAGCTGCATTTAAAGAACAACAGTTTGTTTCGAGGTGTGGTGATATTACATTGTGCGGGAGTGTTTGTACGGGTTACCGACTATAGTCAACTTCCCCCATTATCAAGCGTGTCATTAGATTATTGCAAGCAGGGTAACGTTAATTTCATTGAAAGTCTTCAGTGGCTCAACTCATCAGGGGCGACTTAGAAGCGAGTTTGTGGTTAACTTTGACATGCTGCACGTAACAAAGTGCATTGTGGTAGGATGTCGTGTGATGAAATGCAGGGACTAACTGTTAGGGGCTAACATTGTACTCTACTCCACAATGGTCAGATGACACTGTTGAGCCTATACAGATTAACAAACACCCCGCACTCATACCCCTCCCACAACAGTGTGTAGCGTGGCTTTGTTTTAGGCATGCAACACTCGACATAACCCCACAACAAACTTGTGAACAACACTCCTCTTGTACCGGGCAAATTATAAAGCGTCGTTACCCCTTCTGCTTGCTGCTCTCTTGTTGTGGCTTCCAGATATTGATCAACCATCCTTCCTTCCTTCCTCCGGCCTGGACTTTATGTATTGTTCTAAAACAAGTTGATTTTAGTCTTCTTTAGCTTGAGCATTTCAGCAGTATTGAGGAACATTTCTATAACGAATCTATGGCGAATAACTGGTCATTGCCAAACTGCAATCTCTAGAGTTAAATTATACGATGTTTTGGAGAGCAGCCTATGGCAAGAAGTGTCCAGCCTCTGCTCTCATCCTTAGAGGAATTACTTGAGAAATCCAGCTAGATGGTCACTGACGATACTCATTTTTTAATCATAGCACGTCTGACTACAATGATATGAAGTCTTTATGCAATTACAAAAGTATTTTTCGCATAACAAAATGTCGGCTTAAAGCTAAAGATGAAGGTGAGGTTATAGGAATAATAACGTACATAATTATAGATAATACGTGAATATCCAGCTATTTAAAATCATGGAATAATGCCACATATTCTTTTAGTATGAGTACCAGTTTGACCTGAGGTCATTACAAAACAATTACGTCAAAACTTTACTAGATGGAGGTACACGAATCCACTTAAATTATGTTCTGTGTTCACTACCTACCTAACTGAGAAACGTTTGTTAGCTTGTATTTCTGGAAATTAGGTGCATATATGAGACGAACTCACGACCACAAAATACTGAATATAGGGAAAACCATGGTATATCAAAACGAGTCTGTGCGAAATTTTAACACGGATTACCGCATCAAATATTTTAATTTATCAAAAATGGCTCTAAGTCCTTCAGCTCACACATGTTTCAGATTATAAGGGATATATAGAGTGTAATCATGTAAAGAATTATTAGAATGCCATCGTATTAAAATCGATCATTATTAATGTTCGAGCTGTGACTCCCATTTCCTAAGGATGTGAAGTTGAATACCAGAAGTAAGCATTCTCCCGTGTAATCTCGTGAGTAGTAAGGCTAACCATGCTTGCTTGTTTGTTTTTTCGTTTGTCCAACCCTTGTCCCATTTCTCTACGGAGTCGGGTTTGAGGTGAGATGAATCTGTCGTGGCGGGCGTTTATGGCCGGATGCCCTTCCTGACGTCAACCTCATCAGAGGAGTTAATGAAATGACGTATGGCTTTTAGTGCCGGGAGATCCCAGGACAGGTTCGGCTCGCCAGGTGCAGGTCTTTTGATTTGAAGGCCGTAGGCGACCTGCGCGTCGTGATGAGGATGAAATGATGATGGAGCCAACACATAAACCCAGCCCCCGTGCCAGGAAAATTAACCAATGATGGTTAAATTTCCCGACCTTGCCGGGAATCGAACCCGGGACCCCTGTGACCAAAGGCCAGCACGCTATCCATTTAGCCATGGAGCCGTACAGAGGAGTTCATCATCATCATCATCATCATCTGTTTACCCTCCAGGTTCGGTTTTTCCCTCGGACTTAGCGAGGGATCCCACCTCTACCGCCTCAAGGGCAGTGTCCTGGAGCTTCAGACTCTTGGTCGGGGGATACTACTGGGGAGTATGACCAGTACCTCGCCCAGGCGGCCTCACCTGCTATGGTGAACAGGGACCTTGTGGAGGGATGGGAAGATTGGAAGGGATAGGCAAGGAAAAGGGAAGGAAGCGGCCGTGGCCTTAAGTTAGGTACCATCCCGGCATTCGCCTGGAGGAGAAGTGGGAAACCACGGAAAACCACTTCCAGGATGGCTGAGGTGGGAATCCAACCCACCTCTACTCAGTTGACCTCCCGAGGCTGAGTGGACCCCGTTTCAGCCCTCGTACCACTTTTCAAATTTCGTGGCAGAGCCGGGAATCGAACTTGGGCCTCCGGGGGTGGCAGCTAATCACGCTAACCACTACACCACAGAGGCGGACACAGAGGAGTTAATGAGATGAAATTAATGACGTGATATATGATAGTAGGAAGGGAGAGAGTGAAACGCGGTGCCGGCACATAGCCTACTCCTGTTGAATATCACTAAAGGGGATGCTCAAGGCTCAACGTCCTCATCCCACCATCAACAGCGTCATACGTTCTTACTCCATACAGGCAGAGCGGAGAGGCTGGGAATTTAATCCAGGTTTTCGGCACGCAGTCTAGTTTTTAGAAATTGTACAACACCACCTCCCCTATCCAGCCAGCCATCATTCTGACTGTCGAAGTAGTTACGACTAACAGGGCTCGAGCCGCCTAACCCCGGTGTCAGACCGTTTAGACTTCAACGCCTTAACGACCACGGCCACCACGCGGGCTGCAAGACAAATCACGCTAACGCAATGTAATGGAAAATTATGAAATAAATTATATTGGACTTCGCAAATAATTCGAAGAAGAAATTTCTTACAGGATAGAGTATGAAACGACGCAAAATCATGTTTCCGATTACCGAGATTCATAGGTTAGGAATTTCCAATAAATCTGTACTTTTCACTATGAATTATAAGATTACCGTCTACGAATTTAGTGGTAGAAATTCGATTCTCCTTTCGAAGGGGTTAAAATTAGATGTGCTTATTTTTTAATTACAATTTGCTTTACGTCACACAGACACAGATATGTTCTGTGGTTACGATGGGATAACCAAGCGGCTAGGAGTAGATGGGAAGCGACAGTGGCCTTAATCATGGTACTGAAACCGTACAGTGTCCTGTACAGCTCATGGGAATGATATGTGCCTTTCTACTCCATTAAAATTACTCCTAAGGGTCGCGTCATTGGTAGCAGTATGGGCGATGGGGATCGAGCGGCGTCCGGCCAGAACGGAACCCGCGAAAGAGCGCCTGTATAACAAAGGGAAGACAGAGCAAGAGCCAAGCCCCCACGGAAATACCCTCTCAACTTGCAGAGAGAGATAGAAGGGGACGCGATGCTGGAGTAGTCAGATACGCCCCGAGGTGTGGCTTAGCTTCCCTGAGTTCCAAACTAACATAAGGAACTTCCGGTTTTTTATGCACGTGTCACGGGTGCCAACGTCGGATTTTGGCGCGTAAAGATGGGATGATATTTTTGATCCAGACATAGGAAAATTATGTGAGACACACCATTGAATAGAGCGGAATTTTCTGCGTTTCCCAGACTAAAAATATGTAATAACTTATTCAGGGGAAGAAATGAGGTCACCAGCTGTCCAGATGTAATATATCGCTAACACATGTGAATACAACGGCGTCACCCAAGCTAAGAGTCGCGCTCAAAAGATGACTCCACCCCCCAAAGGACGCTATGAATTAATCAAAGGCGGGAAGCAAATTACATAAAAACTGCCGATCGTAGGTCCAGCACGCCTTGCTCAAATGAAAGAGGAGACTGAGGGCTACAAGATGCACTATTTAAATGTCTTCAGTTCTTGGTACGAAAGGAGCTCTTGTTCTTAATGAACCGTGAACGTTTACGCCCCCAGGCTTCCGGCGGGCAAGATAATATAGGCCGGGCAGGCCATCACAGAGACAGTTGTTCTTTGCGGGTCGTTGAGACGGACACTGTGTCCCGCGGTGCTCCAGTTTACAGTCCGAAACCCTTGACCGCTTACTGAAAGTGCTATTGTGTCCATCGCTTTTGTGAAGTGAACGGGAGGCCAAACGAGCCTAGGTGAATTGTCTCTGTGCTGCGTGTCAAACTAGTTAATCCGCGAGCATAATTTACAAACAAGTAGCAGAATACGGCTGAGACAGTGCCGGCTTTAATGAGTCAGTGAAAGTCATAATTTGGTATCACCCAAAGTGTTACTCTGAATCAGGGGGCTCGAGTATCGTGAGCCACCCGATTCTTGCTGTGAACGCGCCCGCCGTGATTTGAGAGACCGTCTTATTCGTGGTGTAAACTCTGGAAATAGAGGCCGTGTGACGAGTGTAAAGTGTTACCCATTTTGGATTACTGTAAGATTTCAGCTGAGAACGAGTTCCTCAGGATGTCGGACTTGTATGGACCAGGGATGAAGGACTGCACGCCCGCCACCTACCGCGTGGCCATGCAGCACTAAGAGCTCCACCATGGGTCTCCCGTGGAAGGAGAAACAACGGCCACCAAACAGATGAGTGATGTCCAAATCTAATTTCTAAGCATGTCACATAACCGGGGGATAGGATTAGCTTTCTTTGTAAATATCAAAATGTTGTAAGATAATGCATGTCCTATATGGAAATTTTATTGATTTTTAGATAGTTGAAGTAAATTCAGGGGAGCTAAATTCCCGGACGACTCATTTTTTTTCTTAATGATTAGCTTATCGTGAGGGTTATATTTCTAGTAATATGTAGAATGTCCTAGCAAATATGGGAACAAGGTTAGGAGAATATTTGAGTTTCCCTTAGGGGTGGTTGGAACTATAGTGCTGGCGAGCAGGGAAAACCATGTCCCACGTGGCTGTCGTATAGACCGGGGAAACTCATGGGTCAGTCAGACAATGCATGCCTAGCTTACACATATAATCAGTGCATGTACAGCAAGAAAGAAGAAATCCCGACCGGGAGAGGTATATGTTGTGTTATTTAGGTAGGAGTAGGGACCCTGTGCAAGTCTCCCGTGATTTTTGATTAATTGGCCAGAATGGTTTGGAGTGTTTTGTTTCTTATCTATAGCCGGGGTGAGGCCCAGAGGCAGGAGTCTCTAATCTTTGGTCAGAAGATTTAAATATAAGTATATTTCCTGTGGCAGGAACGATATAGTCATGAGAGCCCATGCCCAAGGGAAGAAGATACGCGATATGAGACGTAGTGAGAGGGCCGAATGCCCGAGTAATTTACGATGAGATGAGTTAGAAGTGATCGTGCCCACAGTCGGCGCTCAGCGATGATAATGAGAAGGGAGAGAATAAAAGTGTATTTCAGGAGAATTCCACGATAATATGAATAAACAAATGAAGTGGGCCATGGATATATGTCCCCGAGATGAGAGGGTGGACGTGTGAGGGAGAGAAGAATCTGGCGTGGCCAATGAATGAGAAATGGCCGTGCGAAGTGAATGGCCGCCCTTCCCTTTTTTTGTGAATGTCTGGCTCTCGCCCTCGTGACAGAGGAATCCCTTTAAACCATTGTGTTAAGACTTGGAGCCCTGGGTCAACCTCGTGCTCTTCTGTTTGGTTTAAATGGCTTAGCTAAGAATACTTGTATAATGATAATATCACGGTGATTTTTAAAGGTATTTAATAAATGAGTAGGAATCTCCTCCAGATATCCGGTGATATGAGACTATAGCTATTCTAGGTATCTACAGAAACCCACAGTACCTCTCGGTCGGGAGTCGGCCAGTTCGACTCCGGATTATGATAGCGCCCTTGAGCGAGCTGCTCCAGGCGTGCGCCTTGGGCCGGAGACATTGATAACCATGCTGTTTCTTTCTAGGAATGGCTCTCCTTTGTGCATGAAGTGTATATATCCGTATGTCTGTGTATGTTTCGTAATTATGTGCATATATTTTTGAGTTCAAACAGAACCTATGTGCACGTTGTGTGGTCTTGGTGACAGATGAGGAGTCCGGGGTTTAGCTAAATGGTATGTGTGTTTGTTTGTGTATCATGTAAATGTTTCTTTTAATATGAAAATTATGTAGCGTAGGCCCCGGTTATGTTCGTGCTAAGAACAACAAGTAATTTGTGAATAGGGACATCAGATCATCTCACGGTGTGATCGACAGAATAATATAAAAATTTCATGAACGGTCTGAACTAATGAGGAAAGATGAACGATAGCAATCGCAAAACCTCAATCATACCGTTATGGAGACGACGCCCATGGGCGATTCATATTTTAAGGTGGTCATTATTTTATTTTCCTCCCATATGTGGAGAGTTCTTTGTATAGAGCTGTGTCAACTTCTTTATGTGTCGTATTTGAATAAATTCGTATTCGTAACCCCTATTTTATGATTCTTGTCATTTGTAGCAGTGCTAAGCAGTATCCACTAGGCATTTGAACCCAGAGATCCTACTTTCATATTATAGACATAAGGCTCCATCTTAAGTATTTGTTTTTTTTTCTTTCGAACGTACCACTCCCCCAAGTGCTCAGGCTGCCGGGCCGGCACAGAAAGTAGGAAGGGGAGCGGTTCGAAGCTCGTTAGGCAATTCGACCCGCTCTTCAATCCAATCTCATCCGTGGGTGTTTACACCGTTACGTGGAGGCATTCTTATGCGTGGGTCATCCATTCGAAGCCCGAAAGGGTGTAGTACGTAACCAGCATTTGCCTGGTGTGATAAAGGGAAGTGCGCCTCTGTGGTGTAGTGGTTAGTGTGATTAGCTGCCATCCCCGGAAGCCCGGGTTCGATTCCCGGCTCTGCCAAGAAAATTTGAAAAGTGGTACGAGGGCTGGAACGGAGTCCACTCAGCCTCGGGAGGTCAATTGAGTAGAGGTGGGTTCGATTCCCACCTCAGCCATCCTGGAAGTGGTTTTCCATGGTTTCCCACTTCTCCTCCAGGCAAATACCGGTATGGTACCTAACTTAAGGCCACGGCCGCTTCCTTCCCTCTTCCTTGTCTATACCTTCCAATCTTTACATCTCCCACCAAGGCCCCCGTTCAGCATAGTAGGTGAGCCCGCCTGGGCGAGGTACTGGTCATTCTCCCCAGCTGTATCCCTCGACCAGATATCTGAAGCTCCAGGACACTGCCCTTGAGGCGGTAGAGGTGGAATCCCTCGCTGAGTCCGAGGGAAGAACCAACCCTGGAGGGTAAGCAGATTAAGAAGAAGAAAATAAAGGGAAACCACGGAAAACTATTTTCAGGGCTGCCAACTCTGGGGTTCGAAACTAATACCTCCCGAATGCAAGCCGGCAGGTACATGACCCAAACCGCACATGCACTGGCTCGGTAGAGATAAGCTTTTATATCCCAAAGAATGGTATACAAATGTCTCATAATAATAATTTTACTTCCTCATCGAAAAAAAGGACAGGAAGTACTTTGAAGGATGAAGGTACATAACTTTCACAAGGTATGACATTTATATAAGGAGAAATAAACATTAAGAAGATTCGCTGAGGTTACTGTCAGGAGAATGTTTCACGATAGCAAAGAAATAACATTTCACCACAGTAACTTAAAACTTTCGTTCAAAATTAGTTTATATGAGGAGAGAAAGAAATTATAAGTTGCAGTGTAGGATATGGATAACCAAGTTACAGTTCAAGCTCAGATTACTCTTATGCGGTACTTCAGTGTTATGAGAAGAAAATGTACGGTATTCTTTGTAGCAACAATTTACCATATATATATAACCTTCTCTGAGTAATTTCACAGTATAAACACATACGTGAAAAATTTCTAAAATATATTTTGGAGACCACGTTCATACGACATACATTTACTGCCATAATTCCTAGAAAGAGGGTTCAAGTCGTAATGCAAGTTTTGTAGTAGAATTATCCTTCATAGGGGTAGACGAACTCAAGCGTAGAAAAACCTGTGTAAATATCAATATAGGTGTACATAATCTACACTAAATATTAATATTCCTTTCATTCTCTAAATGATTTGTGTATATCATGATGCAAAGCATATATTACTAGTAATTATTGAATGTTTAGTAAGTTTGATTGGATTAGTTTCACTTACATTAATTGTTCGTCACCGATTACCATGAACGTGCTGGGCATTATGCTAATAAAGTCATTAGATTGTAATTATCTGCCAACCCCGGAGGCTCGGGTTCGATTCCTGGCTCTGCCACGAAATTTAAAATTTGTACGAGGGCTGGAACGTGGTGCACTCAGCCTCAGGAGGTCAACTGAGTAGAGGGGGGTTCGATTCCCTCCTCAGCCATCCTCGAAGTGGTTTTCCGTTGTTTCCCACTTCTCCTCCAGGCAAATGCCAGGATGGTACCTAACTTAAGACAACGGCCGCCTCCTTCCCTCTTCCTTGTCTATCCCTTCCCATCGTCCCATTCCCCTACAAGACCTCCTGTTCAGCATTGCAAGTGAGGCCGCCTGGGCGGGGTACTGGTCATTCTCCCCTGTTGTATCTTCAGACACATAGTCTCACGCTCCAGGACACTGCCCTTGCGGCGGTAGAGGTGGGATCCCTCTCTGAGTCCGAGGGGAAAAAAACAACTCTTGAGGGTAAGCAGATTAAGAAAGAAGAAGAAAAAGAAGAAGAAGAAGAAGGTCCCTAGATAAATTTGTTTTCATGATTTTTCCCTAAGATGTGTGCAACCATATATCCAAGCAACAAGCAAGCAAGTAAATAAGTGATTTTACGTGGCTGTTGATCAAAACATTCTGACTGCATTTGCTAGAATTCGAACCACTTTTTCATTGACGAGTAGCTAATGACGACATAACTCAGCTATTACTTTTCACGAGCATATATTTTTCGATCTCCTCTGCGAACCATGTGATCTTACGCTTTCCAATGAATCAGATAGCCAAGCCGCAGGTGCAACCATATCGGATGGGTATCTGTGTCGAAAGACTAGACTAACGAATCGTTCATGGAAAGGGGGGTAGCAGCCTTTAGGATGTTGAAATGGCGGCAGCCTGGATGACTCACTGATACGGCCTTGTAATAATACTCAACATGGCTTAGCTTTGTTGATACTGCTGCACGGCTGAAAGTAACGGAAAACTACAAATGTAACTAACTGCTGAGGACATTCAGCTCTCTCTGTACGAATGATGTAATGATGATGGCTTCCTCCCGGGTAAAATATTCCAGAGGTAAAATAGTTCCCCATTCCGATCTCCGGGTGGGGACTACACGAGAGGGGGCGATCATCAAGAAGATGGATACTAACATTCTGCTAGTCGGAGCGTCGGATGATAGAAGTTTGAATCGTTGTGGTAGGTTATAGAATCTGAAAATGGAGATGGATAGACTAAAGTGAGATATAATAGGTATAAGTGAAGTACGTTGGCAGGAAGAGCAGGACTTTTGGTCAGGCGACTGCAGAATTATCAACACAAAATCAAACAGGGGGGACGCAAGAGTTGGTTTAATAATGAATAATAAAATAGGGCAGCGGTTGTTAAGATAGACACCAAACCAATGCCCAATACAACAGTACAGGTCTATATGCCTACTAGTTCAGCGGATGATGAGGAAATCGGAAGAATATGTGAATAGATAGAATATTAAATACAGGGTGTAAAAGTGGCGAGAATCTAATTGTGATGGGAGACTGGAAGGCAGTGGTAGACCAAGGAAGAGAAGCTAATGCAATAAGAGAATTCGGATTCGGATAAAGGAACGAAAGAGGAAGTCGTCTGGTTGAATTCTGCACCAATCACAAATTAATCCTTGCTAATACTTGGTTCAAATACCACTAATGACGGCTTTACACATGGACGAGACTTGGAGACACTGGAAGGTATAAAACAAACTTCATTATTATTAGGCAGAGATTCGGAAACCAGGTGATGGATTGCAAAACTTTCCCAGGAGCAGACGTGGGCTCTGATCACAACGTGGTGGTCATGAAATGCCATACGAAGTTGTAGAAACTGAAGAAGGGAAAGAATCCAGTAAGATGTGATCTAGAACAGTTGAAAGAAAAGAGTGTGAAGGATTGTTTCTAGAAACATGTCGCACAAGGACTAAATGGAAAGACTGAAGGAAACACAGTAGAAGAAGAATGACCAGTAATGAAGAATTAGGTCAGTAGAGATGTTAAGAACAAAGGAAATACCATCTAAGAAGCAATTGATAACTCAAGAGATACTAGACCTGATCGATGAACGACGAAAATACAAGAATGAAAAAAACGAAGTGGACAGAAGAGATTAGAGGTGGTTAAGGAATGAAGTGGATAGGAAGTGTAGGGTAGCTAAGGAAGAATGACTGAAGGAGAAGTGCAAGGACGTTGAAAGTTTTATGGAGCTAGGAAAGGTAGATGTATACAGGAAAATCAAGGAAACCTTCGTAGAAAGGAAAACTAGGTGTATGAAAATTAAGAGCTCAGATGGAAAACCTCTTCTAGAGAAAGAAGAAGATGCAGAAAGAAGGCAAGAACATATCCAACAGTTGTACCAAGGTAAGGACGTAGATGATATGGTTCTGGAACAAAAAGGGGCTGTTTGTGCTGATGAAATGGGTGAACCAATTTTGAGGTCACAATTCAACAGAGCTTTGAAGGACCTAAATAGGAGCAAAGCTATTGGAATTGGTGGCATTCCGTCTGAATTACTGAGTGCTTTAGGAGAAACCAGCATGGCGAGATTATTCCATTTAGTGTGCAAGATATACGGGACAGGAGAAGTGCCATCCGATTTTCGGCAGAATGTTGTTATACCCAATCGTAAGAAAGCCGGTGTTGACAAGTGTTAAAAACTACCTACCATTAGATTAGTCTCTCACGCCTGCAAAGTTATAACACGTATTATTTATAGAAGAATGGAAAGACAAGTTGAAACTTAGTTGGGAGAAGATCAATTTGGCTTCAGAAGAAAAGTAGGAACACGTGAAGCAATCCTGACTTTACGTCTGATCTTAGAGGGTAGACTTAAGAACGGCAAGTCCACGTACATGGAGTTCGTAGATGTAGAAAAGGCATTTGATAATGCTGATTGGACCAAGCTATTTGAGATTCTGAAGATGATCCGGGTGAGGTACGGAGAAAAAAAGAATTATCTACAATATATATAAAAATCTGTCTGCAGTTATACAAATCAAGGGCTATGAAAATGAAGCAGAAATTCCATGCAATGTTTTAAAACAAAAGTAATGGAGTACAGTAGTAGCCTACGAAGTCAGGTGATGCAGGAGATATTAGATTAGGAAATGAAATCTTAAAGGAAGTGGATGGATATTGTTACTTGAGTAGTAAAATAACTGACGATGGCAGGAGTAAGGAGGACATAAACTGCAGGCTAGCACAAGCAAGGAAAGCCTTTCTTAAGAAAAGCAACTTGCTCACTTCGAATATTGATATATGAATTGGAAAAATATTTCCGAAGACTTTCGTTTGGAGCGTGGCGTTGTATGGAAGTGAAACATGGACGATAACTCGCTCAGAAAGAAAGAGAATGGAAGCTTTTGAAATATGGTGTTACAGAAAAATGCTGACGGTGAGTGGATAGATCGAATCACGAATGAAGAGATACTGAATCGAGTTGGTGAGGGGAGATCGTTGCGGTTAAATTTGACGATAAAAGGGGATAGAATGATACGACACGTTTTAAGACACCCAGAACTTGTGCAGTTGGTTTTTGAGGGGAAGTATAGGGGGTAAGAAAGGTAGGGTAGACCAAGGTATGAATATGACAAACAGATTATAGTAGATGAGGGATGCAGCAGTTATGTAGAAATGAAAAGTTTAGTACAGGATAGGGAGGCAAGGAGATCTGCATCAAAGCAGTTTATGGACTGATGACACAAAAAAACAACACATTTTTGAGAGTTATGGTTTTATATTTTCAACACTTACATATTTAATCTGAGCGTCTGTGGCTGAGGCGGCAGCGCACCTCTCATCACTGGGCTCCGTGATGCAAAACCCGGTCACTCTATGTGAGATTTGTGCTGGACAAAGAGGATACGGCACAGGTTTTCCTCCGGCTACTCCGGTTTTCCCTGTCATTTTTTTATTCCAGCAACACTCTCCAAAATCATTTCATGTTTCATTCATTAAGCAATACCCAAGAGGATCGCGACAGGCTTTGGCAGTCAGCACAATTCCCTATATCGTCGCTAGTTGGGGGCTTCATTCACTCCACTCCCGACCCGGTAGAATGACTGGAAACAGGCTGAGGATGTTCATCTGTATACATTTAATCTCAGTGGCTGTGCGGTTTACGTCACATACCTGTCATATTGCATTTGGGTGTTACTGGGTTCGAACCCAACTGTCGGCAGCCCTGAAGATGATTTTCACTGTTTTTCCATTTTTACACAAGGAAATCAAGGTCACGGTCGATTCCTTTCTACTGCTAGCCCTTTCCCATCTCATCATCCCACTAAATCCTGTCTCTGTCGGTGCGACGTAAACCAAATTGTAAAAATGTAATGATGATGATAATAGTAACATTAATAATAATAATACCTTGGTTTGTTATAAAAAGTACAGAATATCGTATGAAGTCCTTGAACCTGGTTATCTCCACATTCAAACAGGATAGCTTCCAAAGCTATGGGAATGCTCCTGCATTTTTAACTTGGCTTCCCATGTGGAGTCACCAAGCCCGATTACAGTAAAATTTCCGCGTAGTGTAAGTCTGGATGTTATATAGAAGGTGAGAAATCGAGTTCTTGTCGTGTTCGACTGAAACTGAAAGTAATGTGGCAATAAAATTAGATTTGACTGCAGGAGAAACAAATTTCAGGCACAGTTACTTATAAAGTGTAATTTGAAGTTTAGTGTAACTATACGTATATTGCAGGAACTGCCTGTCCGACGCGGTAAAGGCGTGTTGTACACCCTGAAAGGCTTGGGTCGAATTCTTCGACAGAATGTCAGAAAATGTAAGAAACGAGATTTCCACTTCCGGAGATGCAGATTGACCTGAGATTCACTCAGCCTACACCGAAAATATTGCCAGGTTAATTCCTGGGGGCAAAAGCTGCTCTACCCCGCCAAGTTCCGAGGTTACGGATGGTGGAAGCCTTTACCTTCCGCTCCTCCAAGGGCATCCATAGCCTGTACGGAGGTGACTTTGCTTTGCATTTATACATATTGTGCATGTGGAAAATTCAATCAGTTAAATATTCAACTTCGTTCCAGGTAGATGGACACAGCTTTAAAGATCTTGTCCCATTCCAATATGGGCTGCTTGCTTTTGCTAGCGTCTAATCTTCCATTTTCCTTGTCAGGGTCTCTCTACTCCCCCTTGGTGGGGTTTCCTCGAACATTCCTCAAGAAAGTGCACGTAAACTGAGAAGCACGATATCTCCTACACGTGATCCTTGAGTGAGACATGCCTACAAAACGCACGAGATATCAGTATGGAACACTGACATAGGCAGAGTTAGACAGTTTGATCGAGCTATCCATGGCTAAATGGTTAGCGTGGTACAAGGGGTCCCCGGTTCGATTCCTAGCTTGGGATCTGAATATTTCTACCGTTTTCTTTTTTGGAAAGGTCCCGTCCTCACAGACAAGCAGGTTGCCTGTAGGTCCTCAAATCAGAAAACCTGCACTAGGCCACTCCGCCGGCCACACGCCAAAAAGGAATGGAGTTGCAAGGAAGGTAGACGACATGTCAAATGAACCATACTTTGGCTCGTTCGAAATTAATAGACAGATGGTGCTGGGGGCATTATAATGACCAGTGGCTTTCGATAGTTATATCTTGTTATTAATATCATATTAATAATGGAAGCTTAACTGACAAAACAACATATACTACCTGCCTGACCCACAACTGTTGTAACTAGTCCTTGATATATAATGGTACTGGGATGGAGTTGACGTCCAAGCTGGTCACACACGTGTTCTATTGGGGACAGATCTGGGGATCTTGCTGGCCACGGGAGTACCTCAACATCACGCAGACAATCTGAATTGCCTCAATGACAACCAGCCGTGCCCTGAAGTCATACCCGTTGGCTCCCAACATCATGACGCCTCACCAAAGCATTGGAAGAATGGGAGTTCTTCCCAGATTGCCGCCATATGCGCAGACGATGGTCAATCGGGGAAGTACAGAACCTTGTTCATCTCTGATCACTATGCGATGCCATGCACCAGAAGTCCATGGTTCCCGGTAACGACATCATTCCAACCGCAGCCGTTGTGGTGTTAACAGCAGCCAACTCATGGGACGGAAATTCCCTAGTCCGGCTGCTGCTAGTCTCCGACCCATCTCGCGGGATGACACAGAATGTGTGAGGGAGTCTGTTACTTGTTCTCCGATGGCAGGCGCAGATAATAAGGGGTTACGATGTGCTTGGTGCACAGTGCGGCGATCCTACCTTGTGGTGGTCAGACGTGGTCGACCAGAACCTTGACAATGACTATCTCTGCCTTCACGTTCCATGCAGTCCAACATCGGACCACTGTCACGTCCGAATGCCACACAAATCTGGATGTTGCACGATTCGACTAGCCGGCCGAATGAAGGCCACAATGAGGGCACTTGAAAACTCTGTCAGGTGCAGGTAACACTGTCTTACACGAGTATACGGCATCTCTGTGTCCTTCAGTGATCACTCGGATGATGCTTGTTGTTTTAAGGGGCCTAACATCGAAGGTCATCGGACCAGTGATCACTCAACATCTGATTTTTATGGGGCACCCCCGAATCCTGCACACCCGCGTGACGATCAGCAAAAATATGCATCGCCTTCGACATTCTGTTAGTTCTCGGAGGAATGAGACAGCTGGGAGAATTGGGAAAATTGTGACACTCTGGAAGTATCGGCCTGTCATCATGTCGAACATGTTACCAGGCAGATTTGGTATTTGATCGCGTGACACTGGAGGTCGGTAATAAGGACCAGGGAAAACCCCATAGACGGAAACGGAATGTGCCTACAGGCAAAACCTGGTGTATTACATATAGCACATGCAAGGATGTAGTCTGGAAAGGTCCAGGTATTGTTAGTAGGGAACAGGTAGCATGCACAAGACATTATCCCTTTACAAGCCTTTCCAGTTATTCAAGGGATCAGTCTTTCTGTGTACTGCTGCGGTCCTTGCCGGTTACCGAGCCATTCGGCAAGAAATCCTATGACCTGCAACACCATCAGGTCCCCTTGGGGTCCTTGGTACCCAGTCTCCGATACCGGAGAATGAGGCCACGCCCACCGAGGCGGAGACCTGCTGGATGGTTGCGGCACTTGAAGCCTGGCCTGCATCCTCTCGGCCTGGGCCATAGCTATGGAAACCGGGCAACTGCGATTTGAGGACGCGCGGCCTCCAGCGCATTTAGTGCACACAGGCCCACAGCGGCTCCTCCCTAGGTGCCATGCAGGCTGTGTTGTGGTGAACACCAGAACAGCGATTACAGCGTACCTGGAGCCCATATCATACAGCGGATGCACTGCAAGGGCTCTAGAGGGGGACTTTCGGGTCTCACCTGACTTTCGCTACCATCGAGGTCCTCTCCTGGTTGGCTTCTTGTTCGGCTGCCTTCCTGGGAGCAGTCCTAAGCTCCGGCTATCAACATCTGGCCCTGTTCACGCCCCTTATATTTCCTACTAGGCCTGGTAACAACACTAAACACGATCAATATTAATGTAATCTGGTGGCCGTTCTACCTGTCACAGAGAATTGTAACTCTAATCACGTACATACCCGCCAATGGTGGGTACGTGTACGAAGTTACATTGACATCCGAACATTTCTTCTGGGTACTTAAATTTTTGTATAAAATGATAAGAAATGAAATGAACAAAAAACTATATTACTTTCTTATTACATCTGAGAAAATAACAGTTTAAATTAAATATAATTTACTGGCAACTGTGATGTGTTTTGATAATGGGGGTTCCACACTACGTCACGAAATAGGTATCTCGACTTAGGTTTAATTTTACAGTTGGCATTGCAAGTCTAAAACGTACCAGTTTAACAGTTGTATGGACGTTAATTACGTCCTATGAAATGAAATTATTTATCCATGGACATCTTGTAAGCCGGGCTGAGTGACTCAGATGGTTGAGGCGCTGGCCTTCTGATCCCAACTTGGCAGGTTCGAGCCTGTCTCAGTCCGCTGGTATTTGAAGGTGCTCAAATACGTTAGCTTCGTGTCAGTAGATTTACCGGCACGTTAAGGAACACCTCCGGGACTAAATACCGTTATCTTGGCCTCTCGGAAAACGGTCAAAAATTAGTTGGTTGTACGTAAAACTATATTATTATTTTTATTATTATTATTATTATTATTATTATTATTATTATTGACATCCCGTAAATTTCATGTCTACTCGTACTAGGCTAGGATATGAATAATAAGCACTGCAGTAGCCTCTGATACTTCTTTAATCTGTAAGATAGTTAGTTACATCTCCTAGATTTAACAATCTCCAACTTAATTCCTGTTTATGTGTTAAAAATTTCCGTTGGAAATCGCACGAAAATTACTTTGGTATCCACATTACCTTCAATAGTGTAACCTAAAAATTGTAGGAGTGTGTTAGAAGTTTCCTGACACACCAGTAAGCTTATCTCTCGTTTTATATAATGTTCGTCTTTCATTTGTGATTCCTGGGATCTTCTGAAATAACAAAAGACATTAAAAGTATTGCTACTTTTACATTTCGACACTACCCAATGTGATTTTTCAGTTCTACTCAGTGACGATATCTGTAAAGTCGTACGATATCATGTACTTACCTTACTACCTATTTGTTAATTTCTTGGTCTCAGGAGAGAAATTTAATTGAGGTCAAATTATATTAAGTTACTAGGTGTGTTTAACAAAATATATTTGTGATCCATGTGCTGTATGAACTGAAAAAATAAACAGGTCAAATGCATTAGGTGTACGTAAATTCATGTTATACCATTTTTCCTTAACTAATTGTGGCAGGTTAAACACATGAAGTCAGCGACATGTTTTGGTAAAATTTAGTTAAACTTGTTTAGGTACGAAAAATACATTTTCAGCTACATAGCAACATTTTAGATACTCTAACAAACCCACTGAATAGTTATTATTTATCTAAGAGCAAATATTGGCAATGAAAAGAAGCAAGATTTCGAAACTTTTTCTCCTCGAATGTACCATTTTTTACTCAAGGTGGTTTGTCTGTAAATACACTATATGTTCCTGACGCCATTCTGCTTGTCTCCGTTGCTTATAAATGGTTTTGAAGTCTGAACACCGAACATTCATTCACCTACTTTTCCTTTCTCTTAATATTCACTTCATCTTCCATTATGTAATATCTACCATCTCTGCAATCAAGGAACCTTTAACATCCAGGTAACATTTCAGTTATTCCTCCTCATCTATCTTGAATGCTATACTTATTTAATTCTATTGCAGTCTGTACTCCATATCCACTTCATTTTCCGCTTGCTTGTACTTCCACCGTACATCCATTAGATGTAGTGTCTCATGAGTTATCCATCAATTTCTGCTTACTAATGCCGTTCTTCAGGAGTGTCCACACTTCATCAATATTTTTCTTTCTCATCTATGATCAGCCTCTGTGTAACACGTTCATTGAAACTTAACCTGCTTTTATTTCCTTCAGGTTTTCTATATCATATTTCTTTTCATTCCTCACCTTTCAAATTTTTCAGTCCGCCGTTCATGAGTATTGTTATTGTCCGAATCTACCCTTTGTCTTGGGATGATTTTGCAATCAAACACCTCATTTCGGAATCTCAGCCTAACAGTAAAGAAGTCTGGTTGATATCTCCTGTCGACGAATGAAATCGCCTTTTGTGGATTTTGAACCTTCGGAAGTACTATTATAATCAGTGTATAATCCACCATTGCAGTTTCTCTTTAATGTCTTGGTCCAATCAGTAATCACTTAATGTAGTACCTTCTCTTCAGTGGTCAAATACACCGTTCCAGCCTCCCATCATTAATAGATATTTCGTCTCCTTTTACTTATCGTATTCAAACTCGTAACTCTAATCACATTATTTCCGAGTCCTTTGTCGTGTGTTGCATAATTAGGTATGTAAATCTTTTCTATAGTAACTTAAATGTTCCTCTTCTTTCTTATTCATTATTAAACCAACTCCGATATTTCGCCTACTTGTCTGATTGAGTGCTAATATCTCTATGATTCTTGCACTTTCCGTCAACAAAACTCATCTATATATATAAAGTAGCTTGTCCTGACTGACTGACTGACTGATTCATCATAGCCGAGCCAAAACTACTGGACATAAAGGAATGAAATTTTGGGGATATATTCATATTAAGATGTAGGTGCTCGCTAAGAGGGGATTTTTGGATATTCCGTCGCTAAGGGGGTGAAAAGGGGGTGTGAAATTTTAAAATGAGTGTATCTATAACTGAAAACTTTAAAAATTTACAGATGTGAAAATTGGTATTTAAAATCTTCTTTAAAAATAAGGAAACCCGTATTTTTTTATTTTCAGAAAATCCCAATAGGATGGGTGAAAGAGGGTGAAAAAGGGGTTGAATGCCTTTTAATCAGGATACCGGTACTTATATCTCAGAAACCGCAGACATTACAGACCTGAAAATTGGAACTTTTGTTCGTTTTTTAATATAAAGAAGCACGTATTTTTTTGTTTTCGGAAAATCCAATTAATGGGAGGGTAAAAGGGAGTGAATTTTTGAAATGAGTGCATCTATATCTCAGAAGTTTTAAAGTTTACAGATGTAAAAATTGGTATTTAGAATCTTCATTAAAAATAAAGAAGCACGTATTTCTTTGTTTTCGGAAAATCCCAATAGGAGGGGTGAAAAAAGGTAAAAAAGTGGTTGAATGCCTTAAAAGAGAATACTTATATCTCAGGAATTGACGATATTACAGATCTGAAAATTGGTGTTTGGGACCTCCTTTAAAAATAAAGAAACACGTATTTTTTGTTGTTGGAAAATACAATTCATGGTGGGGCTGAAATGGGGGTGAAATTTTAAAATGAGTGTATCTATATCTCAAAACATTTAAAGCTTATAGATGTAAAAAATGGTATTTAGAATCTCCTTTAAAACCAAAGAAACATATATTCTTTTGTTTTCGGAAAATCCCAATAGGAAGGGTGGAAAAGGGTGAAAAACGGGTTGATTGCCATTAATGTAGCTACATATATTTCAGAACCTGAAGATATTACAGACCTGGAAACTGGTGTTTGGGATCTCCTTTAAAAATAAAGAAACACCAATTTTTTGGTTTCGGAAAATCCAATTAATGGCGGGGGTGAAAAGGGGGCGAATCTCAAAACTTTTAAAGTTTATAGATGTAAAAATTGGTATTTAGAATCTCCTTTAAAAATAAAGAAAGATGAATTTTTTTCTCGGAAAATCCCAATACGAAGGGTGGAAAAGGGTGAAAAAAAGGTTGAATGCCTTTAATGAGGCTACTTATATTTCAGAACCTGGAGATATTACAGACCTGAAAAATGGTATTTGGGATCTACTTTAAAACTAAAGAAGCAGGTATTTTTTCGTTTTTGGAAAATCCAAATAAGGGGGGGTGAAAAGGGGGGTGAATTTTTA
This sequence comes from Anabrus simplex, assembly GCF_040414725.1. NCBI lineage: Eukaryota > Metazoa > Arthropoda > Insecta > Orthoptera > Tettigoniidae > Anabrus > Anabrus simplex. Next base: position 1,084,713,348 of record NC_090266.1, on the reverse strand, counting down.
AAATAAGTGTGTCTACATCTTAAAACATTAAAAGTTTACAGATGTAAAAATTCGTATTTAGAATCTCCCTTAAAAATGAAGGAAAACGCAATTTTTTGTTTTCTGTAAATCCCAATAGGAGGGGTTTAAAATGGTGAATAATTGGTTGAATGCCTTTAATGAGGATACATATATCTCAGAAACTGAAGATATTACAGAACTGAAAATTTGTATATGGGATCTCCTTTAAAAACAAAGAAACACGTATTTTTTGTTTTTGGAAAATCCAATTAATGGCGGTTAAACAGGAGTGACAAATTGGGGTGAATTTTTTGAAAGACTATATCTACAGAACATCTGAGAAACGTAAAATGTTGCTGACGTAAAAAGTGTGTATTAGGGATCTCCTGTAAGTGTAAAGAAACATAAGTGATTTGTTTTTGGAAACTAAAAGTGGTGACATTTTAAAATGAGAATTTCTACAGTATATCTCATAAAAGTTAACATGTTACAGAAGTTAAAAATTGCATTTTTTATCTTACTAAAAATAAAGAAACGTGTATTTTTAGTTTTCGGGAATACCACTTGGGTGGAGGGGGGGGGGGTAAAATTGACTGAAGATAGTGTTGATTTCTTTTAATTAGGCTACTGACATCTCAAAAATGAAGATGTTACAGACGTGAAATTTGACATTTGGAATCTGCTTTAAAAAGTGAAGAAACGCGTATTCTCGGAAAATCCAATGAGGGGGGAGGTGTGTGTGAAAATATTGAAAAATTAATTGACTTAATTGTATGAGAATACTTACATCTAATAAAAACTATATTTGTTACAGGCGTGAAAATTGGTATTTGGATCCCCTTTAAAATCAAAGTCAGACGCGTTTTGGGGGGGAATAATCTTGGGGGGCGGGAGTGAAAAGGACTTGAATTCCTTTCACGGGGACACATAAATCAAAAACTGAAGAGGTTAGAGTCGTGATAATTGGTATTTAGAAGATCCTTTACTATTAAAGAAACGAGTTTATTGCAGGAAAAATCACTTAAGGGGGGGGGGGGATGTGAAAGATGTGAAAAAAATGAATTATTTTTATGGGGATACTTATATCTCAAAACTGAAGGGTATAGACGTGAACATTGGAGTTTGGAATCTCTTTTAAACATAAAGAAACACGCCTTCTTTTCTTTTTGCGGTGGGGGGGGGGGGGATGAAACTAACGACGGTGGGGTGTAAAAGGAGGTTAGACCAATTGATTTTACTGTTTATTCATTCCATTCCTGATCCTGTCGAATGCTGGAAACAGGCTGTGGATTTTCGATGTACTTATTCTGATCATAAACCGATCATATTTAATCTTTCCTGGGTTCGTTTTCCAGAGCCATCTTTTCCTTGGTATTCGGGAGATAGTAGGTTCGAACCCCACTGTCGGCAGCCCTGAAAATGGTTTTCCGTGTTTTCCCATTTTCACACCAGGCAAATGCTGGGGCTGTACCTTAATTAAGGCCGCTTCCCTCCAACTCCTAGCCCTTTCCCGGCCCATCGTCGCCATAAGACATATCTGTGTCGGTGCGACGTAAAGCAACTAGCAAAAAAAAAAAAATTCCTTGGGAGAACGTTCTTAGATTACAGTAGATTCTCCTGGCATATAAATAAAAATTAAAAACATTTGAAATAAACGATAGGAATGAGATTGATTGTCCAATTGTTCACCTCTATAATAAGGCCAATAATGCACGGAAGTATGTCATTCGCGTCGCCAGAAATTCCGCGTACTTACCTGCGCACGACAATGGTGCTGGTCACAATGTCAAAAATGACAATGGCAACAGATGGAATTTACCGCCAATTAGCGGTCTTGCATCTTGCTGTGGGGTCCAGAACATCTATAATAATAATAATATGAAGAAGAAGAAGAAGGAGACGAAGAGGAAGAAGAAGAAGAAGAAGAAGAAGAATATTCTGGACCGTCGTCAAATGTGCGGACCGCGCTGGAAACGGGTCTGGACGGGTAATGACTACAAATGTAGTCCGGCCGCGGGTTCAGTACTACCAAGGCACCCAAGAAGACACCACGCCGAATCTCCTCAAGAATTTGATCCATATTAAAAATGCTTATAGGAAATGATGGCAAACATTTAGGGACCGAACTGACCGGGTGGAATACGTGGTCCTAGCCCGGTAAGTACGAAATCTATTGCTGGAAAGAAAGATTGAAAAATGGGAGGGAACTTGCCGTAATCTCTCAGAAAACGAGTCAGATCTCGAATTTTGACGGATTATATATAAATCGATATCCATTCAATTATAAATTTCAGTATAATACCGTAGCGAAGCACGGGTATCTTGCTAGTCTATATATATAAAGTAACTTGTCCTGACTGACTGACTGACTGACTGATTCATCATCGCCGAGCCAAAACTACTGGACATAAAGAAATGAAATTTTGAGGATATATTCATACTAAGATGTAGGTGCTCGCTAAGAGAGGGTTTTTGGATATTCCGTCGCTAAGGGGGTGAAAAGGGAGGTGAACTTTTAAAATGAGTGTATCTATATCTCAAAACTTTTAAAGTTTACAAATGTCAAAATTGGTATTTAGAATCTCCATTAAAAATTAAGAAACACGTATTTTTTTGTTTTCGCAAAATCTCAATAGGAGGGGTGAATAGGGGTGAAGAAGGGGTTGAATGTCCTTAATGCGGATACTTATATCTCAGAAACTGAAGATATAACAGACCTGAAAATTGGTGTTTGGGATTTCCTTTAAAAATAACGAAACACGTATTTTTTGTTTTTGGAAAATCCAATTAATGGGGGATGAAAAGGGGGTAAATTTTTAAAATGCGTGTATCTATATCTCAAAACTTTCAAAGTTTATAGATGTAAAATTGGTATTTAGAATCTCCTTTAAAAATAAAGGGACATGTATTTTTTTGTTTTCGGAAAATCCCAATACGAAGGGTGGAAAAGGGTGAAAAAGTGGTTGAATGCATTTAATGAGGATACTTATATTTCAGAACCTGAAAATATTACAGACCTGAAAATTGGTGTTTGGGATCTCCTTTAAGAATAAAGAAACACGTACTTTTTGTTTTTGGAAAATCTAATTAATGGAGGGGTGAAAAGGGGGTTAATTTTTAAAATGAGTATATCTATATCTCAAAACTTTTAAAGATTATAGATGTAAGAATTGGTATTTAGAATCTCCTTTAAAAATAAAGAAACCCGTGTTTTTTGTTTTCAGAAAATCCCAATAGGAAGGGTAGAAAATGGTGAAAAATGGGTTGAATGCTTTTAATGAGGCTACTTATATTTCAGAACCTGAAGATATTACAGACCTGCAAATTGATATTTTTGGGATCTACTTTAAAAATAAAGAAACAGGTATTTATTCATTTTTGGAAAATCCTAATAATGGGGGTTGAAAAGAGGGGTGAATTTTTAAAATGAGTGTGTCTGCATCTTAAAACTTTAAAAGTTTACAGATGTAAAAAATTGGTATTTAGAATCTCCTTTAAAAATAAAGGAACACATATTTTTTTGTTTTCCGTAAATCGCAATAGGAGGGTTGTAAATGTGTGAATAATGGGCTGAATGCATTTAATGAGGATACGTACATCTCAGAAACTGAAGATATTACAGAACTGAAAATTTGAATATGGGATCTCCTTTCAAAATAAAGAAATACGTATTTTTTGTTTTGGAAAATCCAATTAATGGCGGTTAAACAGGAGTGACAAATTGGGGTGAATTTTTTGAAAGATTATATCTACAGAATATCTGAGAAACGTAACATGTTACAGACGTAAAAAGTGTGTATTTGGAATCTCCTGTAAATGTAAAGAAACATAGGCGTTTTGTTTTTGGAAACTCTATTTAAGGGGAACTAAAAAGGGGTGAAATTTTAAAATGAGAATTTCTACAGTATCTCAAAAAACACAATACGTTACAGAAGTAAAAATATGGTATTTTTAATCTCTATTAAAAATAAAGAAACGTGTATTTTTAGTTTTTTGGAAATAACACTTGGGTGGATGGGGGGTTAAATGTGACTGAAAATGGTGATGAATTCTTTTAATTAGGCTACTGATATCTCAAAAATGAATATGTTACAGACGTGAAATTTGATATTTGGAATCTGCTTTAAAAGTAAAGAAACACGTATTCTCGGAAAATCCAATGGAAGGGGGCGGGGGAGTGAAAGAATTGAAACGTTAATGGACTTAACTGTATGATAATACATACATCTAATAAAACCTAAAGTTGTTACAGACGTGACCATTGGTATTTGGATCCCCCAAAACGCGTTTTGGGGGGAACCTATCTTGGGAGCGGGAGTGAGAAAAAAGTTGATTTCCTTTCATGAGGACACATAAATCGAAAACTGTAGAAGTTAGAGTCATGATAATTGGTATTTAGAATATCCTTTACTATTAAAGGAACAAGTATTTTTTGCCGGTTAATTCACTTGGGGGGGGGGGGGGGGGTGTGAAAGGAAGTGAATGAAAGTGAATTATTTTTATGGGGATACTTATATCTCAAAACTGAAGGTAATAGACGTGATCATTGGTGTTTGGAATCTCCTTTAAACATAAAGAAACACGCCTTCTTTTAATTTTTTTGGGGGGGGGGGGGGTGGCGGTCGGGTGTAAAAGGATGTGAGACCAATTCATTTTACTGTTCATAATGTGCTTATGAGGAGCCTCAGTTGCTCAGGCGGCAGCGCGCCGGCCTATCACAGGTGGGTTCCGTGGTTCAAATCCCGGTCACTCCATGTGACATTCGTGCTGGACAAAGCTGAGGCGGGACAGGTTTTTCTCCGTTTATTCCGATTTTTCCTGTCATCTTTCATTCCAGCAACACTGTCTAATATTTCATTTCATTTGTCATTCATCGATCATTGCCCCAGAGGAGTGCCTCGGCAGCCGGCACAATTCCTATTGTCGCCGCTAGATGGGGCTTTATTCATTCCATTCCTGACTCTGTAGAATGACTGGAAACAGGCTGTAGATTTTCGATGTACTTATTCTGATGAAAAATCGATCATTTTTAATCTTTCTTGGGTTCGTTTTCATCAGCCATCTTTTCCTTCGGAGAACGTTCTTAGATTACAGCAGATTCTCCTACCATATAAATAAAAATTTAAACACATTTGAAATAAACGATAGGAATGCGATTGACCGTCAAATTGTTCACCTCTATAATAAGGTCAATAATGCACGGAAGTCGGTCATTCGTATCGTCAGAATTTTCACACACTTGCCTACCCGCGACAATGGTGCTGGTCACATTGTCAACAATGACAATGGCAGCAGATGTAATTTACCGCCAAGTAGCGGTCTTGCACCTTGAATAATAATAATAATAATAATAATAATAATAATAATAATAATAATAATAATAATAATAATAATAATAATAATAATAATAATAATAATAATAATAATAATAATAATAATAATGTTCTGGACCGTCGTCAAATGTGCTGACCGCGCTGGAAACGGGTCCTGGACTGGTAATGACTAAGAATGCAGTCCAGCTGCGGGTTCAGTACCGTCAATGCACCCAAGACGACACCACGCCGAATCTTCTGAAGGATTTGTTCCATATTAAAAATGCATATAGGAAAAGATGGCAAAGATTTAGGGACCCAACTGACCGGGTGGAATACCTGGATCTAGCCCGAGAAGTACGAAATCGATTTCTGGAAAGAAAGATTGAAAAATGGGAGGAAACTTGCCGTAATCTATTAGAAAACGAGTCAGATCGAGAATTTTGGCCGATTAGCGCAGAAAACGAGTCAGATCGCGAATTTCGGCAGATTATATATCTAAAACAATAAGCATTTAGTTATAAATTTCAGTATAATACCGTAGCGAAGCACGGGTATCTTGCTAGTCTATATATATAAAGTAGCTTGTCCTGACTGACTGACTGACTGACTGACTGATTCATCATCGCCGAGCCAAAACTACTGGACATAAAGAAATGAAATTTTGGCGATATATTCATATTAAGATGTAGGTGCTCGCTAAGAGAGGGTTTTTGGATATTCCGTCGCTAAGGGGGTGAAAAAGGGGGGTGAAATTTTAAAATGAGTGTGTCTATATCTCAAAACTTTAAAAGTTTACAGATGTGAAAATTGGTATTTAGAATCTTCTTTAAAAATAAGGAAAAACGTATTTTTTGTTTTCAGAAAATCCCAATAGGAGGGGCGAAAAAGGGTGAAAAAGGGGTTGAATGCCTTTAACCAGGATACCGGTACCTATATCTCAGAAACTGAAGATATTACAGACCTCAAAATTGGTACTGTTGATCTCTTTCAAAAATAAAGGAATACATATTTTGTGTTTTTGGAAAATCCAATTAATGCGAGGATGAAAAGGGGGGTGAATTTTTAAAATGAGAGCATCTATATCTCAAAAGTTTTAAAGTTTAGAGATGTAAAAATTGGTATTTAGAATCTTCATTAATAATAAAGGAACACGTATTTTTTTGTTTTCGGAAAATCCCAATAAGAGGGGAGAAAAGGGGTGAAAAAGGGGTAGAATGCCTTTAAAGAGAATACTTATATCTTAGAAACTGAAGATATTACAGACCTGAAAATTGGTATTTGGGATCTCCTTTAAAATAAAGAAACGCGTATTTTTTGTTTTCGGAAAATCGCAATAGGAGGAGTGAAAAGGGGTGAAAAAGCGGTTGAATCCTTTAATGAGGCTACTTATATCTCAGAAACTGAAGATATTACAGATCTGAAAATTGGTGTTTGGGATCTCTTTTAAAAATAAAGAAACACGTATTTTTTGTTTTTGGAAAATCCAATTAATGGGGGGTGAAAAAGGGGTGATTTTTAAAATGAGTGTATCTATATCTCAAAACTTTATAGTTTATAGACGTAAAAATTGGTATTTAGAATCTCCTTTAAAAATAAAGAAACACGTATTCTTTTGTTTTCGGAAAATCCCAATAGGAAGTGTGTAAAAGGGTGAGTAATGGGTTGAATGCCTTTAATGAGGCTACTTATATTTCAGAACCTGAAGATATTACAGACCTGAAAATTTGTATTTGGGATCTACTTTAAAAGTAAAGAAACACGTATTTTTTCGTTTTTGGAAAATCGAAATATTGGGGGGTGAAAAGGGGGGGGTGAATTTTTAAAATGAGTGTGTCTACATCTTAAAACTTTAAAATTTACAGATGTAAAATTGGTACTTACATTCTCCTCTAAAAATAAAGGAACACGTCTTTTTTTGTTTCCTTAAATCCCAATAGGAGGGGTTTAAAAGGCTGAAAATTGGTTGAATGCCTTTAATAAGGATACATATATCTCAGAAACGAAAGATATTACAGAACTGAAAATTTGTATATGGGATCTCCTTTAAAAATAAAGAAACACGTATTTTTTAGTTTTTGGAAAATCCAATGAATGGCGGTTAAACAGGAGTGACAAAATGGGGTGAATTTTTTGAAAGACTATATCTACAGAATATCTTGGAAACGTAAAATAGTACAGACGTAGAAAGTGGGTGTTTGGAATCTCCTGTAAATGTAAAGAAACATAGGTGATTTCTTTTGGGAAAAAGGGGAACTCGAAAGGGGTGAAATTTTAAAATGAGAATTTTTACAGTATATCTCAAAAAACTTAACATGTTACAGAAGTGAAAAATGGTATTTTTTATCTCTATTAAACATAAAGAAACGTGTATTTTTAGTTTTCGGAAATACCACTTGGTTGAAGCGAGGGGGGGGGGTTAAAGTGACTGAAAATGGTGTTGAATTCTTTTAATTAGGCTACTGATATCTCAAATATGAAAATGTTACACATGTGAAATTTGATATTTGGAATCTGCTTTAAAAGTAAAGAAACACGTATTCTCGGAAAATCCAATGGAGGGGGGGGGGGGTGAAAGAATTGAAAAATTAATTGACTTAATTGTATGAGAATACATCTAATAAAAACTAAAGGTGTTACAGACGTGATAATTCGTATTTGGATCTCCTTTAAAAACAAAGAAAAACGCGTTTGGGGGGGGGGAACCATCTTGGAGGGCGGGAGTGTAAAGGAGTTGAATTCCTTTAATGAGGACACATAAATCAAAAACTGAAGAATTTTGAGTCTTGATAATTGGTATTTAGAAGATCCTTTACTATTAAAGAGACAAGTATTTTTTTGCGGGAAAATTCACTTGGGCAGGGGGAGGGGGGAGTAGTGTGAAATGAAGTGCAAAAAGTAAATTATTTTGGGGATACTTATATCTCAAAGCTGAAGGTAATAGACGTGAACATTGGTGTTTGTAATCTCCCTTAAACATAAAGAAACAAGCCTTCTTTTAATTTTTCGTGGGTGGGGGGGAGGTGGCGGTAAATAAACTTAACGGCGGTGGGGTGTAGAAGGAGGTGAGACCAATTGATTTTACTGTTATTAATGTACTTATAAGGATCCTCCGTTGCTCAGACGCAAGCGTGCCGGCCTCCCACAGCTGGGTTCCGTGGTTCAAATCCCGTTCGCTCCATGTGTCATTCGTGCTGGACAAAACGGAGGCGGGACTGGTTTTTCTCCAGATACTCCGGTTTTCCCTGTCATCAGCCATTCCAGCAACACATAATAATAATAATAATAATAATAATAATAATAATAATAATAATAATAATGTTCCGGACCGTCGTCAAATGTGCGGACCGCGCTGGAAACGGCTCCTGGACGGGTAATGACTAAGAATGCAGCCTGGCCGCGGGTTCAGAGCCGCCAAGGCACCCAATATGTCACCACGCTGGATCTCCTGAAGGATTTTATCCATATTAAAAATGATTATAGGAAAAGATGGCACAGATTTACGGACCCAACTGACCGGGAGGAATACCTGAGCCTAACCCGGGAAGTACGAAATCGATTGCTGAAAAGGAAGATTGAAAAATGGGAGGAAACGTGCCGTAAAATAATAGAAAACGAGTCAGATCGGGAATTTTGGTGGATTCTCGCATAAAACGAGTCAGATCGCGAATTTCGGAGGATTATATATCTAAAACAATAAGCATTCAATTATAAATTTCAGTATAATACCGTAGCGAAGCACGGGTATCTTGCTAGTTTATACATATAAGTCTAAATTTTTTCGTGTACATACTACTCATATATCCTAATGAGGAGACTATTTTATCTTCGGAAAATTTTACTTAGAGGAAGCCATCATCAGTACATCACTCAATCATAATGAGAGAACTGCAGGTCCTTGGAACTTGCTTCTGTAATTTCCTGTTGCTTTCAGCGGATCGACATAGATAAGTGATCTTGACCATTGTTACAAAGCAAATTCAGTCATCCACGTCGAAACTTCCGAAAGAATGCAACCCACATTGGAAGGACGTTTCGCTAGTCTGGTCTGTGGAGAAATTCTCATCCAATATGGCGACAGATAGGCCTTGGCTAACTGTTAATTTTGGTACAAAAGCCTCCTCCGCGACCACGCTAAGGTCAGATGACACAAAAGTGAGATAACTGCAAAATATTGTGTATTAAACTAGACGGGATGCGGTGTACCAATCAGTTGAGGGGAATTTCTGACTGTAGGCTATCTGACATTCGAAATTCAACTTTAGAACTTATCATCCTTAATGAGGTTTTACAGTAATTAATGGGAAATGTTGAGATGATTTCGTGACACGGTGCACGTTCACAAAACTCTGCATCAAGAAACAGTCACAGCTCTGCGTATATGCAAATGTATTACAATAACGCACTCTATCACGCAGCATTTACACGAAAATCTGATGAACCATATAGTGTCTTGTCTAATCTTAGAACAGAACAATGTGATTGAGTAAATGTTTGAAGTAAGAGAATCGTAAGACAACAAAAAAGAACACGTGATACATTCCCGTTACGAAATACTACCTCTGGTTTGCAGTTTCTTTGGTAGTTCTTCATTCAGCACTGAGAGAATTTTAATATTGTGGCTTCTCACATGCATGGAGAAGCATGAGTAGCAGGGTGAATAAAATGAGAGAAATCCGTTATTTACGGACGAGAAGATATAGAGCAAAATTAAAGCTTCTGGGGTCCCTTATTTTCACTCTCTTTCTCAAAGGACATCACTTTCAAGTTAACGTGGAACTGAAATTCTCGAGCTTATCATCTGAGGACATGATAAATTCGTGCATCACGTTTCCGGTCTGATAATACGTAAGATAGAGCTCGTAAAGTCGACCAACAGCCTATACGTTCTATCGTCATTTAATTTTACTGAACCAGGTGAGTTAGCTGTGCGGTTACGTGTGCGCAGCTGTGGGCTTGCAACCGGGAGATAGTGGGTTCGAGCTCCACTGTCGGCAGCCCTCAAGATGATTTTCCGTAAGTTCCCAATTTCACACCAGGCAAATGCTGGGGCCGTAGCTTAATTAAGGCCACGGCCGCTTCCTTCCCACTCCTAGATCTTTCCTATCCCATCGTCGCCATAAGACCTACCTGTGTCCGTGCGACTTAAAACAAATTGTAAAAAGAAATAACTGCACTTAATGTTCAGGCGAAAGGAAAGTAAAATGAAGATATTTTGAAGATACGATCCTCGACGCTGGAAATAGCTAAACTGAATATTAATTTTACATCTTCTTTTTAACATTGGCCACTAATGATTAGTCCCTGATAACCAAGAGTATGTGAAGGGACGTTAAGCAATTATTATTATTATTATTATTATTATTATTATTATTATTATTATTATTATTATTATCGTCATAATAACTTATGACGTCATTACAACAGTAAATTAAAGTATTATTCTCACTTTGTAGTCCGAGATTATCCATTGTTTTTCCAGTATTTAAAAAACGCCAACATCACGGACCAGGTTAACTCATTATGTTGAGGAGATAGTCGTGAGGTCTACATTCAAAATTTCGAAGAAAAGTAAGTTCGAATTTCGCCATCAGCCTATCCTAGAATGCTTCCCAGTATTTACGCTGACTCTACAGTATTGTAGTCAAATGTTGAGATGATCTTATCTGATAGCAAAGGATTTTTGTTCAAACCTAACAGCAAGTACATTTGCGCACATTCACATCTATAAGAACACCCCAGAAATTCGGGTTGCCTCACTGAACATAAATACATGGTAATAAGTTAGCAATATGAGAAACGAAAACGAGGAAGAATTGGAGAAAGTACGACGCCAATTGCCGTGGCGAACATTTACTCTAGAATTACAGTATTTGCTAATCACTATTTCTATCCCAGGCCTACAAAACTGACGTAAAACTCGGCTTCTCCTTTCGAGGAGAGCCTAGGTAGAAATGTTGAAATCGTGTATGGTCAAAAGTATATTTTGTTGTGAGGATACCTAACATATTAACCGTGGCCATCCTCTGAATGGCCTAGTAAATATTTGTGCGAATTGGAATAATAATTCCTTTGGGATAGTAGTGAGCATCTCGAACACCGGAATCGTGGCCCTCCTTATTTTTAGGCATATAGGAATAAATCTTTAATTTAGAATTTTCAAACGAAACAGTTATACGTTGAGGAAATTTTAGGAAGTATAACGAGTAAAATATGATACCCGTCTTCGTGTAAAATCTGTATATCACTCGCAAGTGTAAAAATATGTAGAGTTACCTCAATCAAAACACAGGTTGATTAGTTATGGCAACTAGAATGTTCCGAAATATAAATTGTTTAAGTCCTCTGAATCATCAGCTTCAGGGCTAGTTGGAGACTGTATTACAACATTGAAGTTTATGTTGTTATATGGAAACGTGGGAACTTTGAGATACGGTATACTTAGAAGGAATGAGGTTGATTTGTCAGATTTTTCAGGGCGTGTTGTATACCGTAATGATTAACAATGCAATTCCACAGCCTATATGCGTTTCGTACAGAGATTATTCTGCCCTTGACACACTTCTTTATTAGAGATGAATTCTGTGTTAGTAGACGCATCAGACAAGAATATCCTTAAGAGGAAATTCTGTTAACTGTCACTGGCCTGGCCCATTTATTCCGTATTTAATATATTCCGAATTATTTGTACATTTATTGATTGTAACGAGTGTGCTCTTCTTCTTTCACAGTTGAGGGAATACTGTTATGTCCCTACATTTGTTTATCAACTTTGGAACTGTGAGTTGGAGTTAACAAGGTTTAAATAATGTTATAATGACAACTAACTGTCGAGAGATGAAAAACATATTCAAGGGAGATCTTAAGTGTGGTTTGAAGAATATTATAATATCGTGAAATATCGATAGTTTGACGTTACATTTTAACATTTAAAATTTTACCGATTATAATTCATATCGGATTACAAATGGAGACGTAGTAAATTGAGTTGGTAGTACGGCTCCTCTGCTGAATTGCCATCGTTGTGGCCTTCGGTTCAGGAGCGTCCAATTTCAATTCCTGGCAGGGTTGGGCATTTTTAACATGATATGTTTCATACCTCTGGCTCGGGGATTGGGATTTGTGTTCGTATTAACACTTGTATCTTAATCTATACATAACACAAACCACTACCAACCACCACAGAAAAGCACAATAGTGAATACATCCATCCACATATCGTTGGCGCTAGGAAGGTCAGCGGGAGAAAATGATACGCGTTGAAGATTCCAAGAAATTGGGAAAAAGACCAGAGGGAAGAATAATGCGAGGAAATAAATCGGGTGGGAGAATGATTTAGTAAAATTTGACAAGAAAAGTAGCTAGAATGTTTGGACACAGTATCCTGAGACATCCAAGAATTGTTGAGTTACTTTTTAAGGACAGAGTAGGAAGTAATAACTGTAGACCAAGGCATATATATGATAAGAAGGTTACAGTTGATGTGAGACGTGGTAGTTGCCTAGAACTGCAAAAGGAACATATTGTAGTTAGTAGACGCATCAGTCCAAAACGTTTATGAGGGTGAATTCTGTTAATTATCAGTGGTCTAATACATTAATTCCGTATTTTATATATTCTGAATTACTTGTATGTTCCTTGATAGAAACGAGTATTCTCATCTTTCTTCACAGTTGAGGGAATATTGTTATGTCACTACATTTTTTACGAACTTTGGAACGGTGAGCTGGAGTTTACAAGGTTGAAATTATGCTGTAATTGCAACTAAGTGGTGACAGATGAAAATCATATGTAAGGGGAAACTTAACTGTTGTTTGAAAAATATGATAACGGCGAGGAATATCGATACCGGGTCACTCTGATACTCGTGACGGGGCGGCATGAAGTGCTGCATCAAACCAGCTTATGGACCGATGACCCAAACAACAAGGACGAACGTTCGTCCTCTATTATTTCCATTCCATTATCGAATTTACTGTGAAAAACCTGACACATATATTATTACGTGCCAGCCCTGTGATAGTCTCTTTCGATACTTTCTGGAAGGGGCTAATGAGTCAGAAGATCGAGAATCTCCCAGCCAGTCTTTCCGTGTATTGTTTTTGTCGGCTGGTTCACCCGTGAGTTTCTGGGAGATGCACCGAGAATGTTCCGTCTCTGGCCACATCGCGAATATTCTGGTACACATCACCCTAGCTATAAAAGGGGCGTTAGCCGCGGTGAGTCCGTCTGTGCTGGACTCCGACTCAGTGTTAGAGTCAGTGTGGGACTCTGTGTAAGAGTCAGAGTAGAACTCCGTGGTGGAGTAGGAGTTGGACTCCGAGTGATAGGGTTCGGTGGCTGGGCTGAGGGCGACAGAGGTTTTGGCTGTTGCTAATGTCCCATCGGAGTCTGAACGAGGAGCGGTTGTTATTGCTTCGGAGTATCTAGTGAGTAGCTGGACTGAAGATGGCGTACGGGACAGAAGACTGTGTGCTGCCTTGGAGTACTCTCTCTCTCTCTGTGTGTGTGTGTGTGTGTGTACTTCTGTGGACAGAGGATCGTCGTGAGTCAGCGACCAAAGCGACTATCGTGAGTGTAATTGGAACAGTGTCATTTTTGTTCGTTACTTGAGTACTTTCCTGCCGTTTAGCACTGTTGAACTGTTGTTGTTTAGTTGTTCACTCTGTTTGACTGTGTGAATTCCTAGATTGTCACTGTAGTCGAAACAAGGAACAGTCATCGTCTGTTGTCTGCACGCGGTCTGCACGCCGCTTCTGTGTGGGATGACTGGACTTGGAGAAGTGAAAGTTAGGCGAGCCTGTGAATAGGATTACAGCCGTTCCCAGGTCATACTGTAACAACGAGCTCGACCACCTTCTGTGTGAATAGAACAAAGACTTTTAATATCCAGCAATTAGTAAGTATGGCCATTCATAATTGAATATAATTTTGTGTGTGTATATATGTGCGTGCATATAAATTTGTGTGTATTTATTGGGTCATCCTGAAATAAATTACAGTAATAAAACAGACAGGGTTTTATTCGTAAGGATATGCTTTGAAGTAAGGGAAGTATATATATCGTATCTTTAACTTGTAGTAAAATTTGAACTCTCTGTAAAGTGAAATTGACATATGAAACCTGTTCAAGTAACATGATGCGTGTAAACCAACCTTAAGCGTCATAGCGGCAAGTTATTCAATTGGAAATGAATTCAGGAGCAGAGATGCGAGCAAACAAGTCAGTCGACAATAGGAGGTAGGTGGTAGCGCGAAACAGGCGTGTTCTACACTTATCAGAGAACTGTGCGACGAGAACAAAGGCTTCACAACGTAAAGATAAACACGATGAAGACAAGAGCACGTCTCAGATGGGTATAAATTAGTACGGCGTGGAATCTAGCACGTCTGCTCTAGATTGGGTTCCTCCAAACAAGCTATTTAAGGATGGCTTTATCAGCCTACTCCTCTCTCTGTCCTAGGGGGCACGGAATTCAATCACTGTAAGCTCATAGAGGCAACTGTCTTTACTGTAGTTTTCAGCAGCATTTTGCTGAACAGTTTATCACACATTATTAATATTATGGTTCTTATTATACATACATGCACACATACATACATGTAAAAACACACAAAAATGCACATTTATTCATTATAGACGCCTTTCAGCTACCAGGCTGCAAGCCTCTGTAAAAAATTACGTGCCTGCACAATCCCCTATTTGCAACCAACTCTGTGGACCGTTTTAGTTCCGCAACTATTATCATTATATCATCAAAAATATGCGTCTAACCGTCTCCAACTTGATCTTCCCCAGCCTCTCTTACTCTCCATGTCTGAGTCCATTTTTATCTTCGGTAACCTATCCTCTTCCATTCGTCCACACGACTCCACCACCGAATGTGGATTATGAGTACAGCTTCACCATTCAGTTAATTTCTAATCTAACATTTCACTCCTCATTCCAGGTAGCCTGGTACCATTGTTTCCGTCTGTTTGCATCAGCAATCATACTCGATATTTTCAAATTTCTTAATTCTAACTTTTGAAGAAGATATTCCGAGTCTTCCCAGCTTTCACTCCAATACAGCAAAGTTTCGTCCAAGGAGTCACTTCTTTCTTACAGAATACTGTTGACTGCAACTGCGATATGATTCTATTAGCTTTGCTGTAACTTGATTCATTTACACTTAGCACCATCCTGGTAGAATTCATATCCCAAATACTTGAAATGATCAATCTGTTCTAGTTTTGTGTTCCCAGCTTGTCATTCAGTCGTCTTAGATGTCTTTCCAAATGATAACATATTAGTATTGGAAATGTTAATTTTCATAGCATTCTAGCTGCACCTCTTTTCTAGCCCAAAATATTAAATTGCAGGGTTTCAGCACAGCCTGTCATTAAGACCAAGTTGTCGGCATATACAAAACGGATTACTACATCTTCACTCATATGAATCCCTTCCTACGATCTCTAACGTTGAGCTAATGAGCAATTCATATTATGAACAACAAAGGTGAAGAATTACTCCCTAGTCTGACCTCTGTAGAAATTTTGAACCAAGAACTCATTCCACCATGGAAGCATATTATTATTATTATTATTATTATTATTATTATTATTATTATTATTATTATTATTATTATTATTATTATTATTATTATTATTATTTTTATTATTATTATTTTTATTATTATTATTATTATTATTATTATTATTATTATTATTATTATTATTATTGTTATTATTATTACGTAATCCTGTGTTCGACAGTAGAAAGTATTATTTGTAGAGTAATTGTAAATTCTAAATGGAATATTAATATATCTTATGATTAAGTATTGCACTTTCCAGCTTTGGTACGACATTCGAATGGAATCAAAACGGGTATTGTAGTATTTCCTTACAAATCATTTTGAGTGAAGTAATAGCTCGGAGTTGTCCTTTGAAGTCTATGGACCTGAATAATCTTGAGAAAGGTACATACAGCTGTCCAAAAACAGTGGAGGGGATAGATTTATCCCAACTTCAAAGTTTATCTTGGTGACTTATTTGTTGTTACAGGGAAGGAAATTGCCTTCATTTAAGAGCGAATGGTATTCCCGGATTCAAAGGAATTCTTAGTATTGGAAATGTTAATTTTCATAGCATTCTAGCTGCACCTCTTTACTAGCCCAAGATATTAAATTGCAGGGTTTCAGCACAGCCTGTCATTAAGACCAAGTTGTCGGCATATACAAAACGGCTTATTACATCTTCACTCATATGAATCCCTTCCTACGATCTCTAACGTTGAGCTAATGAGCAATTCATATTATGAACAACAAAGGTGAAGAATTACTCCCTAGTCTGACCTCTGTAGAAATGTTGAACCAAGAACTCATTCTTGGAATAAAACACTTTCTTCCTGAAGCTTATCCCAGCTGAATTTCGGCATGAACGATAATTCTGTTTAACTTACGCAGACTCACTCTCGTTCCATAGAACAAACCAGCTTTATTAACTTCATTAACATCATCGCACACCTCAGAGTCAATGCTAATGTAAATTATTTGCTCACCTACCAGACAATAACGAACCTGTTGTTTGATGACGTTAACTTATTCGTTTCTTGAGTGCACAAATAGCTACTTTGAAAAACAGTATACTCTCAATTGGATGGAATGAAGAAGGTAGTGAATCTCGCACAATAGTTTTTGAAATCCGGCTTTGTTGAATCTCAATAGTCCCATCTGGCCTAGTTTTCCATTTTCGAATTTTAGAAGCCATTCAGAGAAATTAAATCTTAATTTTGGGCCATAAAGTAGAATATTTAATTCTTGACAGGATAACACCTTCTTTGTAACAGTGAGGAATTACTGTTCGGCGCTGTTTGAAGTCTCACCAAGCAAGATCACTTTTCTAGCGAAAGATGATTTGTTGGTCGTTATAAGTAGCTGACCTACTGATGAAAGAACTCGTCCTACACAATTAACTTAACCTGTCTTATTTCACATTTTCTGACATTCTTATATTAGACGCAGAGATCTGCGAATTCAGAGTTATTGCTCTCTCATACCTGTGACATGATTTTACTCACGTCACCTTTCCCCAAACGTACTGTTTTAGCTTCAGTTTTTTGTCTCTGTAACTGCATATTTTACCTTTGCCGCTTTTACCTTTGTTTACTCTTTTTGTCTTCCTCGAGGAGTTTTAGTACTATGGATGGTCATCTCATTTCAAAATTTTTGATTTAACACACGAAATTCATACAGCCCTTGACGATCGAAAATTATTTCAGGTGGGACCTCACGTCTTCATGAATGTCATGTTCTCCAGACGGATGAAGAAAAGCGATGGATTGAACTCCACAATCAACTTTGTTAGGCAAATGATCTACACGATGATAAACATTGGGACAGGAGTTGGGAACTGCCTACATATAAAATCCTCCCGTCTAGGCAACAAAGTAGTTTAAAATATCGTAAACATTAATTTTAAAGCGATCATGTTAAACGCGTTAAACGCGTTAAATCATATACAACGCGTGACATAATCGATGTTTTGACATTTCCTCGGATGTGCATGTGTAGACATATAGTCGTTTAAAATAAGTCCAAAGCTGCAAGCTACAACGAAAAGAAAAAGCTTTTTGAGATATAAAATATGTTTATCTGGAGAAAATATCTAGAAACAAATAATTAACATAATTTTCCGATGAATAATCGCCAGATTCCAATTCACTCATTAAATCTGCCATTATAGTGCGAGCAAATGGATACGATGTCTACTACCCAGTCGCTTAAATACAGAGAACACAAATACATTGAATATTGAATTATTGGCATTAGCTAATATCGTTCTCTGTAACGTGAACAAATCAAAGCAGGCAGCGGGTCTTTGTTCAGTTTCCTAAAAAAAAACACTACTTACTTGAATCCACTATTCCCATCGTAAGGACCTATCAATTGTATAATTTTTTTTCAGATATGAAGTAGAAAGTATGAACTCAAAATATGTGGAATAGAAAATACGTAAGTTTAAAACTAGTGTTTAATTTTAAAATCCGGAATTAGTGAAAAATGGCAAGGCCGAGGGTTAAAATGTATGAAAGTGAACAAGACCTAAATGTGTTTAAGTTTGTGAAGTTGGAAACGATTGTTCGGCTCGTTAGCTCAGTGATCATCGTACCATCGGTTCATATGGCCTCGAGTTCCATTCCCGGCCGTGTAAGTATTTTAACTGTGTATAGTTAAGTTTTTTGGCTCGGGAACTGGCTGTTTCTTTTCCTCTCTTCAAGTACATACCACCCTTCCAACCATCTAAGGAATACGGAATAAAAGAGTCCGTCGCATAAGGTTTCAGCCAAGTAGGACATCCAGCCCACAAAACTGGGCCATATCTACACGATGGCCGATCCCAAGTAATTGGGGAAAGAAGATCAGGAGTAAGAAGAATGACAGGCAGATATTCAGTAGGCTAAATGAAAAGTAGTGGTATTTTTGTTATTGGTTTTACGTCGAACTGAGTATTTTTACATCTTTTGAAGTCGCCGGTGTACAGGAATGTTCTCCTCTAAGATTTCTTTCACGTTCCATTAAATCTACTGGCGATTGGCTGGCGTATTTGAGCACCTTCAAATACCACTGGACTGAACAGCGATCTTAACTGAGCGCTCTACTGTCACAGCAACTCAGCTCGGCAGAGTGGGGGAGTTAAAATCGGTGGCTATTCCAAGGAATCAAATATGAACCAATAACGACTAATGGAAATACCTCTGAAAAATCTCATTCACTATATATTCCATATTTCTGGTTCAATTACACATCAGGGACACATTCATTGTATGAATATGTGCTTTTGAATTGGCTGTGATAAATTTAAAATGTGTTTCATGTATACATAAGCGAGAAAGACGCAACGATGTTTCCTGGTGTGATAAGGAAGCGCACAGGATAGCAATCATACTCAAAATAACTACCGAAAATCACTGCATCCTGGGACAGAATCACTAATTTCTAGTTCCTTAATCCTATTATAGATCTTAAATTGACTTTGCCGAGTAGGCCGTGCAGTTAGACGCGCACAGCTGTGGGCTTGCACTCGGGAGATAGTGGGTTCGAACACCACTGTCTTTAGCCCTGAAGATGGCTTTGTATGGTTTCCCATTGCCATATTAATGACCCTCCGTCACCGAAATCCTCCGATGTATTAGTGCGACGTTAAACTAGTAGCAAGAAAACAAATATATTCATCATACTAACGTAAAATTTTGAGTCCGGCTCCTTCAGTTAAATGGTCGGCGTAGTGGCTTTCAATTCAGCGATCACCGGGATCGATTCGCGGCTGGGTTAGGAATTTTTAACTGTGTATCGTTAATTCCTACGACTCGGCAACTGGATGTTTGCCTTCGTCTCAGTGCACTTCATTATCTACTTCACACTAATAAGCTACACAGAAACACACAATAGGGATTACATCCCATCGGATTTTGTCCTTTGAAAGGGCATCCGGCCGTTAACTGGACCAAATCCATACAAAATCTAACCCTAAAAATCTGGGAAATGGCTACGAAGTATAATACAAATGTATAAATCTGTGTGGCGGTCTGTCTGTTTGCCTTTCTGTCTTCCTTTCCTGTATAAACTTATTCACCGATCAAGCTCCAGTTTACCAAATATATAGCTGATATCTACGGTTAATATGTAATCTATATACTGTCATGTAGTGTCTTAAAAAAGCCATGCAGCGAAAGAAAATATGAAGCAAGTCGCAGGAATATATGCGCCTGTGATCTTTAAATGCAAATACTTTGCTTAACAGTTGTTGGTGTTTCTTAAAATAGAACTAGTGAACTTAGAAATCAATTTCCTAGAAAAAGGTATAGGCCTATATCCATTTTCTTTATAACTTTTAAAATTTTCCAGGAGAACTTATTTTCTCTGCTCTAGCGCGAGCTTTATCTGTTGAAGACCAAAATTCAACTGTTATTCTTACAAACAAAAGGAACACACATACAGAATCAAGAATTGAATGACTGTAACTCTAGAAATGCTGGTATGTGTTACCTTTGTAACTTTAACGTTTATCAGAAAATTGAGGTTCTTTTACGTGTTAGGAGAGAAATTGATTCTGCGTCAAGTTGGACAAAATATAGTTAAAATTCATGGAGCAATGTTGTAAAACCATCCAAAATTTCTGAAAATGAATTATACTGTGAGGAATAGAATTTAATAACGATCAAAAATACATGCTACAATATATATTTGCGATTAGCACCATCGCTTTAAGGTGTGTAAGATATAACACACTCTACTCCTACGACTGATTCAGCTCACTTTCGTTGTGGTATGGGGGCGAGGTGAGACTGATAGATCACCTTCTTCTACTTGTGTGATGATGAAAGCATAGGTAACCCGCTAACGCAAGGCCAAAATACTTCCTCGAATTTTTCGAGCCTGGTCAAGGGACTATTATACACAACACTTCCCGCAGCAACCATATTCATACTGACAAGCTTCTCATACAGTCAAATGGAGCGATGAAGCTGTACCATTGTTTCACTGGAAAGCAAGCGCTAGATACTGTTGGATGAAATTCATATAAAAGTTGAAAGAATTCATCGCGTGCGACGCCGGCCGTAAACGCTCGTATATCATATATTTATGAATAAATATTACAGCAGAAATGACAAGATTATATACCCTGAGATTTATAAGAGTTTCAGAATGGACGTATATACCAACAGTCTAATAAAATACGCACAAATTAATGCAGTAATTACTGTACGTTGAAAATGTAGCTTGAGAAGTATTTTCACGTGCAAGGAACTGCCTTTCCCTATTTGGTCATCTGGAGTATAGTTCGGAAGGGAATAAGTAAATTTAAGTAGCAATAATGAATGATCAAAATACTGGGGGATGGGGAAGAACTGGTACACTTGTATTTACACTGACTGACAGAGCAAATGCAACACCAAGAAGGAGTGGTCAGAACTTTATGCCAATTGCAGGGTAGACTGACGTCACTGAGGTATGCTCATGATGTGAAATGCGCCGCTGTGCTGCGCACGTAGCGAACGATAAATGGGACACGGCGTTGGCGAATGGCCCACTTCGTACCGTGATTTCTCAGCCGACAGTCATTGTAGAACGTGTTGTCGTGTGCCACAGGACACGTGTATAGCTAAGAATGCCAGGCCGCCGTCAACGGAGGCATTTCTAGCAGACAGACGACTTTACGAGGGGTATGGTGATCGGGCTGAGAAGGGCAGGTTGGTCGCTTCGTCAAATCGCAGCCGATACCCATAGGGATGTGTCCACGGTGCAGGGACATGTGGCACGTGCGAGGGGTCCAGGCGCAGCCCGAGTGACGTCAGCACGCGAGGATCGGCGCATCCGCCGCCAAGTGGTAGCAGCCCCGCACGCCACGTCAACCGCCATTCTTCAGCATGTGCAAGACACCTTGGCTGTTCCAATATCGACCGGAACCATTTCCCGTCGATTGGTTGAAGGAGGCCTGCACTCCCGGCGTCCGCTCAGAAGACTACCATTGACTCCACAGCATAGACGTGCACGCCTGGCATGGTGCCGGGCTAGAGCGACTTGGATGAGGGAATGGCGGAACGTCGTGTTCTCCGATGAGTCACGCTTCTGTTCTGTCAGTGATAGTCACCGCAGACGAGTGTGGCGTCGGCGTGGAGAAAGGTCAAATCCGGCAGTAACTGTGGAGCGCCCTACCGCTAGACAACGCGGCATCATTTTTTGGGGCGCTATTGCGTATGATTCCACGTCACCTCTAGTGCGTATTCAAGGCACGTTAAATGCCCACCGCTACGTGCAGCATGTGCTGCGGCCGGTGGCACTCCCGTACCTTCAGGGGCTGCCCAATGCTCTGTTTCAGCAGGATAATGCCCGCCCACACACTGCTCGCATCTCCCAACAGGCTCTACGAGGTGTACAGATGCTTCCGTGGCCAGCGTACTCTCCGGATCTCTCACCAATCGAACACGTGTGGGATCTCATTGGACGCCGTTTGCAAACTCTGCCCCAGCCTCGTACGGACGACCAACTGTGGCAAATGGTTGACAGAGAATGGAGAACCATCCCTCAGGACACCATCCGCACTCTTATTGACTCTGTACCTCGACGTGTTTCTGCGTGCATCGCCGCTCGCGGTGGTCCTACATCCTACTGAGTCGATGCCGTGCGCATTGTGTAACCTGCATATCGGTTTGAAATAAACATCAATTATTCGTCCGTGCCGTCTCTGTTTTTTTTTTTTTTGCTATTTGTTTTACGTCTCACCGACACAGATAGGTCTTATGGCGACGACGTCTCTGTTTTTTCCCCCAACTTTCATCCCTTTCGAACCACTCCTCCTTGGTGTTGCATTTGCTCTGTCAGTCAGTGTATAATGGGTGTACATTAATTACCCATATAGTTTAATTTCAGAATGGCAAATAGAGTATTGTATTAAGACAGCAAAGTAGAAAATGTCTTTTGAAACATTGGGTATTGTTTTGTGATTTGGGTATGGCATTTGGAGTGAAATTTGAATAATAACATCAATAAAATTAATATCAATTGGAAGAAACACTAAATATTTTCTGTGAAGTTGGTACTGGGTTTATCGCGATAAAAATTTACGAAGGAATTACTTACGATTGTGTTGATTGAGGCTGTTTAAGGGAATTCCAGTAATGAAAGCCAGGGAAAGAGATGCACTTATGTCAGACATTGGAAACATGAAAGGCATGAAGAATGTAAAATTAAACATATTTCCATTTGTATTGCACAGACTTTAGAGTGTGTACTGTTTTCGAGAAGACAAATTGTCTGACTATGCACACATGTTCCTGTGAAATGAGACATTCAATTCTCCTTGCGCGGAACGTTTTAGGACGGGTACTGGGGTACACGGTCAATCCTGGAAGCTTTAGTGCTGTCGCCCTGAGTTTCGAGAAGGAGTAGTTGACAATATTTGTATAAATTAATGAGATGAGCATTAATGTGTAGGAGAAGAATTGTTCCAGCGGTGAGCAGCCTAGGTCACGTCAGCGGGTCTAATGGTTGCAGAGCATTGAGAAATTCAGCGTACGGGCAGCGTTTATGGTGTTTCCTGAGGCGAGTAACTCGATCAACAGTGATTCAATCAGGAATATTTGGACGGTACATTAGCATGCCGTTCTGAACAAAGGCCGACTGCTAAACTCATCAAGTGATATCTGAGCATTCTGTGGGCGCACCTTGCCCTACAATATTGCTAGGAACTTTTCACCACATAATTTGAGGCTATTGCTATCTCCACCTTCCGGAAATTTACAGTAGAAGTAATTTTTATCTAATGTATTCCTATTTACTCTACTTGAATGGTTTTCGTCTTATGTATACAGCAAATGGGTTATAAGCTGATAATCAGAGAACAAAGCTCGTGATTAATAGATAATACTGTATTTTAAATGTTATTTTGAAAATTGTCCTTTATGATACAAACCGAACGTTTTTCCTCGAATTGTTATTTTTGATATCCACGTGCACTGAGATTATTCTTTCTGATAATAACATTACATAATTGCGATACATACACTTCTTATTGCAGTATAAATACCGTTATAATATTATTAATATTCTTCACACTGAACTGAAAGATCAAAAATGGCTCTAAAATGTACTTTTTAATATTGTTCAAAAAGTGACGGATAATATAATCAGCACAAAAATCAGAGGACATGAAATGCATTGCTTTTAGATTTGAAAATATTCCGATTACCAATGCATTCATTACAGGGTACAATCATACATTTTTAAGTATTCAGTAATGAACAAAAGATTTTATCCTTCAGAAAGTAATTAAAACAAAAGAAGTAGGAGACATTTGTAAACTAAGGATAGATGTTGTAATGAAGTACGCTGTAATTTTGGATATACCGTCTTCAACAAAAAAATAAAGATTACTCACAATTTATATGTAATTTTAGAACTACACACCAAATTCTTTGAACTGGAGTACAGTACCAAAACTAGCGATCACCACTGGTTAAACTCAAAGTAAACCATCAAATGAGAGTCATTATCGTAAATATTTTCACACAAAACGTCATGTTGCAGATTATTACCGCCCTTGTCCCCTCTTTCTGCTCTGTGCAGCACATCAAGTTAGTATCGAAGCTCGGGAAGCGTTTTCAACGCTTCACCGAAATGGCATCATAAAAGCTCCGAAATGACTCTCAGTTTAGCTTTTATTAAATTCTGTACTTTGTTCGCATATATTTCCATGGGATGTATTTCAGGCATGGGAGAGTTTTTCTTTGTAATGAACATTGACATGTTAGTGTCAGTACGGTTTGTTGTTTCCCTACTTAGATTTGCGTCACATACTTTGACAGCATGATTTAGTAGCCTATTACTCGTTTACTTGGAGAAAATGTGAATTGCCGTGATCCAATTCACTTCAGAACACAATCTGTGCAGGAATCTTGGTACCGTTACTGTTCTGAATATAAAATTTAGCTTGATACTGCTTTACAATTCGTTTTTCATTTCTTGACCTCCTGCTCCTCCTTCCCCTCTGCAAGGTTATTATTATCTCAGTATTTTAGCAACAACTGACATCCATTTCCTTTGATCCCCGGTCCATTTGCTCCCTTTTTTATTAGTTCAGGTGTCAAGTTTTGCGGTATCGTATCCATCACAGAAAACTACGAAGAAAGCTACAGTTTGTCTTGATAATATAACATATTCGTGCACCTTCATATAGTTTCTAAACACTAGAAATACCTCCAGTATAACTACATATCTGAAATATTAGCAGGACTGTCTCACTTTATAACTCCACTGGAGCAATATGGCAGCACTAACAGGACCGGACGGAAAGAGCTGATTGGTAGTTGTGGGGATTGTCTCACTTGATTCCAGCAGTTGGCGTTGGTTGTTCTGTTTGAAAGCAACGTTATGCTCGGAAACGATGGGATTTTGTTCTTTTTTGCAAAAAAGAAAAAAAACAACAACATAGTTTAGAAGAGGGCCAGTAGTGCAATACAATGGTGTCAGTAGCTCATTTTTGAAAAAAATTGGAGATTGCTCCTTTTCATACCAATTGCCTCTTTTGTCTTATTTGTACCATGAAACCAATTGTTCATACCGAAGTTGAGGGTTAATCTGTTTCTACAAGGTGTACAACTTTGCTTCCTCCGTTCGCCGATGGATGGCGACAACGGTACGTAGCGGTAGAACGAAACAGATCGCAGAGGTCAGGGAGTTAGCTCGGACCTCGGTCAACATAACCCCATTGAAAGTCGATGAAATGAAATGTCGTATGGCTTTTAGTGCCGAGATATCCCAGGACGGGTTCGGCTCGCCAGGTGCAGGTCTTTCTATTTGACACCCGTAGATGACCTACGCGTCGTGATGAGGATGAAATGATGATGAGAACAACACATACACCCAGCCCCCGTGTCACTGGAATTAACCAATTAAGGTTAAAATCCCCGACCCGGCCGGGAATCGAACCCGGGACCCTCTGAACCGAAGGCCAGTACGCTGACCGTTCAGCCAACGAGTCGGACTAACTTAGTCGATGTGTGTCTGCATCAGAAAGGTGTTCTCGATTGAGCATGACAGTGTATGAGCCACATTCTCGGCATTTGCGGAAGGTGTTACTGTTTTGTTCCAATATGAAGAAAACAGCGACTGAGTCTCATCGAATGCTCCCACGTACGTATGGTGAGGACACTATTAGTGGAAGAAGGTGTCGTGAGTGGTTTCAACGCTTCATGAACGTCGAAGACCGGCATAGTGGTGGAAGAGAGAAAGTTTTGGAAGATGCAGAATTGGAGACATTGCTGAGTGAAGACTCGCGTCAAACTCAAGAAGAATAGGCACGATCAGTGGGAGTGACACAGTAAGCCATTTCAAAACGTCTCAAGACCATGTGCATGATTCAGAAAGAAGGAACTTGAGTTGAGTTGAAACCAAGAGACGTTGAACGGGGACGAAAAATGGGTTCATTATGATAACCCTACACGTAAAAAATTATGGGGATCTCCCGGCCATGCTTCAACGTCGATGGCAGAACCGAATATTTACGGCTCCAAGATCATGCTCTGCATTTGGTGGGACCAGCTCGGCGTCGTGTACTATGAGGTTTTAAAACCCGGTGAAGCAATCACAGGTGTTCGTTATCGAACCCAATTAATGTGTTTGAGCAAAGCATTGAAAGACAAACGGCCGCAATACAGCGAGAGGCAAGATAAAGTGATTTTGCAACACGACAACGCTCGACCCCACGTTGCAAAAGAGGTCAAGACATACCTGGGAATGTTAAAATGGGACGTCCTAACCTCCCGCTGTATTCTCCACACATTGCTCCCTCTGATTATTACCTGTTTCGATCAATGGCGCATGGCCGCGCTGACCGACACTTCCGATCTCATGAAGAAGTCACAAATTGGATTGATTCGTGGATCGCTTCAAAAGATGAACAATTTTTTTCGACACGAGATTCGAACACTGCCCGAAAGATGGGAGAAGGTCGTGGCCAGCGATGGACACTACTTTGAATGATACATGTGTAAGTAATCTGTTTATTTAAAGCCTCCAATGTTGGGGACAAAAGAAAAACGGCGGAAGCAAAGTTGTACACCTTGTAGTCAGTACAGGGGCGTTGGACTGTTGTAGCGGAAGGACGCACGTGCCTCTCGCTCTGCTTTATCTCTCCTTGCCAGGCGCTCTGTACTTTTTAAGTGCTAGTCAAGCAGCTGTACTTATTAGCATAACTTTGAAAGAGTTTTTGTCGGACCTGAGCACTTCTCAGTGCTCGCTTTCTGTTCTCTTTCAGGATTTCTTTTCAGGAGGACCAGGATGGTGAAGCGAGGGGAGCTATCCGTACTAGCGAGATCGGCCGACTACGACTGCAGGGGAGCCATAGTGGAGATACAGGCGGGGCTCAGCTCGTTGCCCGCCCCCAACTACAGACTCCCGACGCTGTTGGTGTACAACCGGTGGGTCAAGGACCCCTACAAGGAGACGATACGCATAACTGATCTCCTCACACCGATCGCGGTGTTCATCGGAGAGCCTGTCATCGAGATCATAGGCGAGGTGGTTACTGGCTGGGCGGTGATCATCCACCCCAAGGACGCACACCGCTTCCAGGTTTACGAGGAGCTGGAGTCCCAGAAGCACCAGGTTGTCCGGCTACCAGTACTCAGGAAGCAGCTGGACGTCTCAGGCTACCAGGAGGCAGCCATGCAGACGGAGCCGAGGACGGAGGACGAAGGCGGCTCTCCCGAGTGCCGCGACGGCGCTATCCCAGTTGGACCGCTGTACTTTACGAAGTACACGCAGACCAACTAGACCGCCAACCAAGAACGTCGACCACCTGCCAGGGCGAAGTGGACGCAGACCCAGGCCCACCAGGAAGGGCCTGTAACCCGGACGCAAAACCGGAAAGCGCCCGTGACGGTGGATGGCAGCACAGCAGTGGGGAAGGACTCCCCCTGGCGTTCTAAGGCTGCTGTACAGACACAGCCTGCCTGCATGTCTGTTGAGTTGCAGACCTCGATGTGCGCCCCACAGGACAGGGAACGCAGTCGAGTGTTAGCGCCGACCGACGCCATCGCCGCCAGCCAGGAGGAGGAAGAAGACGGCGACGCAGCGGAGCCACCCGCTACCCTGGGATCACCAGGCAGGGAGGAGGGCCACTAGGACGAGGCCTCTTCCCCTGCCGAGAAGAAACCCCGGGAAGAAGACGACGCCGGACAAGGAAGCAGAAGACGACGCCGGCACA
Organism: Anabrus simplex; assembly: GCF_040414725.1. Lineage (NCBI taxonomy): Eukaryota > Metazoa > Arthropoda > Insecta > Orthoptera > Tettigoniidae > Anabrus > Anabrus simplex. The sequence continues at coordinate 1,084,685,287 of NC_090266.1, read as the reverse complement.
TCAGGAGACGGCCGCCCAGCTGCAACCAAGGACTGCACCCAGGACAGCAGTCTACCGAGGAGCAAATCAGGAGAGGACCTCAGCGGGTAGCAGCAGTCAGACGAGATTGAAACTTCCCCCTCAGCAGCTATTGCAGTGTTTCCGCTGTCTGAGGTGGGGCCACCGGCAGGAGAGGTGTGGGCTCCAAGTGAAGTGCAACCGCTGTGGTGGTGATCACCACTACACGGTCTGCGCAAAGCTTAAGGAGGCGCCGATGTGCGCCAACTGCGCGGGGGGCCACCCGGCCTCCCATCGCAGTTGCCCTGTTTACCGGGCCATGGCGCGGGCAGAAAGGAAGGAGGCCCGGCGTCATGACCCACCCCGTTCCAAGAGGCCCCCGCATCGGCGGGATTGGCCTCATTCTCCGGGATCGGAGACTGGGTACGACGGACCCCAAGGAGATGGCGCTGTGCGGCGGGCCCTACTGGTACTCGACGCATGGATCCGCAACCGGCAAGGCCCACGCTAGTCACGGCAGTGCCCAGACGGACTGATCCCCTGGCAGATGGAACGGCGAGACTATGGTTCATGGCTGGTGCATGATACCTCTTCTCAACTAACACTACCACTGTACATTTCCAGCCCACATCGTTGCATGTGCTATCACAAGATGTCAGGTTTTACATGTAGGCCCTTTCTTGTTCTGCCTATGTTGTTTTTCCCTGACCCTTCAATACCACATCTTAACACTACCTTGCCAATACAAACTCGCCTGGTAGCGTGTCTGACATGGAAACAAGCAGATACTCCTTGTATAACTTCCCACTCTTTCCTGCTATCTCCTTTCAATGAATAGTATGTCGGAGGCCATGTAGATTGAGTCGATGGTCACGCGCGGAGAGCGGTCTTCGGGGCCCCCGAAAAAAACGAACAAAAAACAGGGGCGTTGTCTCCATGCCTTTATTGGTTTAAAAATAGTTGACTTTTACTCATTCTGGGAAGATGAATGCCAGATGGCATCCTCTTACATCTAATCGGACCGCATATTAAATTTAAAAATATTATAACAAACATATTCATTCGAAATCTCAGAAAGCAGATAAGTAGGTACAGGATAAGAGCATAAACGATTAAACGCAGTAACGTTTAAATGTGTACTAAATATACCGAATATAAATATAATATTATAATAGAATCCATGCCAAAAATTAATATACACTGACTGACAGAGCAAATGCAACACCAAGAAGGAGTGGTCAGAACTTTATGCCAATTGCAGGGTAGACTGACGTCACTGAGGTATGCTCATGATGTGAAATGCGCCGCTGTGCTGCGCACGTAGCGAACGATAAATGGGACACGGCGTTGGCGAATGGCCCACTTCGTACCGTGATTTCTCAGCCGACAGTCATTGTAGAACGTGTTGTCGTGTGCCACAGGACACGTGTATAGCTAAGAATGCCAGGCCGCCGTCAACGGAGGCATTTCCAGCAGACAGACGACTTTACGAGGGGTATGGTGATCGGGCTGAGAAGGGCAGGTTGGTCGCTTCGTCAAATCGCAGCCGATACCCATAGGGATGTGTCCACGGTGCAGCGCCTGTGGCGAAGATGGTTGGCGCAGGGACATGTGGCACGTGCTAGGGGTCCAGGCGCAGCCCGAGTGACGTCAGCACGCGAGGATCGGAGCATCCGCCGCCAAGCGGTGGCAGCCCCACACGCCACGTCAACCGCCATTCTTCAGCATGTGCAGGACACCCTGGCTGTTCCAATATCGACCAGAACAATTTCCCGTCGATTGGTTGAAGGAGGCCTGCACTCCCGGCGTCCGCTCAGAAGACTACCATTGACTCCACAGCATAGACGTGCACGCCTGGCATGGTGCCGGGCTAGAGCGACTTGGATGAGGGAATGGCGGAACGTCGTGTTCTTCGATGAGTCACGCTTCTGTTCTGTCAGTGATAGTCACCGCAGACGAGTGTGGCGTCGGCGTGGAGAAAGGTCAAATCCGGCAGTAACTGTGGAGCGCCCTACCGCTAGACAACGCGGCATCATGGTTTGGGGCGCTATTGCGTATGATTCCACGTCACCTCTAGTGCGTATTCAAGGCACGTTAAATGCCCACCGCTACGTGCAGCATGTGCTGCGGCCGGTGGCACTCCCGTACCTTCAGGGGCTGCCCAATGCTCTGTTTCAGCAGGATAATGCCCGCCCACACACTGCTCGCATCTCCCAACAGGCTCTACGAGGTGTACAGATGCTTCCGTGGCCAGCGTACTCTCCGGATCTCTCACCAATCGAACACGTGTGGGATCTCATTGGACGCCGTTTGCAAACTCTGCCCCAGCCTCGTACGGACGACCAACTGTGGCAAATGGTTGACAGAGAATGGAGAACCATCCCTCAGGACACCATCCGCACTCTTATTGACTCTGTACCTCGACGTGTTTCTGCGTGCATCGCCGCTCGCGGTGGTCCTACATCCTACTGAGTCGATGCCGTGCGCATTGTGTAACCTGCATATCGGTTTGAAATAAACATCAATTATTCGTCCGTGCCGTCTCTGTTTTTTCCCCAACTTTCATCCCTTTCGAACCACTCCTCCTTGGTGTTGCATTGTCACTGTCAGTCAGTGTATTTAATTAGCAATTAAATAGCTATGATACATGAGTGTAATATGAAATAATAAGCTATACATGGATTCCGTTTTACGTCACATTGACACATATAGATATTATGGCGACGATTGGATTGGAAAGGGCTAATCGTGTGAAGGAAGCGATATTGGCTTTAATTAAATTACAGCTTCAGCATTTACCTGGTGCAGAATTGGGAAATCACGGAAAACCATCTTCAGAGCTGCCGATAGTGGGACTCCGACACACTATATCCCCATTGGTAACTGACTACGTGACCCAAACAGCACAGCCACTTATTCGGTAAATAATTTGCTATATACGACACGAATTTCCTTGAGGGAATTTAAAATGTGTAAGTAAATAAGAATATTGTGACTTTTATAACGTCTTAGCGTCTAAAAATTAAACGTATGTTTACTTAGCTATAGCAACATCAGAACTTGCACACAGCTGCTTACAATTTATTCTTAACTTTCATAACACTTATCAGTGACAAAAAGAGAGTAAATCTGTCTTACTGCATGCATTAATATGTATGTTTGGTGTTAGATGGTGATATATTTTAAAAAATAAAACGAAAGCATATTAATGAGTACAAAATAATGTTTTATCTGTTTTCTAGAAACCGAGCTCGATAGCTGCAGTCGCTTAAGTGCGGCCAGTATACAGTATTTGGGAGATAGTAGGTTCGAACTCCACTGTCGGCAGCCCTGAAAACGGTTTTCCGTGGTTTATCATTTTCACACCAGGAAAATGCTGGGGCTGTACCTTAATCAAGGCCACGGCCGCTTCCTTGCCACTCCTAGCCCTTCCTTGTCTCATCGTCGCCATAAGACCTATCTGTGTCGGTGCGACGTAAAGCAACTAGCAAAAAAAGAAAAGTTTTCTAGAAGAGGTTTGGAAGTACCTCTGCATAGCATGAGTCTTATTCCACAAATATACCAAAGTATGTGGTTAGACGCGAATCAAATTGTATATTTAAACATTTCCTTTCATATTTCTCCTTAAACTTGTGCTGGTGACTGAAATATTTTGACCATTCGGCTTAGTAGTTCATCTAATATTTCTCGCTTACATGATACTTCTCCTGGTAACATTTATTCAATATGTTATCTCGTATAGCTGCAAGACATTAAATCCGGACTTGCGTGATTGAATATTCAACCCAGTATCCTCGGTCTTCACTTTGCCGAACGAATATGTTATGACGAAAGTTTTAAGGGTTGAGGAAGAATGGCTAGAGAGGAATGTTCGTCGCACTTCTGGAATATTAATGGTGTACTTTATAGCTAGAGCAAGCGATTGTGTCGATTTCGTTCCTCCCGCTGCATCATTTTAAAATATGGAAAATCGGCTTCCTTGTTCAGTAAGTAGGTTGCTGCTAAAATATTGCACCAATAAAAACCAAAGACGGTGCGACCTGAAGACCCATTCTAACTTTTCGGTGTCTTTATATTGCAGCTGGGACGTCTAAGTCGTACGTTCTTCAGTTCTGTGAATAAAACCTAATGTGTGTCTGTTGCACTTTCTTATTTATCCAAACATATCCAGCCATCATACTCTATCTATAGTCACTGGAAAAGTGAAGAAGTGTGACTGGGACGCCCTTGTAAATATTTCATTAATAGTATGTAAGGAGAACAATTTTTAGGGAAATTGGTAAGTGAAATCGATACTCCATTTGCTTCCTTCTACAATCTAAACTATTTGCAGCACGGTGGTTAGCAATTACAACAGCATAAAATTGCCCGTTCAGGAATGGTGATTATCATCAGTCACCACCTGCTTCAAATATTTCAATATTCGCTCGGTGGTTGCTGTTAATAACCAGTTACTTTTTTATTTAAAATGATCTGAAAACTCAAAATGAAGTGTTTTTAACTCATTATTACATTTTTATATTATAATTGGCAAGATGTGATGCGTAATTATGCACGGCGTTTCCTGCTCTGCAAGGAGTTAATGTGCATTTTATGTGTTTGTTTGTTTTTGTGACGTACGCTTTACGTCGCTTCGACTCAGAGAGGTTTTACGGTGACGCTGAGAGAAAAGAGGGCTGGGCAGGAACGGAATGGTCCGTGGCCATAAATAAAAATTTTCCCCAGCATTCACCTACCATGGTAACGTGAAATCGCTTAAAACTCTCTTCAGGATGCCGATAATGGGGCTCGAACCACCATCTTTTGAATATAAACTAAGAGCCACATGGATCAAAACGCTCCGTCAACTCACTCAGTCTTGTGGTTCATATTCCTTGTTCTTTTCTCTTAGAGACACTCGCAGTCCTGGTTTTACAAAATTCGTTTGCAGCCTATTTCTGTGCCCAGCTTTGAGATATATTTTCTTGGAGAAAGTTTACGATTCATCTATTGGTTATGACATCCATCCTCAAAGAATGGAAAGTTACGTTCATCTCACTACAGATAATAATAACATACGTTTGCATTTTGAAGGAAATCTCCTTAGTTTAAACATCTCATTCTTACCTTAATCCAGGCAAATTTCATAGTGGAACATTTAAAAGCCTCTTATTATTTTTTATTTACTGTTTTGCACAAAAATAACGCAGAATTTTCCCGCTTCATTTTTAGAATATTGATTATTAAGCTAGCTTTAGTGATAGATGATTGTGTAATTCGGCTAGAATTCGCAGACAATTCATTTTTGATTTGTAAGGACTTAATTGTCGCTAAATTCCTGAAAAAGTAGAATCTGAATAAATAGTCGTTAATCTTTTATCCCACGCTTATCGGTAGAAGACCACCCGAGTGGCATACATTCTGATATATACGGTTTCACAGCACCTTTCCATTATATTCTAAGATAAATTGCCTACAACCAAATTTGACCTTCGGAAAAGATTCATTAAAAACCTATCCTCCTTGAGTGAGACCATAAAGGCCTCTTTATAGGAAATTCAGTTTAGGTTAAAATTTTAAAATGTATACTAAGAGCGCAATATGAGTATAACTTCACACAAATTAATTACTTACTTGATATTGTATTCCTATTACAGGAGAATCCATCATTTTCAACGTAAATGGTTGCTTATGATTGAATTGGACAAGGAACATCATATATATAAAATGTTGACTCAGTAATGTCTAGTTAGTATTTTGAATACAGAACATAAATGGTATTTTAAAAATAACATTTAAGGTTTAAACTATACTTGTAACTTTTATTATTCAATCGTATAAAGAAAGATATTTTTATGCTAGTTTATCTAAGAGAAAGTGCTTGTTATCAATAATAAACACTAATTCCCTGATTTATTCGTCCACTTATGGACACGTTGATGTCTTTACTATATCTTGGTACACCTTGCATAGTTTTATCAGTACAAATGAAGTTGTTGTTCACATGCACACAATATAGTTTTATCTTCCATGTTTTCATACAATAAATTCGTAAAAAATGATTTGATGTGTAAAATGATGAATAAAAATCCTCAGATTGACTTTCTGTTAATAATTGATACTGATTTTTACATAATAAAGCATATACCTTTTCAGATCCAGCGTCGTATGTGAGGACGGCCCATATCGTTCATTACCTTCGTAAATTATCCACAATTTCATATTTGCAAAGTAATATGTTTTCTGTATATACTGAATGTATACTAAAAATATATTTGTCTTTTATGGGATAAGATGGTGACCATTGAATCTTTTTGTACAGAGGTTAGTCTGGAGGGATTTTATTCATAACTCTACCACGAAAGGTTCGAGGAACTGGAACCTGTCTGCACACAGTCTCAAGTAAAATTGTCGAGAAGTGGGCAAATATTTCTAATCGTGTATGTGCATAATGTCGGTTTTCATATACAAGTAAATACTGCACGAGGATTATGCAATGACATGCCGGAAGTCGCAGGATGGCAGTGTGTAAGGGAATTACTCGGTGGTGCTATGAAGCCGTGACGTCTTGGAAGTGTCTAGAACAGTGCCTTTGTGATTCTATATCTCAAGAGTGAGTGTCAACAACGTTTCTGCTGGTCATGCCAAGGTGGAACTAATTACTGGCTTTCGAACGGAGTATGACAGAGGGGACCAGATAGATGGAATATTCCACTGCAAAAGATGTGTGGACATTTATCATTCTTCGATCGATGTTGTCACGTGCATCAGGAATATCCCTTGGAAAACTTACCACCCACAGTAGACAGAATGATGGCCGGCTACGCATGTTGAATGATTGATAACGGTGACATCTGGCTAGAAATGTTCGTGGTGACAAGCAAGCCACACTGGCTCAAACCACATCCACATTCAATGCATGAGGTACTACACATATATCCATTAGGTCAGTTCAGGGTGCGTAAGACGTGGGTGCAGAAGACCACCAGTGTGGCCTTGTTAACATCTGGACACTAGGCACTGCATTTCACCCGAGTGCGTGGCGTTGCTAATATTGGACCCTGTAGAAATCGTGACATGTGGCGTGGTCCTATGTATCACGGTTCCTTTTGTTTCGAGCTGATGGTGGGGTTTTGGTGTGGTATGGGCCCTGTGAATCAATCGAACCCAGTTCTTCACAAGGCACCTTGCAGACTGGCGACGGCCCAATAACGTTACGAGATGTATTTACGTGGTATGGGCTGAGTCCGCAGGTCCAACTGAATAGGTCGTTAACCAGTGACCACAGCGTTGACCTGCTTGGTGACCACTTGTAGCCCTTCATTATTCACGTATCTCCACGACGATGAGATATTCCAGTTCAATAATGCACAATGAAGTCGCGTCCAAGTTGTATAGAATGCTAGAATTGTTTCGGGGTGCATTCAGGAGAGTTTCAGCGACTACTGTGGCCACCTCGTTTGCTCGATTAAACAATATTGAGCATTAATTATTGGATGTGGAAAGTTCTATTCGAACCCACCATTCTGCATCAACAACTAGCTGGGACTTGTAAGTAGCTATCCAGATAGAATCTCCACAGCTTCTTCGTCTGCTTCAGCAATCGATGCCACGGCGAGCTGCTGTATTTCTTCCGACTAGAAGAGGACCTACCTAACAATGGGCCCCCATCACATGACTTTTCGCATGTCAGTGTATCTAACATGGAGATCACACCACTTTCTACCCGGCGAGTTGGCCGCGAGGTTAGGGGCGTGCAGCTGTGAGCTTGCATCTGAGAGATATTGGGTCCAATCCCCACTGTTGGCAGTCCTGAAGATGATTTAACTTGGTTTCCAATTTTCACACCAGGCAAAGAAGGGGAGAGTGCGAAGGGGTAGTGCTGAAGGCCAATCCAGTACAAAACATGGGGGAAGGGCGTGAAGGGGTAGTGTCGAAGGCACAATGACTCACCTTCTCGCTTAACGCATTGCTGCATGGACTGCATGCAGACAGCCCGCTACAAGACTTCGTTGTGATCGAAATGGGCACAGTGGTGGATGTATTGAAGTACAGCATTAGGTTACCTACTCGTCCGGCCCCGCGGTGTACGGGGCAACGAGTCCGGCCGCCCCGGGTTCGATTTCCGTCCGGGTCAGGGGTTTTTAATTGTAAATGATTATATCCCTGGCCTGGGGACTGCGTGTTTGTGTCGTCCTTAACGTTCCTCACATTCAACACTCAACACTTCCGCAATTCCAATTACATGCAGGTTCATATATTGTGCCCTGAACAAATAGCATTTTAACATAAAAAATTTAAAATTAGCCTACTCTGTTAATTACAGTATTAAGAGGTAAAGGAGGTTTTTAACCGAAAAGTATTTTATATTAGTTAGGAATATTTTGTAGCTGCGTTATATCGGTTCTACCAATCATTCTTCACCTCGTTCTTGCCATATTTCCATCCATCTCCAAACTGTCTTCAGACTGCATGGTATTGCTTGTGCTATTGCTTGGGGGACCATGTGAGCCTCCCACATGCCAATAATACGGCCTGGATTTACCTGTGATAGGATAGAAGCCATCTTATTACACAATGTTACAGTATAACACACACTGTGTATTCAGCACTACCTGTTCACTCCCTTCCCCTCCTTTTCAGTACTGGAGTGGCCTTCAACACTATCCCTTTACTCCCTACCCTCCTTTTCAGTATTGGAATGGGGCGGTGTTGATTGTTTATGTCGGGACACCATTAATGTGCGTGCGTGTACGTAGCACATCGTCAGGTATTTTACCTTCATGCCTCCAGCGATTTACATGTTCTCTATCCTGTTACTACTACTAATACTACTGTTGTTACTACTACAACAATTGATATCACGAAACACGAACAGTGCTCCATTACACTCTACCGCCTACAGTTCCATACGCTCCATCTGATGCAAGTCGCAAGCCGCTGCTCTATATTACAGGAATGATTTCGCATTTAACGGGTAACCTAGTTCCTTCATCTTGGTACCACTGTCTATACCACTCTCATCACAAAATGCAAGGATTTTTTACACTTTAGCGAATACCTTTTCATCATGAACCCTTCGTATTTACACGATTAACCCACATCCTGTGCATCTCATCTAATACAGTATTGGATACTCCATTGCCTTTCTCTCATCCGTATTCCTATCAGTTCACATTTTCGTATATTGTCATAGCTTTGTTGCCAATCGCTCATTAAATGTAACACGTTCAAGTATGTTCGTAACGCATGTTCAGAGCTGCAAATTTTCCTATGTAACACTCAACTATTTTCAAACAGTCCGCAGGTACTTTATAAATCTCTTCGCAAATTGTTTGTGTATGTCGTAAGTAAAATTGCTCCAATAACACTACGCTGTACAACATCCGACGTTAAGATATCGTCAGCGTATTTATTTCCTACTTTTATCCTCTACGTAAGAAGTGACAAAATCACTTGGGTGCACAAAATTACCCTCTCATTCACATTTGTTTCAGCTAGTTTTCGGCTCAGCAGGTCAAGTGGTACGACATCAGAAGCTTTAGCGAAATCTGTTATAACAGCGACAACGTGAACTCCCTTGTCTAGTGATTCTCCAATATCGAGAAAGAGTGCATCTCCTAAGAGACCTCATAATTGAGCCTGTGTTATGTGTCGTTAATCCACGACATTTTCTTCCAATATTACTGTGTAAATTGCTCAGTATGGTACTCCATTTGTTTTCATAACATGGTTGCCTGACAAATGGGTTTAGAGTTGTCCGTTTGCGGTCTGTTAATATTTTAGGAGATTGATACTATCAAGTCTTTCTTCAAGTCATCAGAAATTTGGGTTGAGTTAATAGATGCATTAAGCAATACATTCGTGTTTGGATACCATCTGTGCTTTCCTATTTCAGTACCAAACCAGCGTTATTGTCTGGCAATTTGGCCTACTTATTCTGTAATTCCGAAATTCTCACGCGAATTTTGACATGGCTTTTATGGAAGAGAGAACAATCAGCATTGTCTGTGAGATCTGCCGCCAATTTGTTCCGTTTGTAAAATACTTTGCACATCAAACGAGTAATTCATTAGCTATAGGCCTACCTAAATAATCAGCGCCGGTTATAATTTTTACTTTCTCTGTGCATTTCAACCCAGGCTTTAGCAATTTTCTTTCCATAAGCAAGTTCCTTGGATTATGCTTGAAATTCACGCGTAAAATCCGATCGAGCGTGTTATTCATTGTTCACGAAGATAATATCTGCAATAATAGGGAACATGCATGATCCAGGGTTTTAATTAAAAATATGCTAATCTGATTCAAAATTTCATGCAGAATTCAAAAATGTGATCAGAATGTACAAATAATAACTCCAAACGTGATAAAAATCTACGAAAATGTCACGTCACGCAAGCACGCGATCTCATTGGTCTGACGTCATCGTACAGGTTGACTGAATTAGCAGACGAAGTAACACATAGTGTGCTGTGAGAAGCAGGATACACTTCGCGTATTTCTACTTTACGTTAGTGTCTAGTATGGTTAAATTCGAGGTCTATACATTGGATAATAATCTGAGTGGTATATTTTAGACTTAAAATGAATCCTGCGCAGACAGTGAGGCAGAAAAATAAATGGTGTAGAGTTCCGATGTGCAATAGCACATCGCATACCATACCAAACAAATTGTTTATAAATATTCCAAAGACGCTAAAACTAGGGAGAAATGGATTTTGCCGAGCCGGAGAAATGCTGGTGATATATCGGAAAAGTCTACAGTTTATTTTTTTTTTTTAAGATTTTAACGTAAGATGAATTTGTTTGAATTTTCAAATCACTTTTCCATGTCAGCTGTTCTAGTGGTAAAACTTTAAATTTTAATGTATGATGCTTTATTTAAATGCTTCAATTACATCTTGGAATATGAAAGTAAAAAACAGTGCATTAAATAATGCTGATTATTAAAGTATTCTCCAAACCTAACCTATGTTTTGGGTGATCCATGTCAAGATAATAAATCAAAGGGGTTATGAACCATTTTGACAGCTCTAATTCTACCAATATATCTTGGCATGGGACAGTTATGTATGTCTTTATTGAAGAGCTTAATTGGTAAAGAAATTTAGGCTATATCTAAATACTCTATAATGTAACAAAGAATAGGCGTGTACATCATGAAAGGAAACAACGTGAATTTAACAAATGTATAACTCTACACAAAACCAATGCTTGTCTGTTGGGGTCTTATAAGTTAACAATGCTCAATTATAATAATTATCATAATATTAATGAAATAAATAACATAATTGCACATAGGTGAAAACAGTGATGTAGGTGTTTGAAATATTATCCAACTTAGCCTAAGTTTTAGGTTATACAAGCAAAGTCAATAAACCGAAGGGTAAAAATACCGCGCGAGTTGGCCGTGCGGTTAGGAGCGCGCAGCTGTGAGCTCGCATCCAGGAGATAGTGGGTTTTGAACCCCACTGCCGGCAGCCCTGAAGATGGTTTTCCGTGGTTTCCCATTTTCACACCAGGCAAGTGCTGAGGCTGTACCTAAGGCCACGGCCGCTTTGTTCCCATTCCTAGGCCTTTCCTGTCCCATCGTCGCTATAAGACCTATATGTGACGGTGTGACGTAAAGCAAAAAAAAAAGTCACAGCACCCAAAGACATTCCTGTATTGAGAGACTAAAATGTCACCGGGACACTTTTCTTTCCTGATATGCTCAGCTTGTTAAAAGCCAAATGTAATTAATGTTATTGGCTTCACGCCCCGCTAACTACTTCTACGATTTTCGGAGACGCCGATGTGCAGGAATTTAGTCCTGCAGGAGTTCTTTTACGTGCCAGTAAATCTACCGACACGAGGCTGACGTATTTGAGCACCTTCAACTACCACCGGACTGAACCAGGATCGAACCTGCCAAGTTGGGGTCAGAAGGCCAGCACCTCAACAGTCTGAACCACTCAGCCCGACTTGTGAAAACTAGATGAAGTCATATTTATCTTTATCATGTTTAACTTTTTCCCTCCACAAAGATATTTAATTCTCTTTCATGGGCCCTGGAAGTGGGTAGGCCAGTTGTCCCAACCATAAATATATATTTTTGGGGGAATGATAGATTATAGCCCTATAGTACTATGATCTTTCTTTCCTTCTTTCTTTCTTTCTGTCTTTCTTTCTTTCATTCTTAATCAGCGTATCCTTCAGGGTTGGTTTTCTCTCGGACTCAGCGAGGGATTTCACCTCTACCACTTCAAGGGCAGTGTCCTGGAACGTGAGACTTTGAGTATGGGATGAAACGGGTGAGGAGGGCCATTACCTCGCCCAGGCGGCCTCACCTGTTATGCTCAACAGGGGCCTTGTTGGAGGATGGGAGGATCGGAAGGGATAGACAAGGAAGAGGGAAGGAAACGGCCGTGGCCTTAGGTGCCTGGAGGAGAAGTAGGAAAATACGAAAAACCACTTCGAGGATGGCTGAGGTGGGATTCGAAACCCTTCTACTCAGTTGACCTCCCGAGGCTGAGTAGACCCCGTTCCAGTCCTCGTACTATTTGTTTTCAACTTTCATGGCAGAGCCGGGAATCGAAATAGGGCCTCCGGGAGTGGCACACATTAACCACTACACCACAGAAGCGGACTAGTACTATAATGCTACCTATATGTTTATGTTAGTGCTGAAATCCGATTTCTTACTTTACTAATGCTGAAAGCCCGAAAATGTAATGTTGTTCTTTAATAGGGGAATCAGTCTAGAAGGAAATGTTGAAAGTGATGTGATATCTATCCACGTTCGTTGTTATCCTAATACTATGGGTTACAGTACATTGCACGTATATAAAAGACGCCACTTACAAACTTGCTTGTTATCCGCGAATTTCTGCGGGCACAAAAGTCACATTTTTCAAGAATGATGACATCTACACATGGTAGATTGTCTGACTGTGCTGTTTCGAACCTTTCTTCTGTCATTTCGAAGTTATTCGCGATCGTGAATAATAAACAATCGGCTTTTAGCAACGGCTATGCACAACGGCTGATAGAGCTCCATGCGGTACTGGATCGTGACGTCACAGCGCGCCGCTTACGTCAGAGGCCGTTTCACTCGCCTTGCGGAAAGGCACTATTAAATATTTTTTTAATGGTAGAAAACAAGGCAACATACCACAATGTAATACGTTTACGTACTATTTCATTGGTGTACTTTTCAAAAAAAATATTTTTGAAAATGATGCATGTTCCCAATTGGTACGCCGGTTGAACACTAGGACTGAGTTTTAGGCATATTTTATCAAATACTTTGATTCTCAATTTTCACATATTACTCTACCCTGACCATTACGGATAACTTAGCCGGTCCTCGGCTTAGTTGGAACTGGCTCTAATGCAATAAGCAGCAGAGTGAAGCTGACGTAAGTTTAAATTCCGGATGGGACTCCACTATAATTCTCATAACTTCGTGGGGATACTCTCGCTGCAATATTCATTTACCACTTATGATAATGTGGGCTTGGATACGACCATATGTTTGGCAAAATTGTTCAGAGAGCAGGATGTCCAATAGATGACAACATTACTTACATACATCACAGCACATTGTTGAAGTAACATTCTGGAAGGTTGTTGCATGGTTGGTACACAGAATACCGAGCTCGATAGCTGCAGTTGCTTAAGTGCGGCCAGTATCCAGTAATCGGGAGATAGTGGGTTCGAGCCCCACTGTCGGCAGCCCTGAAGATGGTTTTCCGTGGTTTCCCATTTTCACACCAGGCAAATGCCGGGGATGTACCTTAATTAAGGCCACGGCCGCTTCCTTCCAATTCCTAGGCCTTTCCTATCACATCGTCGCCATAAGACGTATCTGTGTTGGTGCGACGTAAAGCAAATAGCAAAAAAAAAAAAAAAAAAAAAAACAGGTACACAGAAGAGAAAATGTGGGTGGTATGCTTCGGTTTTATAGCTTTTCGAGAAAATTTATCCAAATTTATGCACCCTGAATTCCACTCTAAATACTTGCTCACCATTTTGCTATCTGAATTTTTCAATGCAGTTTCAGAATACTGCGGAGTGTAATTTATAGCGATGCAACGACTGTCTTGAAACGTTTTCGAACGTAAACAGAATTTTCGCAACGAACGCTGCACCATTTACCAACATACGCCCCCTCAAAATTAGCTACGAAATCGTGTTCGTAGAACTCTCGGTTTTGGTGTAGATGATAGACGGTGGAAGCGCTCGGTGGACAACTGGTTAATATTGACCTGTGGTGTAACTTACCGGATACTCCAGTGAAGTTTATCGCGGATAGTCTCCACAGTCTTCACGAGCACCAAACGTCACAGGTGCGTCTCTAAAGGCTGTAGTCTTTATAGCAGTCCCTCGTGGTAAATGTATTGCGTTTGGAGTTTGTTTACATTTGAAACGGAACAAGAAATTACTTCTGTTCCTACCACTAACCCTACCCATAGAGAGAGAGAAAAGTAGTTTAAAATTATTTTGTATTTAAGAGAAGTATATTTGTGCATACGTGAAGGGAAAGAATTGTTTGAATTTCTGGCGCAGAGATCACGTCCTGGCCAAAGGGAGAGCCCACGGAAAACTCGCATTCCACCCACTATAGTAGACCCCGCTATTCCCCATTTATTTTCAATAAAATTATTAAATTTTGTACATATTTACCAGGTGTAATCATAAATCTTTTCCGGTTTCATTTTGAGATGGCGCCAGCGAACAATAGTCTGTTCGTCTGACATTAACCTACCCACACGCACAAATTGAATACGCCAAACACTAGCGTCTGTGTTGTATCGTTCAGTGATCATGTCGACGTTTGTGCCTGGAAAAAGAACATTTGTGGCACGCATTGCTTTTCTTATTTAATCAAAACAAACAGGCTGTGCAAAGTCATGGTTTGCTGGTGGAGCACAATGGTAACACGCTCCATCGATTAGAACATGTGTGACATGGTTTCGACAATTGAAACGTGGTGATTTCATTGTGAAGGACAGTGCGCGCTATGTTAGACCACTAAAAAGAGCGAGGACGAGAGATTGTAGGTGTTACTGGATGATGACCAAACTCAAACTCACAAGAAACAATCGGCATACGTTCACGAGCAATGGCGAAGATCAGTAAACTCGGTAAATGGGTCCCACACGATTTGAATGAACGGGAAATGGAAAATCGCAAAGTCACTTGTGAAATGATGCTTCAACGCCACGACAGAAAATCAGTTCTGTGCCGAATTGTGACGGGTGACGGAAAATCGATTTATTTTGAAAACCCGGAGTGGAGAAAATCTTAGCTCTCGCCTGGCGTAGCCGGTCCTTCAACACCTAGACCAAATCGCTTCGGCAAGAAAACCATGCTTTGTGTCAGGTGGGACCAGAGCGGTACTGTGTATTATGAACTTTTGATGCCCGTCGAAGCGGTTAATGCACAACGCAATACCAACAAATGATTAATTTAAATCACGCATTGATCGAAAGATGACCGGAATGGGCCAGAAGACATGGCAAAGTGATTATGTTACACGACAATGCGCCGTCGCACACCACAAAACCAGTGAAAGACACCTTGAAATCGCCTAGATGGGACATCCTTCCGCACCCGCCGTACTGCCCAGACCTGGCGACATCTGACTAGCACCTCTTCGCACCAATCGGACACGCGCTTGCAGAGCAGTACTTCAGCAATTTTGATGAAGTTGAAAAATGGCTCGACGAATGGTTTACCGCAAGGATAATCCGTTTTTTTTTTTTGGCATGTTATTCATAACTTACCGGAAAGATGGGCGAAGTGTATAGAAACCGACGGCCAATATTCTGAATAAACAAAAAATTGAATTTCCCTTGAAAATTGCGTGGTTTTTTAACCACAAAACCGGCAAAGACTTAGCCTATGCATACACCTGATGCATTTATATAGTTCGGGTAAAACAAAAGAAGAATACCTATTGTGCCCTTTTTTTTGGTCTGAATAGGTGTGAATAACAAGTAACAAATGTAATTAAGTACGAAACATTTTTTTAACAAGTTGCATTACGTCACACCGGCACAGATAGGTCTTACGGCAACGATGGGACAATAAAGGGAAGGGAGTGGCCGTGACCTTAATTAAAGTACAACCCCGAGCATATGCCTGGCGTGAAAAGGGAAAACCACGGAAAACTATCTTCAGGGCCGCCGACAGTGGGGCTCGAACCTACTATCTCGCTAATACTGGGTACTGGCAGCACTTAAGAGACTGCAGCTCTCGAGCTCGACGAAAAATTAAAATTACCGAAGGAACGAACAGTATTCTGTGGTATACCAAATGAGTTGGGAAGTACACAGTCATAACATGTGGGTGGTGCCACAGTCGAATATGCTATGCATAGACGTACCATATCACACGGAAACTTCGAATCTGGATCAAAGCAGTTTACTACTGTATGATTTGAACCATCAATCAAACTGTGGATCTGATAGTATTCCAGCTCTACTCCAACCAACCATGCTAAGACCGCTCTGAGATATGCGAAGCAGAACTAAGGTACAGCCCATCGAACGAGTTGGAAGCACGGTTAGCACCGTGTACCTGTTAGCTTGCATTTGGGATGTGGTCGGTTCAAACTCCAATATCAACAACCCCGAAGATGGTTTTCCAATGTTTCCAATCTTCACACAAGACAAATGATGGGACTGTACCTTAATTAAAGCAAAATTCACTTCCTTCCCAACCGAGCAAGTGGCAACGTGGTTTGATTCACCTAGCTATCAGTTTGCATTCGGGAGATAGTGGGTTCGAACCACACTGTCGGCAGCCCTGAAGATGATTTTAAATGGTTTCCCATTTCCACAACCATGCTGTTTGGGCAGGCAGAGAATTTTCGATCATGGTGACGTATACATCTAATGGTGTGTTAACCTCCCAGACAAATAAGTGACCAGCTTGGTATACGGTATATAAGCTCAGGCGGTTTATCACACTCTCTGATACAAGCATACTTTTATATTTTTAAGTGTATACCGGTATGTGAGAAGATAGAAACACAAACATAAACTACCTCTATTAGAACAATAAATGAAAATAAACCGAAGGTAATTGTTACAAATAAACGTCATAGATCAAGACGCTGATAAATACTACGCACAATATCACAATATTTACATCATTGACAATTTATTATTATTATTATTATTATTATTATTATTATTATTATTATTGTTATCATTAGACTATTATTTCCGACTCATTGGCTGAATGGTCAGCGTACTGGCCTTCGGTTCAGAGGGTCACGGGTTCGATTCCTGGCCGGGTCGGGGATTTTAACCTTCATTGATTAATTCCATTGGCTCGGGGGCTGGGTGTTTGTGCGGTCTCCAACATCCCTGCAACTCACACACCACACATAACACTATCCTCCACCACAATAACACGCAGTTTTCTACGCATTGCAGATGCCGCCCACCCTCATCGGAGGGTCTGCCTTACAAGGGCTGCACTCGGCTAGAAATAGCCACACGAAATTATTATTATTATTATTATTATTATTATTATTATTATTATTAGTATTATTATTATTATTATTATTATTATTATTATTATTATTATTATTATTATTATTTAAATTTCCCTGAACTATGAATTCTTTTACAACATTAAACTGGCACACGTTAATATACTTGGCATGTCGTTCGCCTAATCTCTCAAACTCTAAGAGTACGGGCATTATGCAATAGGCTATACGAAATCCTTGTTGACAGTGAGAGTTGTATTCCAGATCGTAGGTCACAGAGACTAGGACGAACATATCGTAGGTATTTCTCTTAAGGTTCACGGGAATCTCGTTTCTTCGAGGATGCAATTGAGTTAACCATACGCCACCCATGTCAAACTGATCCTTCAAGTGATCTCTGCTGTCTGATAGTTCAGTCCAAGTTTAGTGTTGTGGCCCAACATATATACTGACGCCAGATTGATCGATTCAGACGATTAGATTCGAAGTTGGGAGGTCCGAATTTGTCTCAGTTCGGAGTAATTTTGATGGTGCTCAAGTATGTTAGCCCCAAGTCAGGAAAGTTACCGGCACGTAAAGGATCGCTAGCGGGAGAGAATTACGGCACCTTGCTATCAACAGAAAATGTTAGAACAGTTAGTGGTACCTAAAACACTAATAATAATAATAATAATAATAATAATAATAATAATAATAATAATAATAATAATAATAGTAATAATAATAATAATAATAAAAATAATAATAATAATAATAATAGTTGTCCCGGCAGGTGCACCTCAACCCAGAACATTTAAAGGAAATGCCTTAAGGAACACTATCTATCGAAAAAACTTGGAACTGCTAATGCATAAAGTTGGGACATTGATCGGAAGATGTCACTACTGAATAACTGAGTGATATGTTACTTTAAAGTTTCCTAAACTGACTGGATTTCTTTTTTGTTTTTGTTTTGGTGTACACCAAGAAGTTTCAACTTTCCTCAATAGATGTCTCTACTATAAAAACTGAGGTCATGCACTCTGGTGCAAGGTGGAATAATTAATGATTTGAAGAGGTTTTGTGTTTATAGGTTTTCGCGACTAAATTGACTTTCATTTATTTTGATACTTCAAGGCTTGCAACACTTCCTTCTCATCCTTTTCTTCCTGCAAAGCATTAATTAACTTTTCCTTCTAGTCACCTCAGCAGTGTGGGATTAGCCTCTGCATCATCGGGCCACAAGCCCAAGTAGGGTTTTAAAACTCGGTTTTCAAGGAGCTCAAGTGTACGTCTCTATACATTTTCAGTTTGGGCCAGTAATATTAACCTGTTCTTCTTTTTCACGAAGGCCCAATAGAATGCGTACTAGATACCCCTGTGTAAAGGTTTTGTAAATTGTAGGTTGTGCCTAGAGAGGCCAGAAATTGTAAGATTTTGTGTAATGTTGCCTTGAGTAGGCTGTAAGGAATTGAGAGCACAGCCTGCTTGGTGGAATTTATAGAGCATGTAAGCTCTTTTCTGATATTTGTGTAATATTGAGTGGGGCCTTTGGAAGGCCGTATTTTTAAACTTTGGAGCAAAGTGCTCTTTAACTGTGTCTTGGGAGATATCACTCCTGATCTAAACAAACGCAACATTTCCGACGTTGTAAACTTGTAAATCGGAGCTGGAAGCTCAAAACATTTAATTTTCATCCCTTGGGTTTCTATTCTTGTTTACTATTTTGTACCTGATATTTAGTTCCTTCACATAGTGAAGAAGTTTGTTAAGTTTGAGATCTGAAAAGAAATATAACCTTTATTTTAAAGTTTTAAATTAATCCTTGATATCGTAGATAGACCCATTCAAGCCCACAACTTCTTTCACCTCTCTACGTTCCACAGATAACCCCGGAACAAGTGGTAGCAGAGCGTGTTTGAATGGGCATAGATGAAGTCTCTTTTGACGACTTAACGTAGGATTCACTTCGAAATCTACGAATTTTCTTGGTTGCTGGGTATTTTCCAAATTATTAATTTTTCTGTCAGCATGTCTGGTCATCGCGAAGTCCTCGCTCCTGGGTACTTGCGTAAGGAGGAATTGATCTATGAGATCCTCATGAGAAAGGTCCAGCTCGGAGGCACGGTTGTGGCAGATATTGCCAAACTTAAGGAGTCCTTAGAACTTCTTATTTGCACCCCAGTTTTTATGGGAAAAAGAAATTGATGAGGCTCTATCCACCATCACAGACTTCTTTTGAAGTGAGCGATCCACCTGCGAACCAACTTAAGAGAGTACAGGCTAGACTATTTCATTTCTATAACATGGTTAGGGACCTATTGTCTCTAAAGTTGAAGGAGGATCATGCTAAAGAGGCTAGCAATTTGGTTGAACATCTGTCAGACACCTCTAATAGAGTTATTCAGTTGTTGTCTGGGGCTGCTAATCCCAAAACCGACAATGTCCCTTTGATAAACTTAGCTACTGAGGAAGATCCTAGTAAATCTATTGAAAGTAGGAAATCTGTGGCAACTCAGCAAACATCTGCCCCATTGAAAACTTAGTCTGGTCATCCTAGACAAATTCTACCTTTCTTTTTGACTAATGCTGTATTTGAGACTTCTCAACCTCCTATGCCGTCACCTATTATGTCACCCGGTTCAGTAGTTTGCCTCATCCATTGGCTATGTTGCTTAAGGGCATTTCAAAATTTTCAGTAATTTCAACTAATGAAGTCATTTACTTCCTAAGGTTCTTAGTAGAATTTCAAGACCATGGGACAGTGTTTTCCCTCTCTCATTCCCAAATACTTCAAATTATGTATCCATATTCCGTAGGCGTCCTTTCGGACAAAATAGTTAAAGCTATAGCTGATCGATCATCCATAGAAGACTTCCACACCCACCTCCTGGCAAACTTTATTCCGGGCAGAGCAATGTCATCATTTATCCAATAGTTCTATTTTAGAGTACAGCGATTGGATGAAAATCTTGCAGACTTTATCCAAGATATTAAATTTTACACCAGGGTGTTCGCTCTTAATTTCTCTGAAGACCAAATAGTTCAAACCCTTTTCTAAGGTATTTCTCCGCAATATAGGTCGTATCTATGTTTCCCATCTCGTCCCCAAACCTTTTCTGAATTAGAGGCAATGGCTGTGTTAACAGAAGGAGTAAGGTACACCTTACGAGTTGCGAAGGAGCCCCTCTCCATATTCTAACAGTTCTCGGCTTCCACCTCCCCGAACTTTCACCACCCGCAATTGCTATGCTTGTGGATCAAGAGAATATCTTCGCAACAAATGCTCCTTGATAAAATCTAGTGGGACTAAGAACGGAGCTAGTACATCTCAAAGTTACTTTATATGTGGCTCTTTTACTCACCTTGCTAAGAATTACACAAATTTCAATAGCGCTCCATCTTGCTCAACTTCTTGTGCTACATCCGCTAACCCTGATAATAGGAAATGACTAGTGTCATCGGCTGAGTCAGCATGTTCAACTTCCCGAGGCTCAGCCCCTGTTAAACCCAGTTGATGTTCTGGTAAGGGTGAAGTTTCTTCTAATTTAACATTTGAAGGCCCCATACAATGCCTCAGAATAGCGGCAGAGACTCCTGCACTTGTGCCATTCCTTAGAATTGAAGTAAACAATGAACCCGTCACTGCTCGTATTAGACTCAGGGAGTGTATGTTCCATAATTCCGGAAGAATGTTATTCTAAATAAAAAAACTTTCGTAAATTTTCAGACCTTTGTACGTCTTCTGTTAAATGTGTTTCGGCTAATTCCTCTCCATTAGGAATTGTATGTTCCATTTGGGCTAAAGTTCGTATTTCAAAATTTACCTGGAAAGTGAAATTGTTGGTCGCTAAACAACTGTCTTGCCCTGTAATACTGGGGGTCGATCTCATGTCTTCTACTGGCCTTGTGCTCGACATTCAGAGCAAGTCTTGCACCTTCAAATTTGCTAGTAACTGTAACATTTCCCTTTTAAAATGTAATTCTGTGCCATGTTCATCTGTTTCGCCTACCCAGGGTTGTTAGATCTTAGACATCTACCTGAGGAGCAGGCTGAAAGTATTCGAAGGTTGTGTAAGTCCTTTGCTGATGTATTTTCTGATACTCTTGGTGTTACTGACCTTATCGAATATAAGATCATGGTAACAGGTTCGATTCCAGTTAGGTTCCCGCCTTATCGGCTGTCCCCACCTATAATGAAGGCTCTTAAAGAAATCATCGATCAGATGTTAGAAGACGGTATCAATCGACCTTCTAAGTCGGCGTATTCATCGCTCATTTTTCTTGTGCATAAAACCCAAGGTGGGTTCAGGCTGTGATTGATTACAGGGCTTTGAACCGTAAGGTGGTGTTACGATCTGTGCCTTTACCTCATCTTCACTCTTGTTTCTCATGAAGATTTCGAAAATCAATATGTGATTTATGATCATTCCTGTTTTATGATTGTTCAGTGTCAGTGGAAAAGTGTCGGTCCCACGAATATCAAAATCGTGGTTTGAAATCCAGGAGAAAGAGTCGGATATTCGAACGGCAAAAAATGTCCATATATAACTCTATGACGATGTCGCTATGTATAAAGACAGCTGGTGCCACATTCTGTAGCTTCGAAGTTAATTAATAGTGAACAAACGGTCATCTAATAAATTTTCGGTATCTTTTCTATGTGGTAGAGAAAACCGGAGCGTTTGTAGGCAGCGAAAATGGCGTCCAACAATATTGTCTGCACATGGAAATTTTAAATTTAATAATAATTATTATTAAACTTTCCCTATTTACTCACTTCGTGCTAAGCATGTAACAATAGTAGCTTTATCCTCGAAGCTATACATTATAAGATATTAACACCTTTATTTTCAGCTTACTATAAGAAGAAGTAATGTGTGTTCGTTTTATATTCGCGTGACATTTTATAGGCAATTCTGGATGCAATGTTGTCACAGCTGTTATTAGCGATTACATTTTTGAATATCGTAGATTGTCACATACAAATGGTGGTAGGAATACTGCAGTTTAGTACGCACTGACGTTGGGATCTGTAGCGGGGAAATAAGAGCACTACAACTACAACAACACAGGCTTTTATTTCCGTCAAAGTGGTGGCTTAAGTCTTGTGTTTTGTCCTTCCGGAACCACCGCCACTTTGCGGGTAAGACAAATCCTCAGTTATTGGGTAAAATCCGCTTATGTACCTCGCGCCAAAAGTTTACCACGCTCCACTAAAATCCCCCTTTGCTTAATGATGTTAATCATTCGCCGCCATCAGTCACATTCACCTAACACTATCTACTTATCGATAGTACTTGATACAACTAATATACATATTATAACACTCGTTCATAATGCATGATATCCAATTACATGGAAAAAAGTAAGAATTTTCCTGAATTGTAAATTCTCCCCATTTTTCTTCCTTTGTCTCACTGACCCTGAAAGCAATTTCCTAATCAATGTTCACATACGATTCACTTCAACGATCTCTGTAGTCCTGCTAGTTCTGCTAGGTACTCACTGATAACCCTGAAGAATACATTGACAAGATCGAATTTTGACGAAGAAAAATCAAATCAAAATGTGGCACTTTTACCTTTAGTGAGTCTTCGAAAGAACGGTCTCTAAGCTTTTGGTTCCCAGTTTTTCTCATATTACACCAGACTACGTACATTAATCATAATGTAGCTTGGACAGTTCTTTGAAGCATAATCTCTATATATAAAATAACATGTCCTGACTGACTGACTGACTGACTGACTGACTGACTGACTGACTGACTGACTGACGGATTCATCATCAGCGAGCCAAAACTGCTGGACATAAAGAAATGGAATTTTGGGGATACATTTGTATTAGAGCGTGGGTGCTCACTAAGGGAGGATATTTGGATATTCCGGTGCTAAGGGGATGAGAAGGGGGGTGAATTTTTAAAATGAGGATATTTGTATCTGAAAAAATAAAAGTTTACAGACGTAAAAATTGGTATTTGAAATCTCCTTTGAAAATAAAGAAACACATATTTTAGTGTTTTTGGATAATCCCATGAATAGGAGGTGAACAGGAGTGAAAAACGTGGTGAATTTTAAGAAGACTAGGTATATCTTTTTAATTATCTCAGACACGTATTATTTTACAGATTTGAAAACTGGTTTTTGGAATTTCCTGTAAAAGTACAGAAACGTCAATGTTTCTTTCGGAATATCCACTTAAGGGGATCTGTAAAAGCGGGCGAATTTCTAAAATTAGCATATCTACAGTATAGCTCAAAAACTGAACATGTTGCAGGCGTGAAAATTGGTATTAGAAATCTTTCTTAAAATGAAGAAACACGTATTATGTTTTCGGAAAATCCTTAACGGGGGGCGGGGGATGACGGAATTGAAAAATTAAATAAATTATTTGTACGAATATATATATATATACATTACCAAAAAATCTAAAGATGTTACAAACGTGAAAACTGGTATTTGGAATCTCCTTTAAAAATAAACACGCATTTGAGTGGGGAATCAACTTGGTAGGAGGGATGAAAACGGAGATAAATTCCATTTACGAGGATACATATATCTCAAAAACTGAAGATGTTACAGTCGTGATAATTTTTATTTATAAGCTCTTTTAAAGAAACGGGTACTGTTTATTTTTGGAAAAATCACATAAGTGGGAAGTGTGAAAGGAAGTGAAAAAATTGAACTTTTTTGTAGAAACTTAAATCTCAAAAACTAGAGGTTACAGGTGTGGAAATTGGTATTTGGAATCTCCTTGAAAAAAATATTTGGGTGGGGTGAAACCGACTTAACCGTTGGTAGTGGAGTGAAAAAAGGAGTTGGATTATTTTCATTAGGACACCTATATCTCAAAAACTGAGGATGTTACAGACATGAACGTTAGTATTTGGAATTTTCTCTCAAAGTAAGGAAACACGTAATCATTCGTCTCTGGAAAATCCACTGAAGGGGGGAGAATTAATTGAAAAATTAGTTGAATTCTTTGTATGATAATACTTATATCTAAAAAATAAAGATGTTACACACGAGAAAATTTGTTTTTGGGATCTTCTTTAAGAATAAAGAATCACATATTTTTGGAGGGGGGAGGGTGGAATCAATTTAACGGGCTAAGGTGAAAGAGGATTTGAATTGTTTTTATGTGGATACTTATGTGTCAAAAACTGAAGATGTTATAGGCATGGACATTTGTATTTGGAATAATCTTTCACAGTAAAGAAACACGTGCTCTTTTGTCGTCGGAAAATCCACTGAAGGGGGGTGGATGAATTGAAAAATTAGTTGAATTCTTTGTATGAGGATACTTATATCTCAAAAACTAAAGATGTTAAAGACGTGAAAACTGGTATTTGGAATTTCCTTTAAAATTAAAGAAATACACACTTTTGGAGAGAGGGTAATCAACTTAAGGGACAGGAAGGGGTACTTTTATGTGGATACTTATATCTCGAAAACTGAAGATGTTACAGACGTGAAAGTTGGTATTATGAATTTATTTCCTTTTGGAAAATCTACTTAAGGCGGGGAGGGGTTTAAAGAAGTGAAGAAGAAGATGAGTTATATTTTGAGTATACATTTATCTCAAAAACTTAAGATGTTACAGACATACAGACATGAAAACTTGTATTTGGAATCTCCTTCAAAAATGATGAAACACGTATTTCTTTGTTTTCGGAAAATCCAGTTAAGGGGCTGAAAGGGATTGGAAAAGAATGTGAATTGTTAAATGAGTGCCGGTATATTATATGTTAAAAACTTAACATGTTAGAGACAAGAAACTTGGTATTTGGAATGTCCTTTAAAATATAGGAAATTTTATGGTTTATGGTATAGTCACGTCCCAGTCTACATCCATATATATGTAGAATAACATGTCCTGCCTGACTGACTGATTCATCATCGCCGAGCCAAATCTACTGGACATAAAGAAATGAAATTCTTCTTATTAAGGGAGGACTTTTAGATATTCCGGCGCTAAAGGGATGAAAAGGGGGGGTGAATTTTTAAAATGAGGATGTCTGTATCTCGAAACGTATAAATTTACAGGCGTAAAAATTAGTATTTGGAATCTCCTTTAAAAATATTTACGTACTTTTTGTTTTCAGAAATTCCCATTAACGGGGGTGAAAATGGGGGAAAAGGGGTTGAACACCTTTCATGAGGAGACTTATATCTCAAAAACCGAAGATGTTACAGACATGAAAATTGGTATTTGGAAAATCTTTGAAAATAAAGAAACACGTATTTTTGTGTTTTGGGATAATTCGTTGAATAGGGGTGAATAGGAGTAACAAGCGGGGTGAATATTTAAAAAGACTATATCCGCCAATTATCTCAGACACGTAAAATATTACAGATTTGAAAACTGGTACTTGGAATTTTATGTAAAAGTAAAGAAACATAAATATGTTTGTTTGGAAAATCCACTTAAGGGGAACTAAAAAAAGGGGGTGAATTTTTAAAATTAGCCTATCTGCAGGATATCTCAAACACTGAACATGTTGCAGACATAAAATTAATATTTGGAATCTCCTTGAAAAATAAAGTAACACGCATTTGTTTTTTCTTAAAATCGACTTAAAGAATATGGGGTTGAAAATAAGTAAATAAGGAGTTGAAATATGTTTATGGGGATACTTCATCTTAAAAAATGGAGCTCTTAAGGGCGTGAAAGTTGGTATTTTGAATTTCTTTTCAAAATAATTAAGCTCGTATTTCTTGTTTTTGAAAAGTCCGCTTAAGGCGGGAAAGTGGTGGAAAGAAGTAAAGAAGGAGAAATTGAATTATTTTAATGAGTATATATTTATCTCAAGAACTGAAGGTGTTAAAACCTACAGACATGAAAGCTGATATTCAGAAATCTCTTTAAAAATAATAAACACGTATTTTTTGTTTTCGGAAAATCCAGTTAAGGGGCTGAAAGGAATTGGAAATGCGGGTGAATTTTTTTAAATGAGTATCGGTATTTCTAGATTATATGTCAAAAATTTAACATGTTAGAGACAAGGAACCTGGTTCTTGGAATGTCCTTTAAAGTACAAGACATTTACTTTTTGGTTTTCGCAGGAGGCACTTAACGGGGTGAAAAGAAGTGAAAACTATTTGAATTACTTTTTATGAGGATACTTATATCTTAAAAAACTGAAGATGTTACAGACGTGAATATTGGTATTTGGAATCTCCTTTAAAAATATAGAAACATGTATTTTCGTTTTCGGAAAATACACATAAATGGGGTGGGTTGGGGAAAGGACTGATCAAGGGGGTTGAATTCTTTTTATGGGAATACTTATGTATATCTCAAAAACTGTATATGTTACATATGTGGGAATATATATTTGGAATCTCCTTTAAAAATAAAGAAACAAGTATTTATTTTTTCGACTTGAGAGAAGACTGTTTCTCACATGTACAGGTCTGTGTCACATAGTCGTCTTAGCCCCAAAAGGTGTTACCACAAGCATGGTTTACAAAGAATTCCTGGGGTAAATGAAACTCAATTTTTGGGGAAGTTTTTATAATTTAGGAATTTTCAGATAATTTCTTAGTAAAATGCTGAGGAACGATTACCTTTATAAAATTACGAAATCTACGAGAGCGAAGCCGCGTGTAAATGCTAGTATACATTTATAAGAAGCATGTCCTGACAGACTGACTGACTGACAGATTCATCAGAGCCGAGCCAAAACTATCGGACATGAAGAAATAAAATTATGGGGGCGCATTTATGTTAGAGTGTAAGTGCTCACGAAGGGAGGATTTTTGGATATTCCGAAGCTAAGGGGGTGAAAAGGGGTTAATTGTTTAAATGAGTACATCTACAACTTAAAAATTTAAATACTTGGAAACCTAAAAATTGGTATTTGGAATCTGCTTTAAAAATAAAGAAACGTGTATTTTTGTTTATGGGGAAACCCATTAATGGGAGTATAATAATAATTTCGTGTGGCTATTTCTAGCCGAGTGCAGCCCTTGAAAGGCAGACCTTCCGATGAGGGTGGGCGGCATCCGCCATGTGTAGGTAACTGCGTGTGATTGTGGTGGAGGATAGTGTTATGTGTAGTGTGTGAGTTGCAGGGATGTTGGGGACAGCACAAACACCCAGCCCCCGGGACCCTCTGAACCGAAGGCCAGTACGCTGACCATTCAGCCAACGAGTCGGACATTAATGAGGGTGAAAAAGGGGTTGATAATTTTTTACGCGGATACTTATATCTCAAAAACTGAAGATTTTGCAGGCAAGAAAATTGGTATTTGGAATCTCCTTTAAAAATAAGGAAACTTTTTTCTTCTTTGAAAATCCAATTAATAGATGGTGGACAGGAGTGACAAAGGGGGTGAATAAAAAAAAACAATTTTTACAATATATCTCAGAAACTAACAAGTTACAGACGTCAAAATTGGTATTTGGGATCTCCTGTAAATGTAAAGTACAAAAGACAATTTGTTTTCGAATATTCCACTTCAGGGGAACTGAATAGGTGGTGCATTTTTGAAATGGGCATATCTACAGTATATCTAAAAAAAACTAGCATGTTACAGACGTGAAAATTGGTATTGTAAATTTTTAGATATATAGAAACATATCATTTTGTGTTTTCGGAAAACCACTTAAGAGGGGTAAAAGGACTGGAAAGGGGTAGATTTTTTTAGGGTACTGATATCTCAAACACCGAAGATGTTACCGACGTGAAAATTGGTATTTGGTATCTCCTGTAGAAAAATAATCAGGCCCTGTTTTGTTTTCGAAAAATCCACTTAAGGGGGTGAAAAATTGAAAAATTTGTTGAATTCTTTGTATGAGGATACTTATATCTCGAAAAATAAAGATGTTACGGATCTGAACTTTGGTATTTGGAATATCTTCTTAAAATAAGGAAACACGTATTTTTTTTGTTTTCGGAATGTCGACACTTAAGGGGGAGGAGGTGTAAAAATAAGTAAGCAAGCAATTGCATTATCTTGATGAGGATAGTTATATCTCAAAAACTGAAGAAGTTACAGACGTGAAAGTTGGTATTTCAAATATCCTTTAAAAGTAAAGAAACATGTACTTTGTTTTCGAAAAGTCCGCTTAATTGGGGAGGGGGTCGAAAGAAGTGAAGAAGACGAATTCTTTTTATGAAGATACTTCTATGTCACAGACTGAAGATGGTACAGACGTGGAAACTGGTATTTGGAACGTCCTTTTTAAACAAAAAAAAACAATTTTTTTCGAAAATCCACTTAGGGGCTGAAAAGAATTTTAAAAAGCGGGTGAATTTTTAAAATGAGTGCTGTTATATCTACAATATATAAATAAGAAACTTAACATGGAAAGTCCTTTGAAAGTGCAGGGGTCGTGCGGTTAGAGGTGCGCCGCTGTGAGCTTGCATCCGGGATGTAGCGGGTTCGAATCCCACTGTTGGCAGCCCTGAAGATGGTTTTCCTTGTTTTCCCATTTTCACACCAGGCGAATGCAGGGGCTCTACCTTAAGTAAGGCCACGGTCGCTTCCTTCCAACTCCTAGGCCTTTCCTATCCCATCGTCGCCATAAGACCTATCTGTGTCGGTGCTACGTAAAGCCACTAGCAAGAAAAAAAAGTATAAGAATATGCATTATCTTTTCAAAAGGCACTTAACGGGGGTGAAAAACTGAGGGTGTTACAGAAGTGGAAATAGGTTTTTGGAATCTCCTTAAAAAAAAGAAATATGCATTTTTTTCCGACTTGGTATAAGAATGTTTCTCACATGTACTGTACAGTTCTATGTCGCATGGTTATCTTAGCCTCAAAAGGCAATACCACAAACGGTGTTTACGAAGACATTCTGGGGTAAACTAACTTCGGTTAGTTTTTATACTTTAGAGATTTTCTGATAATGTCAAAGTACAGTACCTAGGAATGATTACTTCTATCATAATACGAAGCCGCGGGTAACTGCTAGTCTCTAATAATATAGTTACACAACATTAACACTATATATCTGGAATTTACATAGAATGTTAACTATTACAGTATTTACCGTGTCGTCGTTATTAGTACTAAAGTACAATCAAGATCAAGAACTGCGAAGTTTGATATGTTGGTTCAAAGGAACAGTTCATTATATTATTTTTTATTTTGCCAATTAATATTTCTAAATATGCTGGTACCGAGCTCGATAGCTGCAGTCGTTTAAGTGCGGCCAGTATCCAGTATTCGGGAGATAGTAGGTTCGAACCCCACTGTCGGCAGCCCTGAAAATGGTTTTCCGTGGTTTCCCATTTTCACACCAGGCAAATGCTGGGGCTGTACCTTAATTAAGGCCCCGGCCGCTTCCTTCCCACTCCTAGCTCTTTCCTGTCCCATCGTTGCCATAAGACCTATCTGTGTCGGTGCGACGTAAAGCAACTAGCAAAAAGAAAAAAAAATATGCTGGTTTCCCAGGATAGTGGAATCCCGAATATTGTAATTCGTAGCAAGTGACACTGCCAAATAAATTCAAGAGATTATCGCTTTGTCGCTTCACGTTTGCAATTATAGACATGAGGGCTTTCTAGTTGTAACACCTGAGACAAGGGAACAAACTGTGAATTTATGTACTTAACGTTAATGGACTACTGTACGTCAGCCTTACTTACTATAGACTGATGAATGAGAGATTTTGAAATAGTGGCACGGTTTAAGTTGTGGTTAATCCTGAGAGAGCTCGAATATGTTAGGTCGTTGGAGTTCATAACCATCTCCTGTATCATATCACTTTATGCCTCGTGCTTTATTTTAAATATTAGAATTTTGAGTTTTGGCGAGCTTACTGTATTTCAGTAGCGTGATCCTATAGATCCTTCAGCCTCAAGTTTCAATGTGTGGAATACACATGCACGCGCTGCAGTAAATTGATGGTAAAAGGCAATAAATTACTGAAAAATAGGAAAATATCGTTAGTAAATCTGAATCAATAAGTTTGGTCATTATGGAAATAGTGCATAATCAAACATTAATTGAAAAAGGAACATGAGTGCTTGAGATCACTAGGACAAACTTAATTTTGAATTATATTATTATATTCTAAGTGAGCCCCCGTGGCTCAGGTGGCAGCGCACCGGCCTCTCACCGCTGGATACCGTGGTTCAAATCCCGGTCAATCCACGTGAGATTTGTGCTGGACAAAGTGGAGGCCAGACAGGTTCTTCTCCGTTTACTCCGTTTTTCCCTCTCATCTTTCATTCCAGCAACACTCTCCACTATCATTCCATTTCATCTGTCAGTCATTAATCATTGCCCCAGAGGAGTGCGACAGGCCTCTGCAGCCGGCACAATTCATATCCTTGCTGCTAGTTGGGGGCGTCATTCATTTATCCCAACCCTGACTCGGTCATTGACTGGAAAACAGGTTGTAGGTTTTCATTATTCTCTTCTAAGATTGTGTCAAGTTCTGAAATATTTCACTGTATAGTCCATGAGATCTAAAGTCGTGTGTTAGTGTTAGTATTTCAGTTAAGAGTGTATTTTGTACTTTGCTAAAATTATATCACATGTTATTACTATATTGTGGACTTTATTCTGCTAAGTTTAATTTGCATCGTATAATCTGTTCAAAATCCTTATGGAGACAGAACCAAGCGCACACCAGTCATAACCGTTGCACAAACACTCACACTGACATAATAATGGAGAGAGTACAATATCATTTTAAATTATTCAAAATGATAAGGAGTGACTAGAAGTAAGAAATTAAAGTAAAATTCCCATAATGTCAATATTCAATAAGGTTCCTTCCTTGCCTTAAAGTGCGATGTGTTGAAGGAGAAATGTAGGTCCTTGTTCTCATGAACTGGAGAGAGCACATCAAGGACCCAAGGCTCCACACACATTAACCTCCTGTGACAAACATGAACTTGAAAATATATTGTTTTCTTCTTCATTTTATGAATGCGCTTCTTTTAACTGTTCTGTTACTTTCATATCTGGAGCGCATTAGTGTTTTTGGAAGCATTAATATGCGCAACCTATATTCAGGAATCGACGTTTTAATATCATTTCATTCACTCAGTAAACATGTTAAGTGTATGTGCTTCGCGCTGAATTTATTTTGCCTCTTCAAGGAGGGCTGCCTTGGTATATAAACTAAAATAGGCCAACCTTAAGTCGCTCATTCATTGAGGTCCACGTTGACTTTCCAGCCATTACTCCGCGTAAATATTTGAGTAAGAGCTCCACAAGAAAAATGGAACGTGTACTAGCACTTCAGTGGCATTCCTATCGGTGGTTAAACCTTCTCTGTTGTGTTCCTTGTCACTCGAAGAAATACGAGCGAGTGGAACGGCGATGCCAGTAGAATAAGAACAGTATAGAGAAGTACTAAAAGGGAGCCAATTTAATGATTTGCCTTCTCTACTGAATGAATAGAGCCCAGTAATGTAGTTGCGAGCAGCTACTCCTTGTTCAGGCATCAGATTTAATGTGTATGGAACCACTCAGCACTTCAGATACACAAGAGACCGTCATAAGAGCCAACTACTCAGCCAGAGAAGAATGGACTGGACAGAAGCACAAATAGCGTGACTCCAGTGCCCACTTCTAGATCTCCAATTCAGGCGAAATACATAAAGTTATCGTCCCCATATCGAGTTTTATATGGAGCAATCGGTTGGACATTTATTGTAGTCCAGGCCTTAAGGAGGTCAGCCCATCTGTTATGTCCACGACTCGAAACAATCAATGACTTGGACTCTGTTCCCGGTAAGTCGAGGAGCCTTCCCATTGCCTGAGGATATCACAAATACCAGAAGTAGAGAATAGTGTTCTTGTTTCACATCGTGAATAGCAATACTTCAGACTCCATTTTTTTCTTTAATTGTCCATACCAGATAAATTGGCAGAAATGCTACCTATGAAAGTACATACTCTGAAGTAACACAATTATTTTCCTAAGTTTTATCGAAATTGCTCTTCCAAATTTTTAAGAACACAGACGCAAGTACGCACACACAACATAAACATCGCACAAACATTCACACATTTAGTCCAACATAAATATTCGTATTTTCAAAACGGAAGTTATGTATAGGGAACGGATGCTGTTGAAATGTCATTTTTCCTCATTGCATTAGGACGTTGGTCAGTATTTAGAAATTCATTCTGCAATATAAAAAGTATTATGACGTTTTCAATTTTGAATTTTTTCAGTTTTGGTGATTGGCAGTGATCAGTCATTATTTCAACTTTCAATTAGGTTCAACGTCAATATATAGCATTTTGAAGACTTTTCAGATTTGTTTAAAATTATGCATCTACTGTTTATTGTCAGGCTGATAAAATTCCACACGTGACAACATAAAAAATATAAACTTTTCTTACATATGGTTAAATTTGTTAAATGCCTTTTATGACCAAGCAAACTGACCGGCAGTTGTTGATGACTCAGAAAGGGTAAGTAAAGAATTTATACCTGTGAGTCTTGTGTTTCCAAAATATGTTCAGGAACACATTGAGGAACTCTGATTTTTAGGATGAACTACTTCCTAACGTGCCTAAAGCACCAGCCTTCGCACCCGTATCAATCAATCAATCAATCAATCAATCAATCAATCAATCAATCAATCAATCAATCAATCAATCAATCAATCAATCAATCAATCAATCAATCAATCAATCAATCAATCAATCAATCAATCAATCAATCAATCAATCAATCAATCAATCAATCAATCAATCAATCAATCAATCAATCAATCAATCAATCAATCAATCAATCAATCAATCAATCAATCAATCACTACAGATCTGCATTCAAGGCAATCACCCAGGTGGATGTTTCTCTATCTGTATTATTCCTAGCATTTTCTTAAATGATTTCAAAGA
The DNA here is from genome assembly GCF_040414725.1 of Anabrus simplex. Lineage (NCBI taxonomy): Eukaryota > Metazoa > Arthropoda > Insecta > Orthoptera > Tettigoniidae > Anabrus > Anabrus simplex. The sequence goes on along the minus strand of NC_090266.1, from coordinate 1,084,652,021 downwards.
AATTGGAAATTTATTGAATATCTCCCTTGGTAAGTTATTCCAATCCCTAACTCCCCGTCCTATAGAATAATATTAGCCAAATTTGTCCTCTTGAATTCCAACTTTATCTTCATATTGTGATATTTCCTACTTTTAAAGATACCACTCAAACTTATTCGTCTACTAATGACATTCCACGCCATCTCTCCACCGACAGCTCGGAACATACCATATAGTCGATCGGCTCGTTTTCTTTCTACGAAGTCTTCCCAACCCAAACTTTACAACATTTTTGTAACACTACTCTTTTGTCGATAATCCCCCAAAACAAATCGATCTGCTTTTCTTTGAAATTTTTCCAGTTCTTGACTGAAGTAATCCTGGTGAGGATCCCATACACTCGAACCATACTCCAGTTGGGGTCTTACCAGAGACTTATATGCCCTCTCCTTTACATCCTTCCTACAACGCCTAAACACTATCATAACCATGTGCAGAGATCTGTACCCTTTATTTACAATCTCATTTATGTGATTACCCCAATGAAGATATTTAGTCACTGTCATTGGACTATACAGTATGGCCGTGCATTCATTCACCCGCGTGTACCACAAGGCCAAGAACAAATGGAAACGAGTTGGAATTGGGGACACTTCAGTACAGTATTATCCTCCCATGTAGTTCTGTCCAAGAAAAGTACCAAAAGTGAAGCCACCATAAAGTGTATTTTTTATTTAGCTGCTGAATTAATTTGTAAGATACATGTTTACAACAGATGGACGTGTTATATTTTGTAAATTGTGCAATGTAGAAGTGAGTGTGGAAAGGAAGCTTGTACAATAGCACATTAACCGAGAAAGAGATCCAAAAGCTATATTGAGTGCGAAGAACAAATGTTACCAGTTTCTTCGGGGGCAAAGTACTAGCTATCATCACATCGTGTCCACACTTTATACACTTTCAAGTAAATAAGGAGATAATTATTTGTGTAAAAATAAAAGCTATAGATGGGGACAATACTATTTTTAGAACCATTGTTACAAAGTTATCAGTATTCAGGTTGGTCGAGTATTTTAAAAACTTTTTTACTCAGTGTATAAATTCAAGGGCATTATATTGATCATTCTCAGTGATTTTTTAGGTCATCAACATCCGCTGCCTAGTTATGTACAGTATATGGGAAAAATGATGATCCGAGGAAAAAAGGGAAGTTCATTTCTGGAAAAAGCACACAAATATAGTACCTATGAAGAGTAATATACATCGCAATATGCAAGTGAAAGTGTGTTTTGAAGAATATATTCTTAAGACATTAATTTTTTAAATGAAATCCAGAGAACCCATTCGTCAAGAATAGCAAGTGGAGATGCAATTCTCCTCTAGCATTTCGACACTGCATTACGCATGCCGCAGGATAGCTTTCAGTGGTCTCGACCCCACCAACCACGCACACTCGTTCATGTTTTCGTCACCCTAAAACTAAGGATCTGGTCAGATTTTTTACAATCTACTTGCTAAATATCCATCCATACTATAGACACCTGGTTCTCACACATCTTCAGGCTGCAGCTAATCAGACACTCATTCTTCATTTTCTCACTGCACATTCAGGCTTAAATACTTTATTTCAACTTCGCACCCTTAGAAACTCTTGTATAAACCCATTCATGCCACTCTCAAGGAATAGACAATAGCAACTTATCTAAATGCCCCATAGTAATGCACTAATTACGACCAGATTAAGAATCAGTTAATAGTGTCATGTAATCAGGACCGCCTAATTATTGCATTGTAAACCTCTTTATTCCTAGATGTATTTATAGCTTGTTATTTCTTGTGTATGATTTGGCGTAGGATGAAAAAATTGAAAACTGTAAAAATGAAAGAAACATAACAAAATTAAAAATAAGAATAAGAAACAGAAAAACGAAATAACAAAACATGCAAATATCATCTTAATATCAGAAAAAACCCTCTTACATTGTCGTGTGAATATATGTATACCACACTGTAAAATTATCTTAAAACGAAAAGTAACACTTATGCTGTAGTTATATTTATTCATTCAGCTCTGAAACTTTTGGAAATGTAAATTTAAAAAAACATAGTAAAGAGTCCCAAACCCTCCCACACCCTCCATTTATGATATCCTTCTACCCACCTCCCTCAACCACCACACTTCCCCAACCCGCACGCATCTCTTGACCACAGTAAGGGCGTAACTCTCTAGGTGGACCTCCCCACCCCTTCAGGATGGGGAATGAAGACTTATCAGCAGCAGCAGCAGCAGCAGCAGCAGCAGCAGCAGCAGTCTTGTCGAGCTCCTCGTAGAGCTGACTGCTCACCCTCATCAAGGGAAAATGAATTAAACATAAATTGATTGATTAGTGGTGTCGATACCGGCGTACTAGCCAGCCAGTGTCCTGGGAAATTTCGGTATCCAACTGATGAGCCCATGTCGCACTGGGGCGAAACACTGGTTATTTTTGACGATTGACTTTCCTGAATTTTATTTGGCTGTCTCAATCGGAAGCCGTCGTTAATTTTATTAATTCATCGAGGTTTGCTTTTTTCACTCCATAGCTAGGGCTATGAGGTAGAGGTACGAAGAAGATGTCGAGCAGTTATATTTCGGTTTACAAACTCATTCAATTGCCGCAATGGGCACTACTATTTGGATCCCGAGTGAGAGTACCTTCAATAATGAATATACAATTTAGGCTCCAAACCAAATGTAAGATGATTTCTTCTTTACCAATTATTCTTCACACAGGAACGTACAGTCACTCAAAAATTAGAATTAGCGCATTGTATTGAATGTTCATCACATTCAATATTTTATCAGACTTAATTGTAATTACTATCAATATATAATTCACTTCCCATGCAGACACAAACATTGTGGATATTCTCAAGAACATTATAACAATAGGCGTTTCTGATGAAGGATTACTTTTCATGAACTTACATAATACCACTCGATACAAAGTGAGAAATTGGCTTTCCTGTACCAGAAAACTAATAACGTTTTGAATGGTTGGTAGTCACTGACGTCCCCTGTTTGAAAATACAGTTAGCAAAGCTGTTTCATTGGGACTAGTTGCAGGGCTGAAAACAAAATACTGCCCTTTCTAGTGGATGATCAACATTATTTAAAAAACGGAAGGACCATTTTACAAGCAGAAGGCTGTCCCTGAAGAAAGAAAGGAAGGAAGGACATACCAAGTAATGAGAGATTCTATTTTTCAGTTATTAGCTTTTTACAATCCCTGCACTTCCTCGACAGAGTTGGCTTCATTGAATTAGTTGTTAACATCAACGGGTTAAATTGTCACATGGTAGATAGCGAGGACTTGTCTCTCCATCAGCAAGACTCGCGTACCCAGCAGGACATACGCCAATACAGAAATAAATGCAAGACTTGGTAATGATGAAGCAGTATACCCCACATGCCATTTTATGATTAACTTTTCAACTTCCTGGAAACGATAATGTGACAGGACAATCAGCGGTCTAATAAAAATTGGCTTCTCATTTTCATTCTCAACATGTATTCTATTATTTTATTTATGAATAATTTTTGTGTTTTAGTAATTTGTGCTAGCTTTCCATTAATATTTCATTCAGTAATGCCTCTTAATTTCAATATTATTTTTATATGTATAATGGTCCTAATATACTTTTATAAAAGGCAGATTTTCTCACATTTCATACCTCTATAATAAATTAAATATCCATATAAAGCGAAGAGTTTAATCATAAATTATTAAGCGTAACCTGCACCATCGTCTCACACTACTGGAATTACGTCCTTCCAGATGGATTTCCTTTAAGAATGTTTTATCTGTTCACCAAAAAATAGCTTTCCGTGACATACGCCCTTTCAAAAACACTGACTCAAGTATATCCTTAACAACTGTCATGACAGGGTAGACATTAAATCGCTATATATGAACTAACTAAACGGCTTCATTTGCCAATCTCAGTCCGTACACAATCTATAGAGTAGCAAGAACTATTCTACAAAGGAGCACTGAACATAGAACGTTCTCCTCTAATTTTCAAGTTTAACATTTCAGAACAGTCTTGAAAGTAATGGCATTGTGAACTGATCGTGCTTCCATCACACCTCTGTCTGTCTGTCTTTGTTTGTGTGTGAGACGCATTTTCCTATTTGAAGGTAATCCTCTAGCTTGGAAGATTTCGTCTTATTATCCGTCAGTGTTCCTAAGATTCTGGCCTGTTTCGGTGATGGGATTAGCCCAAACTTCCTGGATTACCTTGAAACAATTGTTATTTTTACAGTTTTGCTCTACGTCGCACCGACGCAGATAGGTGCTATGGCAACGATGGGATAGGAATGGGATAGGAGTGGAAAGGAAGAGGCCGTGCCCTAATTAAGACACAGCACTTGCCTGGTGTGAAAATAGGAAACCATGGAAAACCATCTTCTGGGCTACCGACAGTGGGGTTATAACCCACTATCTCCTGAATGCAAGCTCACAGCTGCGCGCCCCTCTCCTCACGGCCAACTTGCTAGGTGAAACCATTGGCATGTACTTTAAGTTAACACTCTTATATTCTATGTCATTGTGAGTGTTTCATTGCAAATATTGAGAGCAACTGAAGGAATTTATATGCCACCACATTTGAAACAGCCAGATGCAATTTTCTGATGGATACAGTACTTTTGAGTCTATCTATTGGCGCAGGCTAGAGCAAAATGTAGCATCTACAGAAGTCCCTGTCTCATCCATGGTTATGACGGTATGGAAGTTGCTGGGGTGTGGGTGGCGTTGGGTAATGGCACTGGGGGGCAAGACTAGTATGTCTGAATGCTATGAAAGCTGATTCTCATATGGTCAGTGGTGCTGCAATGGCACTTTCTGGCCAGATGAGGAATGCAGTTCAATTGCCTAGTACGCCTCATTTTGCCGCCATATTCGGTTTTTGCGGTTTCCCTACAACCACATAAACTTTGATGGTGCTATTCGAGGATCCAACCAGCGTGTGGGTTTATGACTTAACAGACATACACTTTTTAAGTGGTACATCTTCACAGTTGTAAACTTGGGAACAGGCTTGAAACTAATGAAAGTCCTTTAGTCGTATCGGCAAATGTTATCTGATTTCGTTCTACAAGCTGATTTGAGGAAGCGCAATAGTGAAACGTGAATAAAAATTCTCAATTTTAAATATTTCCTCTTTGTCAATAATTTTACATGCATACACACAAACATCATCAAAGACCGTTATGCCTTTCAGCATGCAGTCTGCAAGCCCCTGTGAATTTACTAAGAGCTGTCACAATCCTCTGCTTGTAACTAGTTCTGTGGCCTCGTTTAGTTCTATACCTCTTATCTTTAATTCATTAGAAACTGAGTCTAACCGTCGTCGTATTGGCCTCCTGATATTCTTCTTACCCTCCACAACAGAGTCTATTATTCTCCTAGATAACCTATCCTCCTCCATTCGCCTCACATGACCCCGATTCCGAAGCCGGTTTATGCGCACAGCTTTACTCATCGAGTTCATTCCTCACCTAGCCCCTATCTCCTCATTCCGTGTACCCTACTGACATTGTTCCCACCTCTTTGTACAAGAAATCATTCTCGCTTCTTTCATTTCTGTTACTTATAATTAATGAATAATAAATCATGATTTCATTCAGAGTTCACTCCCGTGAAGCGAGGTTGGTCTGAAAACAGACCGATGTAAAGATAGTTTCGTCCTTCTTACAAAATACTGATGATCGCAACTGCGAGCTCACTGCATTAACTTTAATGCACCTTGATTCAATCTCACTTACTATACTACTATCTGTGAGAACGCACATTCTAAATACTCTTGTTTTTATCCCCAATCTTACATTATATTCCTTTGGATTTCTTACCTACTGAAATCAGTTTAGTATTGGAAAGTTTAGTTTTCATACCATACTCATTGCAACTATTTTCGAGTTCAAGGATATCAGACTGCAGGCTTCAGGCACAATCTGTCATTAATACCAAGCCGTCAGCGTAACCTTACGGTTTACTACATTTCCACTTAACTAAATCCCTCATTGCGACATTATATCTTTCAGCAGATGATCCATGTAAACTATGAACAACAAAAGGTGAAATATTACTGCCTTGTCTAAGCCCTGTAAGTACCATCAGTTCTCACTGCACACCAATTGTAAACATACATGCCCTTAATTGATTTCAATAATCTACCCTTTTCCCCATAGTCCCCCAGTGCGGGGAACATCTTTCTCCCCAGTACTCTGTCATGAATCTTCTCTAGATCTACGAAACAAAAACATAACTATCCATTCCTCATGTAACATTTTTCAGTTACCTGGCGCATGCTGAAAATTTCATCCTGACAAGCCCTCTGTGGTCTGAAACTGTACAGGTTTTCATCCTATGTCCTCTCACCCACTGATCGTACCCTCCCGTCCATGGTGCCAGTGATCACCTTGCCTGGTATATACTGATCAATGATATACCTCGATAGTTGTTGCAGTCTTTCCTGTTGCCATTCTTATAGATAGGTGAAATTATTGCTTTTTGTCCAATCAGAAGGTATCTTACCAAAACTCCATACTAATTCTAACACTCTACGAAGCCATTTTTTCCCTGCCTTCCCATTACGTTTCACCATTTTACGTTTAATATAATCTATTCCTGCTGTCTTATGAAAATGGAATTTATCTACCATCCTTTCGATGATATCAAGCATAATTTCACCAACATAATTGTCCTCCTCCCCACGATCTCGGTTCCCTGTTGCGTCACCAGGAAGATCTCCCTTTACATTCAGCAGATTTTCAAAATAATTCTTCCACCTGTCCATTATTTCTCTGGAATCTATTATGAGTTCACTTGAACTACCCAAAGCACTACTCATTTCACATCTCCTTCTCTTCCAAAGATTATTTATTACTGTCCAGAAAGGCTTCCCTGATGCTTCACCTTGCCTTTGCAGGTTATTAACAAAATCTTCCAAAGACTTCCTTTTGGATTCCACATCAATCCTTGTTTGGAGCCATTTCTGATACTCTCCTTTTAGGTTTACAGTTTGCTCTCATTTCATCATTCCATCATTACTTTCGCTTTCTCCAAACTTTACACGCAGTTTATCCTAGGCATTCCCTTTCTGTTTCAACTATAACATTCCTGCATGCCTTCCATTCTCATTCTATGTCCTGAACCTGCTTAGTGTCTACTGTTTGGAACTTTTCACTAATGATGTCCATTTACTTCTAATTTTCTCCTCCTGGAGATTTTCTACCTTATTCGTCAACAGACAGATTTCACTTTCTCTATCCTATACCTAGATATACTTAGTTCACTACATACCACAAGTGGCCAGTATCATAGAAAACTCCCCGGAAAGCACGTACACTCCTAACAGATTTTCTGAATTCTAAGTCGGTTTTAATATACAGTAGTCTATTATGGATCTGGTGCCTCTACCCTCCCATGTGTAGCCGTGAATAGCCTTATGCTTGAAGAATGTGTTCGTAACTGCCAATCCCATACTAGCACAGAAGTTCAACAAACGCTTTCCATTCCTGTTAGCATCCATGCCTTCCCCAAATTTACCAACCACCCTTTCGTATCCGTCAGTTCAATTTCCAACTCTCGCATTGAAATCGCCCATTAGAACTATCTTATCCTTGTTGTCGACCCTTACTACGATGCCATTCAATGCTTCATAAAACTTGTCAACTTCATCCTCATCTGCCCCTCACGTGACAATCCTCGTCATAATTCCTCTAAATGATGAAATTGTACCCACATCATTCACGTGAAAACATGTTGCGTGCAGTAGTATTCCTGATAAGCAGCCCTACGCCACACTCTGTCTTTTCCATTCTAACTCCGTCAAGTACACTTTAAAATCCCCTACCTCTTCCTCGTTATTTCCCTTATCTGAATATCTTTTACTCCCAGAACATCCAGATGTACCCTCTTTGCTGACTCCGTCAGTTCTACTTTTTTTCTTTTACAAGCCCCATTCAAATTGACAGCACCCCATCGAATATCGTTTCGTTCGTCAAACTGTTTAAAAGGTTACCCTCGCCATTCAAATGTGACTGAGTCTCCGTTTCTTTATAGGTCAGAGCCTTGATTTAAATGTTCTGAGAATGCTGTGTGAAAATATTGTGAAGCTGGATGCTACGCTTTCTTACACATAGTTCAAGTGAAGTTCTCTCCTGTAACTGGTTAGGGACCACCAGTGGATTGTGTAGTCCTAGTAGCCTTAGCACCAGGAGGGCCATGACTCAGATTGTATCCGAGATGTCCACTTCCATTCCATAGCAACTGGTATCCCGACTCTCACGACCACTTAGTAAGCCACTCAGCCGTTGCCCATAGTTCACGAACTATTAATTGTAATTTGATTAAAATGGCAGTGATCATTACTATTAATTAACTTTGAACTGTTACTTACAATGAACGACGTAGGGCTTTCCTGACATACATTACAATATTTTCCAGTGTGAAAACGTATGTTTCTTGTTCGAAGAACGGCTTCATGCAACTTACGCATGAATACTAACTGAAGCTGCAGTGCAGTTATGTATGTAAAATTTTTTCCTTTTATATTACGTATGCTTACGTCCTGTAGCCGCAATAAAGTGAGGTGTACAGCTCCAGTGCAGGGATGTGGTGTATTTAGAAAGGCTTCCTTCACATCACGCATGCAGAATGACGTCCTGAAGCCGCAGTGAAGTGATGTGTACAGCTGAAAATGAAATGTCGTATGGCTTTTAGTGCCGGGATATACCAGGACGGGTGCGGCTCGCCAGGTGCAGGTCTTTCTATTTGACTCCCGTAGGCGACCTGCGCGTCGTGATGAGGATGAAATGATGATGAAGACAACACATACACCCAGCCCCCGTGCCGTTGGAATTAACCAATTAAGGTTAAAATCCACGACCCGGCCGGGAATCGAACCCGGGACCTCTGAACCGAAGGCCAGTACGCTGACCGTTCAGCCAACGAGTCGGACATGTGTACAGCTGCAGTGCAATGATGTAGTTCCAATCCCGAACGGGCGTTTTTTCTATTAAAAGACGAGGCGGAGAGCGGGGAAACAAACTGTCCCTTTCTCCGTCACACTCTCTTTTCGTTGACATAGGAAGAACCATACTACTATACCTGAAAATGTGGGGTGCCAAAGACCCCGTGGCTACAGACACTGCGCTGTTTGTTTGACTGTCTAAAGAGTTGATGTGCTCGTATCTGCATTTTTGTTAAGTTCTGTTTTGTTATGAAGTTCGATTTGTTTTGTGTTTCCTCGCGAGGTTCACTCCTACCTTCGGTTTCTATAGTGTCTTTCCGTCGTAAGAAGGGTCAAACAATTCTTAGTGAAGGAAAAGGAATAAAAAGAAACATTATTGGCCAGTATGAACAGGAAACTATAGAAGTTAAATTTAAACATCTATTGCAACAAGGAAACCAGCGTGTGATTTTGCTGGCGTGTCTATTCGAACTATCACAGATATTCTAAAGGGCTTTCCTAGGAAAAATCTACTTTCATGTGAAGAGATTCAGTTCCATTGCGAAGAGTTCGATAGCCATAAGGTGCATTATTCAGGAGTTCATCGTGCAAAAAAATTATCCCTGCGTCACTTACACTTCTGAGTGCCGTTCTAGAGGAAAAATTGAGTGGAGAATGCAAAATTTGAGGAGAGCATTGCATGCAATGGGTTCCTAATGGAAGAGATGTGGTAGCAAAATGAAAATAAGAATTGAGCGGCCAAGTATCATTAATTGCCACGACAGGTATTTGCGATGCATCAGAATATTTTGCGATGAAAACAGGAATATTGTTTACATTGATTAGACTTGGGTGAATAAAAAATTATCTCACGTTAGGCAAATGTTGGCAGAGTGAGATTATTTCTGGCATATCAACCAATACAAGCTCCTCAAATAGATTGATAATTGTCCATGCTGGCTCGAAAAGTGGTTTTATGGATGGTGCGCTAATGATCTGCAAGGCAGGTCTCTCTAGTGGTGATTACATCGGCCTGCGAAAAGAAAACTACCTCTGGTGAAATGTTGAAGAGATGATTTACCCTAATTTAGGTGTACTGATTTCAAATATGGAAGCCATTTTTGCCGATAACGTACACTATTTTTTCTAGTTGAAATCGAAATTTGACATATAGTTGTAATTTCGATAGAAAACTCCATAATAGAGAATATATGTAATTCTAATGGGACATGATCAAATTGCAACGAATATACAAAAAAGTAACATGTTCCTTGCTAGAACGTATGAACCTCACTACAAGAACACTATTGTTTGCTGCACTTTGATGTGAATGATCGCTGTGTTGATTCGGGTTTCTGTTCCTCAGTAGTGTCATCTCGCACTAGACACCAACAGTAATCTGACATCATGAAACGTCCCATCACACCTGATACTTCGTTCCATTTGTTTTAGATCCTGATGGAGCCGCTCGCCGTATTCCTCGCTGAATGTTCTTAAATTTTCAGGAAAATAATCCAGATGACTCTGCAGGAAATGTAATTTTAAGCTCATGCGGCAACCCAATTACTGGAAGTTGTACAGTATGGTTTCCACAATCTGTTGGTAGTTGACATATATAACATTACCCAGGAATTTTCTACAAACATCACTAATAATAATAATAATAATAATCGTATGGCCTCAGCTACCGTGTGCAGACATTTCAATTTGACGCCATCTGGCTGTCTGTTAGTCAATTTAGACGTTCCGTTTTACTCTAGGCTCACTAGATGGCAGACCGAGTAAACCGAAACTCTCTTGGGCGTCTGTGGCTGAGATTTAATGAATTTTGTCGGGCAAACACCAAATTTGTCACCAGAGATCTTTTACATGCCGACATCGTACGACATGGAGTGTCGAATGGACTTTTTTCCGCCCTTCAAAAATCCGACTACCTCTGCCGGGTTTGAACCCGCTATCTTGGGATCCGGAGGCCGACACTCTACCACTGATCCAGAGAGGCAGCTTTACAAACATCACTGAATGATTCCCATGCCTGAAGCTGTGTTTCATAGTCGTACATAATTTCGGATCCTTCATAAGGTTCCGAATTTGGGGGCTGTCAAAAACATCTTCCTTAATTTTGGCATCCGACAGTCCTAGAAATTTATCACAGAGGTACCGAAATAATATGTAAAGGGGCCAATAAAACACTTTGAGGATCAATTAATGGACGATTTACAATGTTTTAACCCCCGTACACGAACTGTTTCCTCTTGGGCCACTCAGACACTAACCAGTGACGATCCTTTTCTCGAAAGTCATACTCACACATAAAAGAGGGGAACTTTGTATATCCTCCTTGTTGCCCTAACATGATACCGAACACTTTTAAGTCACAGCGCAGTAACCATCTGTGTTCATTGTAGTTCAGTTTCTGCAACACCATAGATAATGTGTGATAGTTTTCACGAAGAGATGTTGAATGGGCGACTGGCACTGAAGCAAGTTTATTTCCATTGTGCAGAAGAGCACCTATGAGACTTAATTTACTGGTATCAATAAACAGACGCCAGTCCGTTTCTTGGTGTATAGTTCCAAGACGACGAATCAAGATAGGGATATCACAGCAAAACATAAGTTCGTCTCCGTGAACAAAAAACGACCGGAATTCTTCCTCCCGATTTCTGTAACAATATGAATTTTACCCAGGAAGTAAACGAGCGAATGATTTGGGTAGATCTCGTAATTGGAGAAATTAGGACGAGAATTGTCTCAGTGCATTCACCATGTGAGTGTGCAGATGAAGATGAAGTTGACAAGTTTTATGAAGCATGAGTTACATCGTGGTCAGGGTCGACAGCAAGGATAGAACATTGCTAATGGGCGATTTCAATGCGAGAGTTGGAAATAGAACTGAAGGATACGAAAGGGTGATTGGTAAATGTGGGGAAAATATGGAAGCTAATAGGAATGGGAAGCGTTTGCTGGACTTCTGTGCTAGTATGCGTTTAGCAGTTACGAATAAATTCTTCAAGCATAAGGCTATTCACCACTACACATGGGATGCTAGGGGTACCAGATCCACAATAGACTATATCTTAACCGACTTCGAATTCAGGAAATCTGTTAAGAATGTACGAGTTTTTAGGGGATTTTTCGATGATACAGTCCACTATCTGATCTGTAGTGAACTAAATATCTCTAGGCCTAGAGTAGAGAAAGTGAAATCTATCTGTAAAAGAATAAGGGTAGAAAATCTCCAGGATGGGTAAATTAGACGGAAGTATATATATATATATATATATATATATATATGTGTGTGTGTGTGTGTGTGTGTGTGTCTGGATAACAGAAACAGCCTAGTTTCGTTGACCGAGAAAGTTACAGTTTGATAACTAGTTCTCTTCAGAGTATTTCATTTCGTGTGTTATTAATAAGCCCTATTCCTTTCTGTTTATTTTTACGAGGAGCCTTAAATCCTAAACAATAATGAACTAATGCAACATTCAGATGTGAAGTATCCCCTTCAGACATTCTGTTAATTTAACTTTAAGGTAACATTTAGTGACGCTCTAATTCTCCACAGGGCACTGATTTAAAGTTCACTTCCTCATGAGAAAAGTTTACAATTTTAATGTGTCTTTCATATGGTACTAGATTTTCCTTCGACAGTTAAAGGATTTGATGTGACATGTCGGTGAGTTAAGGCAGCTAAGCCTATGTTGACTAATATCACTGGGTCTCCAGTTCAAATCCAGGACATGGCATGGATTTGTGAGCACCACATCAATCATTTCCGAGGTTCATGGATCAGTGAGCTGCATCAAATTCAGTATAATGGGCCTCAGATGGTGTGTGCAGGAACTAGAGAGTGGAGTTGTGGTGCAATCTAAATTAATAAGTAGTTTTCAGAGTTGACAGCTTTTAATGAAAACTTTCGAATTTATTCTGTAAATTACATTAATAAAACACCAGATATAAATATTTTGTTATGTATAAAAGTGGCATCAGTGATGGTCATTAAAAATTATTCACATGAAAAAGGACAATATACGGTATTGCACCGTTAATAGGACCAGGAAAACTGCTATAACTGTAGTAATATTGTAAAGGGGGCTGTCTAGCCGAAGAGGTAAAGGCATGTTTAGATACCTCCGGGAGACACGGGATAGGTTCCTCGTCAGGAAGTCCAGAAATAAAAATGATGTTTCAACTTCTAGAGGGGCAGGTGGCCCTGAGGTTAACTCAGCCTACATTTGAAATTTCCTGCGGGCAAATGTGGCTGGGCATAGAGCTAAGTACTCTATGACATTTAGTAGCGAGGTTACAGAAAGTGGAATCCTGATCTTTAAACTCCTTCAAGGTTCTTCATGGCGGGCTTGGAGATATTTTTCTTCTTCGTTTAATTTTGTCCTTTGAACATTATGAAGTTATTTTATACTGAGTTAAACACCGTACATAACAACAGATTGTAATGCGTATTCAATTCTGAGGTTTGTAATTGCGCGGACATCAGACAAACCTGATCAGCCCAACTGGGACTAAATATAAATCAACTTATTTTTAAAGTAGCTAGCTAGGAAGTGATTTTTCAATCTAGAAAGAAACAGCTGAAATGTGACAACTGCCAGGACCAGAACACATGTCCCCTTCCTTCGAGACGGGTACGGTAACCACTCCTCCTTTATGACCAAAGTGCTCAGGTCGCACATTCAGTTCTTTGATGCTGAATTGGCTTCTTTTGGAGACGTCTGCTGTACCTTAATTAAGGCCACGGCAGCTTCCTTATCACTCATAGACCTTTCCTATCCCATCGTCGTCCTTAGGCCTATCTGTGTCGGTGCGGCGTAAAACAATTTTTTAAAATTAGCTTAATTAAAAACAATAAGGCAGTTTAAAAGATTCAGCATATTTTAATGCAGTTCACTCCTTTCCATCTTAAAAGTAAATAATTTACACTCGGAATTTTGTACATGTTTGTAATAAAATTCCATTGAAATCATAGCAACCAAAGTGAATTTGTCAATGATCAGATCAAGTGATTAGCGAGCCTTCGTGTAGATTGAGCTTCAAATTGCAGCACTGTTATTATATAATGTTATGTGTATTTCTGAGCGTAAAATTCCGATATTGCAGTACCTAGCTAAGTATACATTGTGTTATTATTATTGTTGTTGTTGTTGTTGTTGTAATTATTATTATTATTATTATTATTATTATTATTATTATTATTATTATTATTATTATTATTATTATTATTATTATTCTGTAAACTAAAATCTGAGTATCCAGAAAATATTCAGTACGGTGATTATTTTCAAATCGAGACAAGATTGACATTGCAGTGCGGTTTATCTGTGTGTAATTGAGCACAACCTTAATGATGTTGTTCATTGCAGGGTTGACTCCTTCGATGTTTGGAACGTTAATGGAAGATAATCATTTTCTTCGTTATCATCATGGTGATTCGCATCACTATCATAATACTCGTTTGAGGTGGAATTCTTTACAGGTAACTCTAGCGGTAATGATTATACGGTGTACTTTCAAAGGTTGCTCTCAGGTGGAGCTGCTACTCACCTTGCGTCATGCACATAATTTAATAGATTAAAAATCTTGACAAGATCGGAATATTTTATGTCCATTGCACTTAGTTTAAGTATTATCATGAAATGCTAAGAAACAAGACTGCTATTCGGAGTCGAGGAATTTACACTGTAATATTCGGTTTTAATTTGGACGTTAAAAATTTTCCAGTGGATTTTTAAGTATTTATATACCGACTTCCATACCTTTCATACATTGTGATTTGGCGTTGAAATAAAAATGATCTGTTAGCTAAATGATAAGTGTTAAGTATGCCTGGCTGAAGTTCCAACTAAGATAATGGTAGGATGCGACGGTTTGGCAAAGGGAAACGCACGATTCCCTCTCGTACAGCGGTTCCCAACATTTTTGTCTCGCTTATCCCTTGCTACCCATTTTACTAAAGCAATATCTCAAACCATACCCTCCATTTTTACGACATTGCAACATCCCTACACAGCCCTAAGTTACATATAATGGTTGTAATATGATGAAATTTCAGTACCCTGCAGCATACATAACATGGGTGTGCATATTCTGTTTGAAAATTTATTGGTTTTGTCCATTAAATTATTAGACACTATTTTAAATGTATAATAAAGTAGGCCAACAAACATTATTAAAAACCTCATTGTATTTCGCCTCTTGTCCTGTAGGTACCATTTTCGATAATGTGGAAATATAGTGCAATTTTAGTGGATCCTGCACTTTAGTACGTTTTGATGGTAGTTTCTAACAAAATAACAGCCTTTATTTATATGGTCCGTGGGATTACTTCAGAGCCCTGAGAAATGTCTGTGAGAACGAATTTCATTCTACTGCTAATTTTGCAACAGCTTCTATTGTTGTGGGCATCTATTATTTACTTTGCAGATACAAGCCACTTTTCACAGATGCTTCTCAGATCTTAGAACCAATCTCACGAGTTACGCGCATTGGTAGTTTTTGAGGGTTTGGTCAAATAGAAATAAAATACAGTCCTCCAGTGCTGTGGCCTCATTTAGTTCTATACATCGTATCATTAAATAGTTAGAAACTGAGTACAATCATCGTCGTTTTGTCTCCTTCTATTTTTCATACCCTCCAAAACAGAGTTCATTATAGTCCTAGGTATCCTACCTTCCTCCATTCGCCTCACATGGCCCCACCACCGAAGCCTGTTTATGCGTACAGCTTCATCCATGGAGTTCATTCATAACTTAGTCTTTATATCCTCATTCCGAGTACTCCCTGCCATTGGGCCCACCTGTTTGTACCAGAAATCATTCTCGTTGCTTTCATGTTTGTTACTTCTAACTTATGAATAACATATCCTGAGTCCACCCAGCTTTCGCTCCCCGTAAAGCAAAGTTGGTCTGAAAACAGACCGATGTAAAGATAGTTTCGTCTGGGAGCTGACTTCCTTCTTACGGAATACTGTTGATCGCAACTGCGAGCTCAATGCATCAGCTTTACTACACCTTGATTCAATCTCACTTACTATACAAGTGTATTACCATCCTCGGAGAACACACAACTTAAATACTTGAAATTATCGACCTGTTCGAGCTTTGTATCAGCAAACTGACATTCAATTCTGTTGAATTTCTTACCTACTGACATCAATTTAGTTTTCGAAAGGCTAATTTTCATACCATACTCACTGCATCTATTTTCAAGTTGCAAGATATCAGACTGCAGGCTTTCGGCACAATCTGCCATTAAGACCAAGTCGTCAGCATAGGCCAGACTGCTTACTAAATTTCAACCTGACTAAATCCCTCCCTGCTATTTTATACCTTTCAGCAGATGATCCAATTAAACTACGAACAGAAAAGGTGAAAGATTACAGCCTTGTTTAACCCCTGTGAGTACCCTGAACCAAGAACTCTTTCTACCATCAATTCTCACTGAAGCCCAATTGTCAACATAAGTGCTTTCGATTGATTTTAATAATCTGCCTTTAATTCCATACTCGTCCAGTTTGGCGAACATCTTTCCCATCGGTACCCTGTTATATGTTTTCTTTAGATCTACGAAACATAAACACAACTGCCTATCCCTCTCGTAGCATTTTTCAATTACCTGGCGCATACTGAAAATCTTATCTGACACCCCCTGTGTGGTCTGAAACCACACTGGTTTTCATCCAACTTCCTCTCAACTACTGATCGCACCCTCCCTTCCAAGATGCCTGTGAATACTTTGCCTGGTATACAGTAATGGCCTCTGCTATTACGAAAACATTTAAAATGTTCACTGCCCCCTTGTTATTCCTTCACGTAAGGGTATATGGATTTTGTGATCCACAGTCCTGTGCAGTAAATGTAGCCCTGTTGGGGAGCAGTTGGATAAGTTCTGAGGCTACGGGCCCTCTTCTGGTGTTTGTGTTTCTTTGTAACTGAGGTTATTTTCTGAGATGAAAGTGCCGTATCTAGAGCCCTGCGCGGATACACAAAGTATTCTCCGCATCCGCTCCGCATACACACTTGCTTCATCCGCACCCGCATCCGCATCCACGAATTATTATCCGCATCCGCGAATTGTAATCCGCGAATATTTTAAATATTTAACTACAGTATATTACACCGCCGGCCCCGTGGTGTAGGGGTAGCGTGCCTGCCTCTTACCCGGAGGCCCCGGGTTCGATTCCCGGCCAGGTCAGGGATTTTTACCTGTACCTGAGGGCTGATTCGAGGTCCACTCAGCCTACGTGATTAGAATTGAGGAGCTATCTGACGGTGAGATGGCGGCCCCGGTCTAGAAAGCCAAGAATAACGGCCGAGAGGATTCGTCGTGCTGACCACACGACCCCTCGTAATCTGCAGGCCTTCGGGCTGAGCAGCGGTCGCTTGGTAGGCCAAGGCCCTTCAAGGGCTGTAGTGCCATGGGGTTTGGTTTGGTTTGGTATATTACACCCAAGGTATTGAAACGGATATATGTTTTAACATAATACTAAAGGCCTGATACCTGGCACCAGAGCCCCTACAGTAACAGGTTTATGATGTATTTTTTGTCTTGCGACAACTACCGACGTATTTGGCTTTGTTCCTTCTGTAACTACTCCTACCACAACTATTACTATTACTTTCCTTCACATAACATACTGCACTTTAAACTGGTTGAGCGCCGGTTGCTGTAATAAGAAACAAAATTCGGAGAGCATGATTCTTATCTCAATTATTCTCAAGGCGTAAGGTGGTAAACTCACACATCCGGCAATATACAAGAATATAGATCAGGGCAATTGTAGATTATTGTTGTATTTCCATAACTGAGGATTGTACTTGGAAATGGAGTCACTTGTTATTATTAAAAGAAAACTCAGTTCATGACTATAAGTCACAATGAACTAACATTGCCATACCTTAATTTAATACTATACAGTTTCACAGATAATAATATTGTCTCTTAATTGAACAACAAATTTCTTCTCTACTACTCTCATAAATTCCATTGGGTTGAATTCTTTCCCAGAAAACTTAGGTGTATCATAATCTCTAGTGATTAAACCGGTCGTTACAATTATTTCATATACATTTACACTATCACGCACTTCTTGCTGGAGTACCCTCTGGCAACTGAGAAATTTTTCTTCCACTGTTTCCTCAGCCTTTTCTTGAAATTTTCTTGATTCCTCCTGCAGCTTTTCTTTCTATTCTCTCACCTTCTGTGATAATGAATTTTTATTCACTCCCTAGTTCACCTACTTCTGCAAGTTTCCTCTTCACATGTTTCACCCTACTAATACATTTCCCCGTTTCTTGCTCCAATGTATTAGTTATCTTTCCAAACTTTTCTTCCGCTAACTCATTGATTTCCCACTTACTAGACTCGATCTTGGCGCCTAATTCATCAATCTTATGCCAATGTTTCATGCATGTCACATTAATTTGCTCTATTTCCGTATGGAAATTGCTCCGACGCAATTCGATCTTAGCTCTAATATCACTACACTCCTTGTTTACTTTGCTTTCTAAATTATTAATTTGCTTTCTTATCTCTAACTCCTTATGACCTATGTTATTACTAACTTCATCAATCTTTTTATTAATACTATTACCCCGAGTATCAATTTTCTCACTCATAATATTATTCTGAGTTTCAATTTTCCCACGAATGGCATTATTCTGATATTCAATTTTCTCACTAATTGCCTTTTCAATTTTCACACTCATGATATTATTCTGCTCATTAATTTTGGACGTCAGCAAATTGAATAAACAAAGGTCAATCCCCCATTTGCTTTGATATTGGGTGACAGCGTTTTCCTCAGTTTCTACTATTTTCTGGCTTTCAGCAGGTACCACTTTAGTCACCAACTCACTTTCACGGTATCACCTTGGACATCCTCGGAAACAATAACATCAACCTCATCACCTGACGGCTTATTGCTCTCCTTGTCCATCTTCGGCTTCCTACTGATATTTCGCGATCTCAAAACTATTCGCCCTTGCACCTCCTCTGACATTACTCCTAAAATACAAAAATTCAGCAAAATGACCTTCTTAACATAACTCGGTTAACTTCACATGTGCGTACTCATTAAAATACTGTTCCATGTATATTGCCATTAAGATCATCTTTCTCTGAACGTTTCGAGCTCCACGTAGTAACGTCACGCAGTAACTACTCCTACCACTGCTATTACTTTTACTTTCACCGGGCGAGTTGGCCGTGCTTGTAGAGGCGCGTGGCTGTAAGCTCGCATCCCACTGTCGGAAGCCGTGAAGATGGTTTTCCGTGGTTTCCCATTTTCCCACCAGGCAAATGCTGGGGCTGTACCTTAATTAAGGCCACTGCCGCTTCCTTCCAACTCCTGGGCCTCTCCTATCCCATCGTCGCCATAAGACATATCTGTGTCGGTGCGACGTAAAGCCCCTAGCAATAAAAGCTATTACTTCCCTTCACACAATATATTGTACTTTAAATTGGTTGAGCGCCAGTTGCCGTAATAAGCATCAAAATTCGGAGAGCTGCCTCTTATCTCAATTATTCTCAAGGCGTAAGGTGATAAATTCACACATCTGGCAATATACATGAATATAGATCAGGACAATTGTAGATTATGGTTGCATTTCCACAATTGAGGATTGTACTTGGAAATGGAATCACTTCTTATTATTAAAAGAATACTCAATTCATGGCTATACTTTAGGTCACAATGAACCAGC